>NC_082667.1:29942214-30249157 GCF_025265405.1 Mesoplodon densirostris
AGAAAAATAAATAAATGCTGTGTGTGTGAAGGAAAAGGTATATTTGAAATGTTAAATAACAAAGCAAATACAGGCACTTCATATTTATGCCAGGGCTGACAAATAACTTGTAACAAGAAGCTAATTAGCAGAGCCACAATAAAGACCACTTCTTGAAAGCTCTCATTTGATAAATAAGAAAATTAAAACTCAACAAGATAAACTAAACATCTCTTATTACATATATTGTTAAAAATAAAACGGAACCGCAATCTCGGTTTCCTAATTCGCAATTTAGTAATATTTCCACTATAGTACAGTGGCAACTCTAATTATCACAGATCTGTATTCTATTCTATTCACACCATCAGAAAATTTGGGCTATAAATCAGCTGCAGCCTTTAATAACAGCAAACCATTGTCTGATTGATTTGAAATTCCACCAAAGAAGACAGAAGATGGAGGGGAGATGAGAGTATGTTAAGGTGATATAGTATATTGATGAAGAAGAAATCATCTGTACATCGTCAATGCATTTTTCCTGAGACAACTCAATAGCTAAATATTTGATGGCAAAAAAATTGCAATGATCTTATTACTAAGTGAAAATCACCAGTGTGAATAATGGAATGGTAATGAAGCAGCATTTTTGGAAAACATGTTCACTAGCAGGAGATTCTGTGGCATGTTACCTAGTGAGGACTGCCCTAAAGTCACTTTTAGGATAGTACCTAGTGGGTTCTGGGTTAAGCCATGTAACCAGGTTAAATATAGTTCATCAATTAAGAGACATCAAAACTACTGAGAATTAATAGATAAACTCAGCTCCCAAAATGTCAATGCAATTTGCTTCAACTTTATTCAAATTTAATTTCCTCCAAAATGTTATAATAAAATTGTGACCATTTAAATTAATTTTTTAAAGCCAAAAAATCCAAGCTTTGTTTCTGTTCATTAAACCACAAATTTTCTTGAAATAAATGCTACAGTTACAAACCTATATTGTAACATTCATTACGGTTGGATAGAAAATATGAGCTAACTAATGGCCCGTCGCAGATTAATGGCCCGTCGCAGATTGAATAAATTAAAACATTCAGTCCTGAGAATCAAAAAAGAGAAAGCAAAATGAAAGTTATCACTGAGGGAAAAAAGAAATGTGTTAAAGCTTGTTTTGTATGGTGCTGAGACATCTGGATATGAAGTACTAACTCTGGTTGAACAGCTGGATCCTGGACCTGTTCTGTGCCAAACATCTGTATGATTAAGGGAACTGAACACTTCCCAAGCATGCGGCTGTTGTGGCATCTTATGACAGGAACAGTGTCTTCTGGAAGTACTGCATTGCAGCTCCTTTTTTTTCTTCTTCTAATTTTACCACAGACCCGAGAGATGATTGATGTGAGCCAAAAATGTCCTATTTGGCTGTCGTGCCCTGTGCCTCAGCTGTGGTAAGAGCGTTTTCAAGATGTGATCAACATCTGCTCTCAATACACCGTCTGTACTCAGGGGGCATTCTCTGGGAGTTATCTTTGTGCCTTAATTCAAGAGAACCTGTTTTTCGTTTTGACGCATGGCTAAAATGAAGCTAAGTGACAGCAAGAAACCTGCCCAAGTTCACATAATCGTGTGGCACCAGGGCTTGGTCTCAAGTCTACCATTTCCTTACTCCAAAAGGCATCTTCATTTAAAATAAACTCAGTATTCTATATTTATATGGTGATTTTTAATTTGTAATGTGTTTTCTCAACCATTTCTCTTTCTTGGCATAATTCACTCTCCTTATGTTAATATTGAATTAATGTTAATATTGAATCCATGTTAATACTGAATTTATTTATTTCTGTAGTGTGCTTTTGAAAAAGGCCCAAATCTTTTAGGTTGGAATATATACATTCAAATAGAAATGGTTTGTGTTTATATTTAGATGACATAAAAGCATAAAAAAAACATATTAATTCCTAGGAGTTAACACATGCTTCTCTGGAAATTCATTAACGGCAGATGTGAATTTCTAGTTTCAGATTCAGATTCAAAACAATGCACACATTGATAAAATGATTTTAAAATTTTTTTCTGTTGATTAAAAAGCACACATTCATCTTCAACTAGAAGTCATTGGCAATCCTTGCAACATTTTATTTTCGCTTGAATGTTAAAGAATATCAAAATGGCATATGACAACTTTGAGGTGTTAATTTTGCATATCATGGGCTTCTGTTTGCTATTATTTATAAAAGCTAGGCTTGCATTTGGAAAACACAATTATTTATTTATTTACATATTTATTTTATTGAAGTATAGCTGATTTACAATGTTGTGTTAGTTCCTGGTTCCAGCAAAGTGATTCAGTGATATATATATCATTGAATATATATATATATATATATTCAGATTCTTTTCCCTTATAAGTTATTATAAGATGTTGAACATAGTTCCCTGTGCTATACAGTAGGACCTTGTTGTTTATCTATTTTGTGCATAGTAGTTTGTATCCACTAATACTAAACTCCTAATTTATCCTCCCCCCCTTCCTGTTTATTATCCGTAAGTTTGTTTTCTAGGCCTGTGAGTCTATTTGTGTTTTATAAATAAGTTGGTGTGTATCATTTTTTAAGATTCAAAAAATAAGTGATATCATATGATATTTGTCTTTCTCTGACTTACTTCACTTGATATGATAATTTTTAGGTTCATCCATCTTGCTGCAAATGGCATTATTTCATTCTTTTTTATGGCTGTGTAATATCCCACTGTGTGTGTGTGTGTGTGTGTGTGTGTGTATATATATATATATGTATATATATATCACCTCTTCTTTATCCATTCACCTGTCAATGGACAATTAGGTTGTTTCCATGTCTTGGCTATTGTAAATAGTGCTGCTATGAACATTGGGGTACATTTATCTTTTCAAATTAGAGTTTATCTCTTTTCTGGATATATGCACATGAGTGGGATTACTGGATCATATGGTAATTCTAATTTTAGTTTTCTGAGGAGCCTCCATAGTATTTTCCATAGTAGCTGCACCAATTTACATTCTCACCAGCAGTGTAGTTGGGTTCCCTTTTCTCCACACCCTTTCCAGCATTTTTTATTTGTAGTCTTTTTGATGATAGCCATTCTGACTGGTGTGAGGTGATACCTCATTGTAGTTTTGATTTGCATTTCTTTAATAATTTGTGATATTGAGCATATTTTCATGTGGAAAGCACAGTTTTTAAGTTCATCAGTGATTAACCTGAAAATATTTGTTAACCTATAGCTATACCTAAGATATTGGAATAAGCCCTAGTGTATTTGTCACACACACACACACACACACACACACACACACACAACATAATCAAGTGAACAAATAAACATGAGGCATGCCCTTATATATACAGGGGAATTGGACATAAATATATGAAACAGAAGTTTTCCTTATGTCAGGTGTTCCTGACTTCCTTATCTAGTCAATAAGGAAGAAGACATGTAGCGGTGTATAGTAAGCCAGGTCAATTAAAAGAAAGAGAGAAAGAACAAGAACAATAAGAACAAGAGGAACAAGGACAACAAGAGAATTTCACACATGTGTACATCATCAGTAGAAACTGTTTTGCATCAAGAGTAGTTGCAATGAATCTAGGGAGTTTGGTTTATAGCCTTTCAGCCTCTTCATTATAGGAAAGCATCTCAAGAGGCAGAAGAAATAGAGGTTGAATGAGCCAATTCTTAGCATCCATCCTAGGGCTGTAAGGTAATTTGCAGTTATTTGGGTTAGGGCTTGAATGCCAGACCGTATATATATATATAAACTATATTAGTTTTAAACTAATATATAAATATTAGTATGTATATTTATATATTATAATATATATATTTATATATTAGTTTTTAACTAATGTAGTCATTAATGCACATCTAAACAGCTGATAATACCACCAGGACACAGCTTAGAGTCGGATCCTTTGTCCTTTGGTTTATCATTGAATTTGGCCAATGAGAGGTACAAGCAGGAAATCAGAGAGTGGAAAAATAGAAAAGTCGAGGTATTTAATTTCTTGGTTCCTTTCCTTCCCAGGCACAGGCTGGCATTGGCTGCCTTCCTTCATGAGGGACAAAGCATCAGTGGAACAATACTTCCTTAAAGCAGCAGGTCTCACCTTATTCTGGTAACTGCTCCCTCTCCTTGCATCTTGGGATGGTAGTGATTTCCAGATGTTTTTAACCTGAGGATGCATCACCATCTGTCATCCCTAATTTGATATCCCTTACCCTGCCCATACCTCTGTAAATAGTCCTTTCTCTTGAAAAATCTGTTTTGATTGAGCCATCTCACTCCAGCCAATGCTCTAGACATTATAATGTGCCTGATTCTTTCCCATAGCATTATATGTGTCTTTTAATTAAATGTTTATATACCATAGGTAAGGAGCTGAGAGAAATAAAAGGTGTAACTTCATCTTTGTAACAAGCTGAGGACAGTCAAGATACCTGAGTGAGGTAGCATATTTCTTTCTTCCCTTGTTCTCCCAAATGTCACCGTGCAGCCCTTTGGATGCCAGTCTCCACCCTCATCACTCACTGTACCATTATGATTCATCCCCCATAGCCCACAGATCATGCTTCAATACTAAAAGCAATGCCGTAATAGCATCTATTGAATATTTGTCAGACACTTCTAAGGGTTTTACATGTATTAACCCAATTAATCCTTAGACCAACACTTTGAGGTAGATCCTGGTATTATCATCCCTTTTTACAGAAGAAGGCACTTGGGACCATGGCAGTTAAGTAGGTTTTTTTTTTTTGTTTTTGCATTACGCGGGCCTCTCACCGCTGTGGCCCCTCCCGTTGCGGAGCACAGGCTCCGGACGTGCAGGCTCAGCGGCCATGGCTCACGGGCCCAGCCACTCTGCGGCACGCGGGATCCTCCTGGACCAGGGCACGAACCCGTGTCCCCTGCATCGGCAGGCGGACTCTCAACCACTGCGACACAAGGGAAGCCCGTTAAGTAGTTTTTATAGAGTCATACCACTAGAAATGGAGAAGGTGGTATTCCAACCCAGGGACTATGGCTCTAACATCTGCTCTTATCACTATGCCCTACTAACTATTTTTGTTTAAGATGTACAATATGATGATTTAATATATGTATACATTGTAAAATGATTACCACAATCTAATTAATACCTTCATCACTTCACATAATTAACTTTTGTGCAGGTGGCAAGGATTAGCAAATTTCAAGTATACAATACAGTATTATTAACTATAGTCACAATGCTATATAATAGATCACCAGAAGTAATTCATCTTAAAACCAAATGTCTGGGCTTCCCTGGTGGCGCAGTGGTTGAGAGTCCGCCTGCCGATGCAGGGGACACGGGTTTGTGCCCCGGTTCGGGAAGATCCCACATGCCTCAGAGTGGCTGGACCCGTGAGCCATGGCCGCTGAGCCTGCGCGTCCGGAGCCTGTGTTCCGCAGCGGGAGGGGCCACAACAGTGACAGGCCTGCGTAATGCAAAAAAAAAAAAACAAAAAACGAATGTTTGTACCTTTTGCCCAACTTCTCCCATCCGCCCCCGCCACCCCACCTGCCCAATTCTACTTTCTGGTTCTGAGTTTGTTTTAGATTCCACATATAAGTGAGATCATACAGCACTTGTCTTTCTGTATCTGGTTTATTTCGCTTACAGTATACTAACTCTTAACATGACCATATTTACTAATGGGAACAGCAAATAAGCAATTCCCTGTTAATATTGTTTTTTTCTTTTTGAATTTACAAAATGTATAGCACATATCCTAACCAAGACATTGTTAGTGGAATGGCACTTTTGGAAAAGGAGGGACAACAGAGGAAGATGTGTAGAGTAATCATCTCACTGTGACTTTTGGAAAATCATTCAACTTCTGCATTCTTAAGTTGTTCGTCTGTAAAGCAAAACGGTTGAATTAAACCCATTAAGAAAAAAGAACACTTCTAAAGCATGAATAAGATAATCAGGAGATAAGGATGAAGCTGAACAAAATTAGTAGGGCATTATTCCCGCCAAGATAAGAAATTTAAGGAAAATTAATGACACGATAGAATTTCAAGCTAAATTAGAAGCAGCACGATATAAAAACAGTAGTAAAGAAAACAGAATATGACTTTAAGCAGGCTAGATAAAAATAATTTTTTTAAAAAAAGCAAAGAGCTGGACAGGCTGGAAACTGAAATCTAAAATATAGAGAACCAAACAAATGAAATATAGAAAAGGTCCAAATTTAGACAGAATAAAGTTTTTCCAAATTAAAAGAAAGATAAAAACCTAGAAAATAAAAATACTCATTGATTTCCAGAAAAAAAATCAAACTAATATAGAAAATGGGTAAAATCATCCTGAGGTTTTCAAATTGCAAATAAAAAGAAACCTCAAACTAAAAATAATCCTATAAGTGTCCAGAGAATAAAAGTACCTGTTGTAGAAGAATATATAAATTATCTGATAAAAATATTCATCTTTAAACACATCATTAAAAACACAAAAAAATTAATAAATACAGCATTCATTAAAAATTAGAAAAAAATCCAATAAAATACTTGAAAAATACCAATGGTATTAACTAAACATGATTTGAAAAAGTTAGTGAACTGCAAAGTAATTGGTTACACAATCAATACATACAGAAAACAATATTTAAGAAAAAATTATTCTCATTAAAAACTATGGGTAACATTCTGCATTTTTTGAAATATTTAAGATATTTAAAAATGAATTTTGTCAATTCTATTACAAAAATAAGCTCATTTTACAGTAATGAAAGAGGAAAATAATTCTAATAACACTATTTGCAAACTTATGGTAAGATGAATTTTTGGACCATGAAGACATAGCCAAGATACCACTCTTTACATGATGGCAATTTACTTAAATTGTTGGCAAACTACATTCTTGTGGAAACTGACTATGAAAGTCCAGCCCTACAAACCCAAACAAATCAACTGAAAACAAATGCTTCATAAAAGTTGATAACTTCTGTGTTCTGAAATGCTCTTAATATACTTGTCTTGTTCTATATAGAACATAACCGGTTAGGAAAAATTTTTAATTAATAGAGATAATTTTATAAACAAAACCTCTCCTGAGAATTGCCTGAAGATCTTGCCACTCATTTCAGTAAGTGGGGTTTCTGACAAAGGAGCAGCATTTCCTTACCTAAAATACTGTTACGAAGTGTTACTTGCCTGCCTGTTTCAGAGCATTTATTAGTCTTTTTCCACAGACCTTTGTTAACTGTGGCTGTCAGTAAGTCATCACAATCACTGACAAAAATTGTCAACTTTCAATGCTCATAAATCTATTTGTCAGTCCTCTCACCAGTGAATGGAGCACTTTAACAATTCATTTTTGGGGAATAAATTTGGAGAACATAGGAAATAAAGTCAGTATTTTTGTCTTTCCAGAATCATTCCACCATGCCCCATTTTCATTGAGGAACAACTCCTTCCCCATTACACCCAAGTGTTTCCAGCTGGGTTTACCAATCACCATATATCCCCCCACACACACCCTGCACTATAGTGATTCATCTGATTATGGGCATGTGACCCAAACCAAGCCAATGGGAACTTTCTTTGGGGATTGTTTTTCTAAGTTCCTTTTCCTCTCTGGAGGTGAAATTGTAACCGATATGGCTTCTGCCTGAATAAAACCACTACCCAGGGAGAAAAAAAGACCAGAGGAAGAGAAAAAGAAGGATGGTGGATCTAGTTCTAATTTTGAGAGCCCCTAAATTTTCTCTTCACCTTTGGGAGAATCATTGTTTCTCCCTATGATTATATTAATCCAGATCTAGTTTTCAAGAAAATAACTCATTTCATATTATCTTGAGGTATTCATTCATTTATTCATTCATTCATTGTTACAGTCAAGAGCTGTGCTGTGTGTAACAGCTTTATTGCATAGGCTGGATCTGACAGATGGGTTGGCATTAAACTCTTTTTCTCTTCTCTCACCGTTAAAAGTACTCTATGTACTTCCTCTTCTCTGCATCCAGAAGAGATCTGGGCAGATCCAAAAGCCTTTCCAGTGACTCTTAGATCATTGACTGTCCAATCTTAACCCAAATTTAAAGCTTTTCCTCCCACTCCAAGTTTTAGCCTGGTGCAGGTTTGGAAGCCTGGTGCAGGCTTGGAAGCCTGCAATGGAGTGGTGAAGAGTAGTCAGTCTCATTTCTTTTTCTATGCCTCATTTCTTACTCCCCACCTTTCTAACAAATACTTCTGACTCCTTGAGTATTGCGTTAGGGAGGGAGATGATTAAGGTGAAAGGTCATGGTCTCACCTGGCCAAGCTGCTGAAATCTGATACTGGTATCCTCAGAAGGTGAAAGCAACACTGTCAAGACTTTTTTCTTGAGTTGCTTGTAGAGGTTTTTCAGAAATTCTCTTTAAGATTTAGGTCCCTCCAGCTACACTTGCCTCCTCATAGATTATGCCTCCTCAGGCTGCCCGGTTTTGACTCCTTCATCAGCCAATGGGCTTCCATAAATACACATCCTTGTTGAGGTCCCTTTGTCTCTTCAGAACACTGTCTTGAGAAAAGTTCATTTGAAGACAACTCCAGCCACTCCCTTTCGCAGAGACCTAATTTGTATACTCCTCCAAATAAACACACACACACAGCCCTTGGCGGCAGTGCAGTTCCTGTTTATGGCAGTCACCTCTCTGTGGTACTTGCCAATAGGGACAGCTCCAGTCACATCCTCGTACTTTTAGACATTTTCTAGCAATTTTAGATATCTGGACGACTGCTCCCTGAGGTCAAATTTGGCTGAAGTCTAGTTTTTTGTTTGTTTGTTTGTTTTCCTGCATGTACACTGTTTAATTTTGGTTTGAATACCCTTAGGTAGGGCATATGATCCCCAATTGCATAGTTTCCACAAATATTATACTATTGCAAATTTCATTTTCTTCCTGGACTAATAGATCTCTGATTTAAAGATTTTAAAGATTTAAAATCTTTGCCCAGATCCACTATGAGAAAAAATAACACACCCTCTTCACTTCCTGGAGAGTCTATCACTAACTTAAAGGGGTTTCTCAATATTATAGCAATATTTCTGTTCTGACCAGTTTGCTTAGTATTTTTCATTACCTCAAGGAAGACATGAAGACATTCAATGAGACCTGAAATTCCTGCGGAATGATCATTTTAATAGATAAACTATTCTAAAGAGGGTTGAAGTGACGTGAAAGCTGAACTAGTGTACAAGTCACCTTAACAATACATGGATCAAAGGCCATCATTTTCCCAGTTTTTGTCAAAATAAGCCTGATCTCTAAAAGATAAATGTCACTTGAGGAGAAAAGTAGTGACCATTAGTATTTCTGTGTGTTTGGAGTGTGGCTTTTCCCTTCTCTGTTATGAACTTTATATTCTAATGCAAGAGCCAGTCATAGGCTAGGGCAGAGAGAATTATTAAAACTCTTCAATGGAACTATTAACAAGATAAACCATGTCATCATATACAGGTCGTCACCTGAAGAAATCACTGTATTATGTCACATTAACTCACATCGGTGGTAGGAACAGAAGGTCTTTCTAAAGTAACTCTCGCCATGGTTGGTTTACTAGGATATAAGTCACATTAGAGATAAATGTGGTAAGAAAGCAAAGAGCCACTAAACTTGTCATCAAAAAACAGCCCATTATGTTTGTAAATTTTGCTTAATTTATAAAAGGGTATTTGGTAAAAGTTTCAAATAAGAGGGAAAGAACTAAAATGAAAAGTTAATTCTTCCCCTGCCTTAAACCTCCACTACCATTTCTCAGAAGGTACTGCTTCCAGCTACCATTTAGCTATTTCCAGTATATGTTTCCAAAAATCTTCAGCATTTATCAAAATTGTATAACTTTTAACTAGATGAGATAAAATATGCATGATATTATTCATTAGTTTACTTTTCATTTTGCTTAATAATATATTTTAGCAAACATTCTAAATCAGTATAAGTAGGTTAAAGACATTATTTTTAATAGACACATAAAATAGTTGCTAACTTAGGAAATCATAACTACATATCAGGCCCTTTTAAAATTTTTGCATATATTAACTTACTCCTTGAAATAGCCACCTATGTTAGGTATTATTATTATTCCAATTTACAAATGAGAGAAAAGTGGCAGAGAAAGTTTAGTAATGTATTCAAGATTGCATAGCACAGGTAGCTGACATGTCAAGCCAGAGAGCCTGGTTTCTATACTGCCCCTCATAATAGTCCTCTACTCATCATACTAATGGACCACTAAGTTGGGATATGTGTGTGTGCATGTGTGTGTGTGTGTGTGTTTGTGAAAAAGAAAGAGAGGGATGGGGTGGGAGAGAGAGAACGTTAAAGAAAGAGAGAGAGAAAGAATGCTTGCTCTTTTCCAATACAAGTAATGTAACAATGAGCATTATGATATATCTATTGAATTAATTTTTAGCATTGGGATAGCTGGATCAAGTAGCATATGCATTATATATATAGCATATGCATTATACATATATGTATATGTATATCCATGTATCTATGTCTTAAGTGCATATATATAGCAATTACATAAGTATCTTAATTACATACATAACTTAATTACTTATATATATATACTAAAAATGTATTCCAAATATTGTACCATTGTACCAATTAACATTCCTGCTAGGAAACTTTGCCACTATCACCAACAGTCTTTCATACTTTTAAAACATGTTAATAAAGGGTATATATTTTCCAATTCATTTCTATTTAATTATGAGCAAGGTTGAGTATCCCTAGACTGTAAGCTACATAAGAGAAGCCAAATGATATCCCACTACATTACTGCACAAAGCAATGCTTAACAAAGCTAACTGAGCTCCTGAAATCAAATATAATGCCTCAACAGATTTTGAGGTTATCTCACAGATGTCTGGTGCTGTATCTCTTTGGGATGCTACGTAAATATTTTGTTAGGAAAAACTCCCACAAGAAAACATAATATACTCACTTAAATCATGATTTTCAATTAAGTTTTTAGCGTAAACCTCTTTGGCTACTAAGAACTGCTTATGTTCTGCCTGCTTCTCCCTCCTGTTTTGATCCCAAAGCAGATGCAGGTTGCAGGTTGCATCTGCTTCCCTACAATGTCAAGACATTAGATATTAGAACTGAGTGAACTAATTGAATGTAATTCCGTTAGAATAAAGATCATTTCTCCAGATTGTTCAAGGCAACCAAGGGCAAAGCAGATAATAAAGGGCCTGGTGTTAGAAGAGATAAACTGCTAACACATGCTCTGATCCAATCTGATAATGTGAACGACAGAAGCACTTGGCAATTAGAGTGACTTAAAACAGAAGCCCAGATCAAACTAGATCAAATTGATTCTGCCCAAGATGGCAGTAACCAAGTCATGTCTGGCATGGGACTATTGTACGCTGGGAGATTGTTAGAAAGAAATTTGTGGAATTTCAAATTGGGAGAATGGATTTTTTAAAAAAATCAACTTTCCAATAGCTTGCCTTTAACTGAGAGATTGACTAATTTGTGTAGAGGAAGCTTGTGTGAGATCCACTCCTTCGTAAGAATTCTAGCATTTGTATATTCTAATGTATATGTATCTGGCTAACAGCTCCATGGCTACTCTCTAATTGATAAACACATGACTACTTTCTTCTTATATAAATGGTTTCTTGTTTCAAACTGAAAGTTTTATTTCAGCCTCTCACTATTTCATGAAACAGTTCATAAACAAATGATAGATCACAAGCAGTTACATAACTAAGAAATCATTTTAAGTTTCAAACTATTAAGCCTTCCAACCATGCCTGGTATAGAAAAGGTTGACTAATAATCCTTGCTATGCTCCTAGTGAAATTATTGAATAATTCAAATAAGAGATTATTTAAAGCAATGGTACTGAAAGGAGAGGGCTGGATAAGTGACTTATTAGCCTGTAGTTTCTTCTTGCTGCATATGAAAATAGTGAAGCAAGAATAATGTCATTTGATAATCTCCGTAGGGGAGATTCTCTTTCAGGAGATGTCACCCGAAGGTAATAGTGACCAGAGCACTTTGTCTTGTTATGTTGTTAGATTGCCTTGTGATAATTTCATGGTGAAAGAAGCAAGTAATCGCTCAAGACTTTTTATCGTAGGAATTGCATGAAATTTTGTGGAAATTGTCTCTTCACCAACTCCAGAAAGCCTTATTTTTGCATTTACTGCTCCTAAGTTCTCTACACAGTTACTCTCCCTCTCCTGGGTACCCTCTTCACATACAATGTGTTTTGTCATTTTTAAAGAACACTCCTGTGCATTATCCCATTTAGTTAGTCTGACTCCTCTTCAAAACAGGACTCTAAGGATCCAACTTCCAGATACCAAACAAAGTAGAGTTCAGGCATTTCCAACACCTTTATCCAGCTATTACAAATTAAGGTGGACTTCATTCTTCACATGATTATGAGGGAAACTGTTAATAGATATAGAGAGTGAGCTATATGTATTAGGGAAAGTGTTGCTATGATAGAATCCCTATTTTTTATTGAAGTATAGTTGAGTTACAATATTAATGGTATGCTTGTATTCTTTTCTCCCTAGTTTTTGTGTATTTATTGTAGGTTTTTTATTTTGGTTACCTGGGGTTCATTTATGTTGACCTATAACTATATCTACTTGTTTTAAACTGATAGTCACTGAAATTCAAACACATTCTAAAAGATCCACATTTTTTACTCCCTTCCCCCACATTTTATGTTTTTGATGTCATATTTTACATCTTCATGTCTATCTCAATATACTTGATTTCACAATTTTTGTTTTGTAATCTTCACACTAGCTTACTGAAGACAATCTACAGCCTTTACTGTACATTTGCCTTTATGACTGGGTTCTCCTTTTCTGCAAATTCTTACTTCTTGTTGTAGCCTTTTCTTTTCCACTTAGAGAAGATACTTTCACACTTCTTGTAGGGTTGGTTTAGTATTGATAAACTCTTAGTTTTTGCCTGTCTGAGAAGTTATCTGTCCTTCAATCCTGAATGATAACCATGCTGAGTAGAGTATCCTTGGTTGTAACTTTTTCCCTTTCAGCATTTTAAATATATCATGCCACTCTCTTCTGGCCTGCGAAGTTTCTGCAAAGAAATCATCTAACAGCCTTGTGGAGGTTCTCTTGTATGTCACTTTTTGTTTTTCTCTTGCCTTTAAAATACTCTCTTTATCTTTAAATTTTGCCATTCTAATTATGATATGTCTTGATGTGGCTCTCTTTGGTTTCATCTTGTTTGGAATTCTCTGTGCTTCCTGTACCTGGAAATCTGTTTCTTTCTTCAGCTTTAGGGAGTTTTAAGCTATAATTTCACCAAATACATTTTCAACCCATTTATTTTTCTCTTTTCCTTCTGGTACTCTTATAATGCAATGGTCAGTATGCTAGATGTTGTCCAAAAGGTCCCTTAAACTATCCTCATTTTTTCAAATTTGTTTTTCTATTTACTGTTCTGATTGGGTGATTTCCATTATTCTGTCTTCCAGATCACTTTTGCATTTGTCTGTATCGCCTAGTCTACTGTTAATTTCTTTCAGTTTATTTTTATTTCAGTTATTGTATTCTTCATCTCTGACTGGTTCTTTTTTATATTTTCTAGTTCCTTGTTAAAATTCTCACTGTGTTCATCTGTTCTTTTCCCAAGTTCAGTTAGCATTCTTATTACTAATGCTTTAACTCTTTATCAGATAAATTATTTTTCTGTTTCATTAGTTGTTTTTTTTCTTTTGTTTGAAACAAATTCCTCTGTTTTCTCATTTTGTTTAACTTTCTCTGTCTCTATGAAATTAGGTGAAATAGTTACCTATCCCAGTCTTGAATGAGTATCCTTGTGTGGGAGCATCCCTAGGCAGTCTAAGGATGTCCAGTGGGTTTGGAGGGAAAGCTGGATGTGAAGTGAACATGGGTCACCTCCTTCCCCTTTGATGTGCTGGCAGCTATCACCTTGGTGGGTGGTAGGGCTAGAGATGGAGGGACTAGAGCCAGAGCCAGGTGTGAACCAGGGCTTCTCCTGTGCTCAGTAGCTGTCACCACCTAATCCAGGCTAGGGTTTGGTCTCAGTGTGCTGGAGCAGAAACTCTGAGGGTTGGGTCTGAGATGGTCTTGTTCCTTCTTATTGTGTGCTCCCTGTCTCCCTCCACAGGCACCCAGTGCTGGCCAGGGAGTGCACTGGGAGGGTTCTGGCATGACAGTCAGAGATCCAGGCAGCTTCCAATCAGCTGCCTTTGCTCTAGCCAGTGGCTGCCTTTGCCCTGTTCAGATGTTGGGCCAGGTCTGAGTTGGCTCCATCTCCCCAAAGTGAGCACTGTTCTTAGCAACAGCAGCTGTTGCCTTAGTGGAGACCTGCGCTGCAACAAGAAGGGTCAGAGCAGGCACCCGGTGGGAGCCTGGGTGTGCACTGGGGAAGTTGTGGGAAACCAACCAGAGCCCAGGTCAGTTTTCAGTCACCTTCTTGCACCTTGCTTGTGTGCAGGAGTCTCCTTTTCTTACAATCCTTCCGTAAGTTCCACTGGTTTTGAAATCTGCTAAGTGTACTTGTCTTCCCAGTGTCGGACTTGAGGACTGGGGTGTCCAACACAGCTCGAGCCCCTCATTCCCCAGGAAGCATCTCTGAGCTCGTGATATCCCCTCCTCTTCTGTGTCCCCTTCTAGGGGCATGGGTCCCACATGATTGCTTCTCCACCCTTCCTACTTGACTCATGTGTGTCTTTCTTTATAGCCTTGGTAGTAGAAGAGTCTTTCTCCCATTCTCCAGTTTGTTTTCAGTGAGTATTGCTCCACGTGTAGGCATATTTTTGATGTGTTCCTGGGGAGAGGTGAGCTCAGTGTCCTATTCTACCATCTTGATTCCTCCCACTGGGGATCCCTTTTTATGACAAGTCAGGTCATAGCAAACCACTATAAAATATTAGGGGAATTAGAGTTTTTAAAAGAATTTACTGAGTCCATATTTATGTCAGTCAATGTAAGTCCTGAAAGCATTATTTTATTAAGCCTTTCAAAAACCACAGGAGGAAGATACTATTGTCATCTCCATTTTTAAATCAGGAAACTGAGAGTCAAAAAAAATTAAGTAGCACTGAGCCCCCAAAATGTTAGATCTAATCAAATAAAGTCAGTAAATTTGCAGGATTGTAAAATTAACATACAAAAATCAGTAGCATTTCTGTACAAAAACATCAGTAGCATTTCTGTACAAAAACAATGAATTCTCTGAAAAAGAAATTTAAAAATTTATCCCATTTACAGTAACATCAAAAACAATAAAATAATTAAGAATAAATTTAACCAAGGAAGTAAAAGATCTCCACTCTGAAAACAAGACACTGATGAAAGAAATAAAAGAAAATGCAAATAAATTGAAAGGTAACCTATGTTCATGAATTGGAAGAATTAATATTATTAAAATGTCAATACTACCACAAACCATCTATAGATCCAATGCAATCCCTATCAAAATTCCAATAACATTTTTTAAAATAGGGGAAAACCCTCCTGAAATTTACATGGAACCACAAAAGACCCCAGATAGCCAAAGAAATCCTGAGAAAGAAGAACAAAGCAGGAGGCATTATACTTCCTGATTTCAAGTTATATTAGAAGGCTATAGTAATTAAAACAGTATGGTATTGGCATAAAAGCAGACAATGGAACAGAATAGAGCTTCCAGAAATAAACCCGTGCATATTTGGTCAATTAATTTACAACAAAGGAGCCAAGAATACTTGATGGAGAAAGGAGAGCCTCTTCAATAAATGGTGTTGGGATAATTGAATATTCACATGTAAAATAATAAAACTGGACCTTGACATTACACCACTCACACAAATTAACTCAAAATGGACTAAAAACTTGAATGTAAGACCTGAAATCATGAAACTCCTAGAAGAAAACATAGGAATAAAACTCCTTGGCAAGGGCCTTGGTGATGACTTTTTGGTTATGACACTTAAAACACAAGAACCAAAATAAAAAATAAACAAGTGGGACTACATCAAACTAAAAAGCTTCTGTATAGCAAAAGTATCCAATGCCAAAGCGAGAAGACAACTTACAGAATGGGAATAAAATATTTGCAAACCGTGTATCTGATAAGCACCAAACACAAGCACCAAAATATAAAAAGAACTCAGACAACTCAATAGCAAGAAAACAAATAACCCAATTTAAAAAATGGACAAAGGACTTGAATAGATATTTTTCCAAAGAAGATATATGAAAGGCCAACACGTGCATGAAAAGATGTTCAACATCACTAGTCATTAAGGAAACGCAAATCAAAACACGATATCACCTCATGCCTGTTATAATGGCCATCATCAAAAAACACAATAGATACTAAATATTGGTGTGGATATGGAGAAAAGGGAACACTTGTGCAGTGCTGATGAGAGTGTAAATTGGTATAACCACTATGGAAAACAGTATATAAGATCATAAACAAAATTAAAAACAGAACTACCATATGATCCAACATTATCACTTCCGGGAATATATCCAAAATAAATAAAAACACTAACTTGAAAAGATATCTGCATCCCTACATTTATAGTAGCATTGTTTGCAATAGCTAAGACATGGAAACAACCTAAGTGTTCACTGATGGATGAATGAATAAAGAATATTATTCAGCTACTAAAAAATGGGGAATTCCTGCCATTTGCAACAATATGGATGGACCTTGAAGGCATTACATTAAGTGAAATAAGTCAAACAGAGAAAGACAAATACTGTAGTGATCACATATATGTGGAACCTAAACAAAAGCAAGAACAACAAACAAACAAATACTAAACCCAAAGAAAGGAAATATCAGATTTGTTGTTACCTGAGTAGGAGGGTAGGAAGAGAGGGATTTGGAGGAAGGTGGTACAAATGTACAAACTTTGCTATAAGATAAATAAGAACTAGGGATGCAATGTAGAGCATGATGGTTATAGTTAACACTGTTGTATGATATACAGAAATGGTGTTAAGAGGGTAAATCCTAAGAGTCCTCATCACAAGGAGAAATTTTTTCTTTATTATTTTTTTCTTTCTTTTCTTATTGTATTTATACCCAATGATGGATGCTAGTTGAACCTATTGTGATAATCATTTCACAATATATGTAAATCAAACCATCATGCTGTATGACTTCAACTTATACAGTGAGATATGTCAATTATTTCTCAGTAAAGCTGGACAAAAAATTAAGTACTGTCTTCAGTTAGAGATGATCCAAAAATTACGGAAGAAAAATGAGATTGCTTTCTGACATTTATATTGTAAAAATCAACACACAATTAATGAGAGCTAAGAGATGAGAATTTCTTTTAAGGACAGAGAGTTGCTCTTGGCAGACAAGAACTGACTACTCTTGATTGAAGATGTCAACATTCCTGAAGAAAAAGAGATTAATCTGCCAGGAGGTTGGTCATAAAATTTTAGTGATAGAGGCAAATGAATGTAATAGCCATCCAACCCATATTCTAAGGGAAAGAAAAATAAGGCAATGAGATTTAAACATTCCACTGTTGTTAACAAGGGCATCCATGTTGTGGAGGTGAATTTAATAAACTACGTAAATCTGATGGTAATTACAATTCTGTTCATCTACTGTTCCTTGTTTAGATTCCACGCAGCATTCTAATTATAATTTGCTTTCCCATGTAGTCTGCCAACAGAGATAAAATAATAAGAACTCACATACTTAAAACTACATGACAACTAGTTTTAAGCAGAAAATTAAGAAATTAACATTCTGATTTTATCTGCTAGTGTCATTAATTTGGTTAATGCATTTTTTCCCTGAGAAACATATCTACTCTCTCAATTTAGTTTATTGAGCTAGTATGCTTGAGGGGTAAATGTTGGGCAGTGCAAAACTCACAAATGTAAGAAATTAATAACTACATGATCTATTTCCACTAAAATTATGGAGAAAACTTCCTGAAATTATCTGTCCTACCTGAACTTTTTAAAGTAATAATATTTGAGCACCTAATATGTTCCAGGAATTGTGCCAGATGCTCTACATGTGTTACTCATCCAGATTTCCTATGAAACCTGGTGGAAATGTGTTATAATATGCATTTTATAAATGAAGAAATTGAACATCAGAAATACCGAGAAGGTTTATTTTTTTCTGGCTTAATGTACATCTGTGCCTAATGGTATACTTCAAGTCAATTATGTTTCAGTTCTAACAATTTAGTGTCCCTGAATTCTACTCCTTCAAACCACTGCATTCTCAAATCCATGAATCTGACACCAACTCCCTTTTAGTGACCTACGATAGAAATTTGGTTGTCAATCTCCTTGCAATGCACAAAGCCTCCTTGCCAAACTCAGGAATGTTTAGAAAACAAATAAGGAATCCCAATGTTAGAACAACCCAAGAAGAAAGTACATCTAAACCAAGCAAGAGGTCTATGATAATACACTAAAGATTTAACTAGATGGTATTTGCCTTGGCGTGAGAATGGTTAATGAATGAAGGACAAAGAAAACACAGAGTGAAAGAGCTCAGAGCAAGAAAAAAAAATTAGTAACTTTGAGAAAATTATTCCTCAAATAGATCAGATCATATATTTTTCAATCCTGTCCCTTGATATTACCAAAATTTTAGTTGCCTATCAAAATGAATAACTCAAATTCCCTCAAGGAGGGGTGGGGGTCTGAATGGTTCATTTACAAAACAATTGCCACAGAAGCTGAGTAGTTCTGATGTGGTGTTTGGCCACCCCCAATTATCACTTAATTTGTCTGGGGGAAAAAACAAAAATAAAAACTATCTTCAGTCATCAGCAATAACTAGGCAACAAATTGGATCTTGCTGCTCAATACAAATCATACACCAGTCAATATGTGTCAATGGCTATGCTTAAAGACCAAATAAAGAGGTAACTTACAAAGATCTTCTTGTTCTTTCAGTTATCCTTGACTTAAAATAATAATAATAATAATTTTTAAATAACAGCGAGGAAGGTGAGAAATGGTCAATTCCTATTTTTAAAGTTATATCTTAGAGCTTGTTCTTTAAGTCAGTCTAAAGAATTAGATCTTCATACTAAATATCTCTGGAAAGAGGTTAGCTGTTGCTACTGAATTTTGATAACCTTTAGGTAAAGCAGCTGTAAAGTAACAGATACATTTTCTTTATATTATGGATATTGGCCATAGCTGGTCATTGGTAGTGGTCTTGCTGGTGAGAAAACAATACATTTATTTATTCAATGATTGGTTGCTTAATGCCTAATCTGAATCAAAGGCCAAAAGTGAGGCATTGGGAACATACTGTAGAATAAGAGAATGTCTCAGTCAAGATAACTAGACCCAAAGAGCAAAACAAATGAGTACATGAACAAGTAAAATGTAATGATGACACTTTCGTGGGTGTTTATCTTCAAACCCATCAAGATGTATACATTAAATATGTACAGCTTGTTTGTATGCCAGTAATACCTGAATAGAAACACAACAAAATGCAATGGGACAAGGGACTTCCTGGTGGCACAGTGGTTAAGAATCCGCCTGCCAATGCAGGGGACACGGGTTTGATCACTGGTCTGGGAAGATCCCACATGCTACGGAGCAACTAAGCCCATGCACCACAACTACTAAGCCTGAGCTCTAGAGCCCGCAAGCCATAACTACTGAGCCTGCCATGCCAACTACTGACGCCTGCGTGCTCTAGGGCCCACATGCCACAACTACTGAGCCCATGTGCCTAGAGCCCATGCTCCACAAAAAGAGAAGCCACAGCAATGAGAAGTCCATGCACCACAACAAAGAGTAGCTCTCACTTGCTGCAACTAGAGAAAGTCCGCACGCAGCAACAAAGACCCAACACAACCAATAAAAAAATTTTTTAAAAATTTAAATGCAATGGAACGAGTTCTATTTCTGTACTCCTACCATTTATGATCTGTGCAGCCTTAAGAAAATTGCTAACCTCTCTCATTCTGTTTTTCTCTATATTTATTACAATTTGAAATATATAAGTATAGTGGATTCAATAGTGTTCCCTAAAAATATATGTCTATGCTTTAATCTCCAGAACCTGTGAATGTTACCTTACTTAGAAAAATGGGTCTTTGCAGATGTAAATAAGCTAAAGATCTTGAGATGAGCTCATTCTAGATTATTCGGGTGGGTCCTAAATCTAATGACAAGTTTCCTTGTAAGAGACACAGAGAGGAGACAGATGGAGAGTATAAAGCAATATAACCATGGAGGCACACATTGGTGTTATGTGGCCATAACCTCAAAGAAGTTGGCAACTACCAAAAGATGGAAGAAGATAGGAACGAAATCTCCCCTACATCTTTAGGTGGGAGTGCAAACCTGCTGATACCTTGATTTCAGACTTTGGCCTCCAGAACTGTGAGAAAATTAATTTCTATTGTTTTAAGTCACCAAGAATAAGTAATTTGTTATGGCAGCCCTAGAAAACTAATACAATTAACAAAGTGCTCAAGACATTACCTGATACCGGGTAGGCATTCAGTAATCATATCTGGAATGATGAAGATCATGATAATTTTCTTTTATAAATCAACAGATACAAAGTATTCATTCAACATGCATAGTCCTATGTGAGACTTATTTTTAGATTGTTCTGACAGGCTTATATGATGCATTTTTAAAACATTTACTTTAATGTGCCTTTAATTCTATTGGCAAGCTGGTCTGGGATGTTTTTATCTATACATACACACTACTTTATCTATTATAGACATTTTATTTTGCCTTTTAATAAAAAGTAAGGGAAAGAGAAAAGAAAGATGGAGGAAAGGATTAAAAATTATTCAGCAATTATAAATACATTTAAAAACTCATTTTGAATGTCAATAGCTGGTACATTGATATAGGCAAAGACAAAGCATAATATCGGCATGAACAACTCACTGGGTCAGAGAGTAGGAACTGGTTAGTTCAGAGCCAAGAAAAGCTAATTATAAATATAATTAACATTGTTTTCATTGAGTTCATGGAAACTCTTCAAAGTTGGCATCCATTTAATTTCCTGTGAGTAATAGGACGGGGAGATGACATACTATCAAGGCCACCAATATCTCATGTTAGACTGGAGGAATTGTTTTTTGTATGTAACATACTCAAAATTTATGGGTGTAAGATTTCAAAGCCTAGCCCTAAACCTTGGCATTCAAATGTGAAAGCTTAAATAATTGCACAATTTTGAGAGATTAATATTCTGCTAGCAAGGGAACTAAAGTGAATTTCTTTCTTTCTTTTTTTTTTTAAGAACTACAAGGTTTTGATGATTTTGTGTGACACACTTTCAGTATAGCTAGACATATTTACAGGAAGTAATGGAGGTGTTTTGAAGAATGACACTTATTTTACCACAGAAATTGCTGAATGAAGAAATTACTTTCTTGAAATTAGTAAAGGGATTATCTATGAGCAAAAATCAGGTAGGAATATCTACTTTTAAATGCATATTCAGAATCCTAAAACTTTTCAAAACCTTTGCCCAAATAATCCATCTTTTATTTTAAAGAAATAACCTCTAACACTAAAAAGAGCTTTAAAATCCAATATTTCTATTACAATAGGGGGTAAAGTTTAAACCTCCCAGTCTAATAACAGGGTAATAGCTATACAGTTGTTATTATGTTTCATAAAGTGGTGGAAAAGAGGATTGAAGAAGGGAGAGTTATCAGAAATCAATTTGAATGAGTGACTGAAGATGAAGCTGGGAAAGAACTAATCCCATGGAGAATATAAACCAAATATCCCAAACTTCACCAGGTAGTAAAGTTTTAGGGACAGAGAAAGGGGTGATTCTAAATCGGTCATTTGTTGGAATAGTCTCGGCTAGTCCCCTAGACTTCTGTGTTCCCAGTAAGAGAATCATTAGTAAAAAATAAAGGTGATTCACCTCTCTGATGTCAGGACCCAACTACTACTTTGGTGTAACACAAGAAGTACCATTATTTCTCACTCTGTGGCAGATCAGTCTAGTATCTGTGGTGGCTCCTGGGAATCTGTGGTAGACCCTGGTAGGCTACTTGCACACCTGGAAGTAGACAAAAGTAGCAGTCACACCACTTAGTAGGGCCTATAGTATTTGCCAGTGATTTTCTGTAAATATGGAGAAATTGTCCACCATTCCTCCAAAATATTCTGGAATCCAGGAAGAATGATGGTAGCCACAGGGCACAGAGTTACCTGGTAGACACCATGATGGTCAGAGAATGTCAGTGGCCTTTGAAAATCACATGGATGCAGATTAGATCCATATTCATGAGGAAATGTGAGATACTATTATGTGACCACTTGGGAACTATCCAAAATACATTCCAGGACCTTATCAGGCTCTGAAGACTTACATAGGAAGACAATGGCAAGAGCCAGTGAAAGTTGAATAAATAATGAAGTATGGCCCCATTTATACCCACAGGTCTTGAGAAACTTGGTAGCTAATATGTAAATAATTACATATTTTAATGATAAAATATGTAAGCATTAAAAGTAATTTTCAGAAAGAATTCTCAATATAAATAAAAAAGCTTTTTGCAATTATATATATATAAATAAATGTAAGTATATCTAGGTATGTCTGTGTTTCTGTTTATTATTGCAGCTGGCTAAAATGCTAAATGGATTTTAACCATATCTATCTAGAGGTTGTGACCTAAAATATAGGCTATATGGAGCACATGAAATTAACTCTGAATGGATATATGTAGTACTTCAATTACTTATTTTGTACAGTATTATGACACCGACATTTTAAATCTCTCCAGGAGTAAAGTCTAGGAGTTTGTTAATTTAATTATTTTAATCAATTTTAATGGAAATTTTGGTGGGAGCTGAGGATGCCAAATGTTAATTAATTTTTCTAAGTTTATTCATTTGTTTATTTAATCTATCTTTATTTTTGACTGCCCACTATTCTAGGTTCTATGGATGAAACAATAAGTAAAATTGTAATATAATATAAGGTAGTCATAAATGTTTTGATAAAACATAAAGTAAGTAAGGTGATAGAGAATGATAGGAATGGTCAGAGTAATCTTCTCTAAGAATAAGAAGATGATTTTTAAGTTATTAATTTTATTTTTTCATTTACACTTCAATATATTTAAGTAAATTATACCAAATAGTGATTCTGAAAGCAAATAAATTTGCTTCTACAGTATTTCTTAATTTTTAGCTCTACCAGATAAAGAAATGAAAGATTTGAGAAAGATTGAACTTCTGAAAGAAATATTATATGCGTATGCATGCTTGTGTGTGTGTCTGTTTCAGCATATACAGTATTTGAATGTGGGTGTAACAAACAAAACCAAACTGCGATCCTGAAAAGCACTAAACATCTACATTAAATGTTATATTCAAGGGCTAACTGTACACTAACAATGAGCATCACAAAGAATAACATACTTAGAAATAAATTTAACCAAGGAGTTGAAAGATCTGTGCACTGAAAACTATAAGACATTGATGAAAAAAAATTGAAGAAGACACAAATAAATGGAAAGATGGTCTTTGCTCATGGATTGGAAGAATTAATATTGTTAAAATGTCAATGCATTTTAGACATTTTAATGTCTAAAATGTAGATTCAATGCAATCCCTGTCAAGATTCCAATAGCATATTTTTACAGAAATAGAAAAAACACACCTAATTTTATATGGAACCACACAAGACCCCAAGTCACCAAAGAAGTCCTGAGAAAGAATAACAAAGCAGGAGGCATCATACTTCCTGATTTCAAAATAATAGGAAGCTATATTAATTAAAATAGTATAGTATTGGCTTAAAAACAGACCATCAATCAATGGAACAGAATTGAGATTCCAGAGATAAACCCATACATATATGGTCAGTTAATTTATAACAAAGGAGCTAAGAATACTGAGTGGAGAAAGGAGAGTCTCTTCAATAAATAGGGATGTGAAAACAAGATAGCCACATGCAGGAGAATGAAACTGGATCCCTATCTTACACCATACACAAAAATCAACTCAAAATGGATTAAAAACTTTCATGTAAGACCTAAAGCCATAAAAATTCTAGAAGTAAACATAGGAGGCATGTTGACATTGGCCTTACAAATGACTTTTTGGATATGACACCAAAAGCAATGTCAATAAAAGAAAAATGAACAAGTGGGACTACATCAAACTAAAAAGTTTCTGTATAGCAAAATAATTCATCAAAAAAATGAAAAGGCAGCCTATGGAATGGGAGAAAATATTTGCAAAGCATATATCCAGTAAGCACTTAATATCCAAAAAATATAAGGAATTCATATAATTCAATGGCAAAAATGTAAATAATCCAATTAAAAATGGGCAAAGGATCTAAGTAGACACTTTTCCAAAGAAGACATACAAATGGCCAATAGGTACATGAAAAGATGTTCAACATCACTAATCATCAGGGAAATGCTAGTTAAAACCACAAAGAGATACCACCTTATACCTGTAGGATGGCTATTATCAAAAAGACAAAAGATAACAAGTACTGGCAAATATGTGGAGAAAAGGCAACACTTGTGCACTGTTGTTGGGAATGTACATTGGTGCAGCCATTATGGAAAACAGTATGGAGGTTCCTCAAGAAATTAAAAATTGAACTACCACATGATTTGGCAATCTCACTTCTGGGTATATATCTAAAGGAAACAAAACCATTATTTTGAAAAGATATCAGCACTCCAATGTTCATAGCATCTATTCACAATAGCTAAAATATGGAAACAACCTACATGTCTGTCAATGGACGAATGGATAAGAAAAATGTTATATATATATAAAATGCAATGTAATTTTTTCAGCCTTTAAAAAGAAGTAAATCTTGTCATTTGTGACAATGTGGCTCAATCTTAAGGATATTATGCTAAGTGAAATAAATCAGACAGACAAAGACAAACACTGCAGAGTATCATATATGTGGAATCTAAAAAATAAAAGTCAAAATCATATAAACAGAAAGTATAAAAGTTGATTTCAGGGAATTAGGGGTAGGAGAGTTTGCTAAAAGGGTACAAGCTTCCAGTTACAAGAGGAATAAGGTCTGAGGATCTAATGTATAGCATGGTTAACTATTGTTGATAACTCTGTGCTGTATAATTGAAATTTGCTAAGAGAGTAGACCTTAAATGTTCTTAATGAAAGAAAGAAAGGAAGAAAGGGAAAGGAAAGGAAAGGGAAGGAAAGAAAAGGTAAAAGTGATGTGATGGATGTGCTAATTAACTCAACGAGGGGAATCCTTTTATGATCATGTTGTACACTTTAAATCTCTTACAATTGTATTTGTCAATTATACCTCAATAAAGCTAAAAAAAAGAGCTAAAAAGAAATCTGAAACTTCCTGAATTTCACTCAAGAAGATGACTACTTAAATATTTGTGAGAAAAAGAAGGCTTTTAAAGACACATGGAAGTGATATACAATGGAACAAATGTTTAGTGACCTTTCTGAAGAACTCTGCTCATCAAGCATAACTGAAGTTGATGCCTGACGGAAGGCATGTTTGAGCACCCAGTAAGATGTCAGTCATCCTCCAAGAACTGATGAAAAGGCCCCATGGCCAGTGGTGTCCTGGAACAAATCATGTACATCTTTTCTCAACAGTAAATTCTACCAATCAGAGCTTCAGGTATTTTGTGTGTGTGTGATATAACTGTTAAATGCTTACTAGTGCACTACTGCCTATTGCTGCCCATTGAGAGCTGCAGGAGCTTTTACTGGAATTGAATCCAAATTGTAACATAAGGTACATATGCCTTAAGATATGAAAATACTTGCCATATATGATAAAACCTTGTGGACAGAGAAGACAAGCAGTCATTTCAAATATAAAAGTCAAGTCAAATGAGCTAAGGAGTATAACCCTGATTCCATGTCTGAATTCTGCTACTAATGTCAATACCTGAAATGAAACGATGAGCCTAAATGCGTAAGCTCTATCAATGAAAAGGTCATACTGAAGTCTCTTATTAATTCAGCAAAGCCCCCAAAATTCTTAATGGAGATAGTACATTTAAAAAAGGGTGGAGGAGGCTACAAATATATTAAAATGAAGGACAAGAGTAGAGGGAAATGAACACTTATCTGCCACGTATTTCTCTACTTTCAATTACCTACTATTACTGACGAGTGTCATATTTGCCATTACTAGTGATGTCACATTTACCACTCCAGATTATAAGCATTGATTTGTAACTGAGTTACTTTTCATGAGACAACTGTATGTATTGTGCTTCAGGGTGACTGACAGCAAGGATTAAATCACACAAGTCTCTGAAAGAACAATAATTAAGACATAAGACTAGTTATAAAGTAGAAGATTTTTACAGTTCTGAATTATTATAATTATAGAAAATTATTGCAAATCCAACTATTTGTTTTTATTAAGTGTTTCAGATGGTTAATCATTATCTTAAGCAATGTTGGATAATGCTTCTAGTGTTTGGTAAGAATAGAAGGATTAAAGATTTTATATATATGATGATTACATCTTTATTAAGATTTATATAAGTGGCTGGAGGAAATACATTACATTCTTTTAGGTGCAGAGATGTCTGCTTCTGGTTATGATGCCATCAGTGGTACTGGACTAGCCTTCCTGCTATAATCAACTATAAAATTGTGCAAATTATATAAGGCAACTGTTCTCAGGTAGTGGACAACTGGCAACAGAAGACTGTAATCACTAAGAGAAGGGAAATTCTCAAGGTAAACCTCAGGGTTGCCCTGGACTGAGGAAAATTTTATAAGTACAGTGCAACATCATGACTCTGGTACAGCAATTCAAGTAGAGCCTCAGGAAAAGACAGAGTTTAGAGTTCAGGGCAGAGCTAAAATGGGTTCAGTTAGATATAGTACTAGAAAGGAAAGTCCCTTTCAAGTACTTGGCTGAGGGCTGGAATACACATAGGGAGGAAGAGACTACCACTCTAGTAGGAATGGCTGCTATAGGACTGAAATTAGAAGAAAGATACTGAAGGCTGAGCAGTGCTGGGGACACTGGGGTCCAGCCAAAGCAGAGAGACCTTAAATCCTCATTAATATCTTTAACATCCCATTACATTTGAAAGATAAGAAAAGGATGCCTTAGGAATAAGGATCATGCCCTAGAGTAAAGACAAAGACTAAAATTAAGCTCTGACAAGGTTCACATTTGAACACAGAGTTTGGAGGGTAAATCCCAACAAGTTGGAGAAGCTTGGTAAACATCATGGGCTTTCCACAGATTGGCTCTACCAAACTGTAAAACAAAAACTGCCTATGCAAGTTCAAGGTGAACATTCAGTGACTAAACTGCCCACCAGAACACAAATTAATACTCTTCAGGGAAAGACAGTAGAATTTCTGGTATCTACATATAATTCACAATGCCCCATATGTAATCAATAATGCCAGATATGTAAAGAAACAGGAAAATATGACTGATAGTTTTTTTAAAAGCAATCAATAGAAACTTACTTCATTGATGGCATAGAATTGGGTATAGTATAAAAAGACTTTTAAAATAGCAATTTTAAGTATGTCAAAAACTGAAGAAAACTCTTTTAAAAACTGAAGGAAAATATAATCTTAATAAATAACCACATAGGTATACCAGCAGAAAATGGAAATGATGAAAAATAATGGCATGGACATTCTAGAACTTAAAAACACTATAAGCAAAATCATTCTCTAAAGATAAATGAAAAGAGTACAAAGGACCCAGGAAATAATATCAAATGGTCCCATGATACATGTAATTTGAGTTTGGAAAGAGACGAAAGTGACAATTGGGCAGAAAAAATATTTAAGAAGAATTTAGGTCCAAAAGTTATCAAATGTGATTTAAAGCATTGATCTAGAGATTTAAGAAATTTAGCAAATCCCAAGCAAGGTAAGTACTACAAATAGCACAGCAAAGTAAACCATAATCAAATTTCTTTAAAGAACTTTATTTATTTATTTTTAAAATAAATTTATTTTTTAAATTTATTTTATTTTTGGCCGCATTGGGTCTTCATTGCTGCACGCGGGCTTTCTCCAGTTGCGGTGAGTGGGGGCTACTCTTTGTTGCGGTGTGCAGGCTTCTCATTGTGGTGGCTTCTCTTGTTGCAGAGCACGGGCTCTAGGCACACGGGCTTCAGTAGTTGTGGCACATGGGCTGAGCTGTTGTAGCTTGCGGGCTCTAGAGTGCAGGCTCATTAGTTGTGGCAAATGGGCTTAGTAGCTCCGTGGTGTCTGGGGTCTTCCCAGACCAGGGCTGGAACCTGTGTCCCCTGCATTGGCAGGCAGATTCTTAACCACTGTGCCACCAGGGAAGTCCCATAGTCAAATTTCTGTAAGCTAAATAAATCTTAAATCTTAAAATCAGTTGGAAGAGAAAAGATGTATTGTATATAAGGAAATAACAACATGAATGACATCTATCTTCTCATTAGAAAAAAAATACAGAAGAAAATAAAATAATATCTTTAAAGTGCTAAAAGGAAAAAGAAGTCCATCTACCCAGAATATATTATTCAGCAAAAGTATCCTGTAGGAACAAGAGTGCAATAAAAACATTTACAGACAAATTAAATCCAAGAAAATTTGCCTTTAGTTATACTGAACTACAAGAAATGCTATAGCATGTTTTCAAGCTGAAGGGGAAAGATGCCAGTTAAAAAACTCAGAAAGGAATGAAGAGCCCTGGAAATAGTAACTAAGTGGATAAACACAGAAGTACATGTTTGTTCCTTTTCATAATTCTCTTAAAATAACTGTAAAAGTAAAAAAAAATTGTAACATGGGGTTAATAAAGTATAAGAAGTATGACAAGAATATCATAAGTTGTTATATTTCAGAAATAGAGATTTTGAAGTGTAAAATGTAACAAGGAAAGTGTAGGAAAATGGGAAGAGAGGACTGAGAAATGGGAACTGTGAGCAATGAAGTGGTGAAATATTGACCTGAACATATGGATAAATTAAGGATGTATGTTGCTAACCCTAAAATTATCACTAAAATAATCAAAAGGTGTATAGATAAGTGTAAGTATAGAAGTATAGATGTAGTCAATAGAGAAAAAAAGTGGAATACTAAGAATACTCTGCAGAGGAAAAAAAATGTTTTCTTTCATTACTCACAATACAACACTTCATTTCCAACACTTTGCTGAACACTTCTGACATTTCTGATCATCAAATGCCTGGGGGTCTCCTCCCACCAATAAGTACTCAAACACCACCTACTCTCTTACAGTTTAACTCAATTCTTACACTATCTATCTGTAGATAACATCAGATCCCACAGGTTAAGGGCTCACCTCCACGCAACTAACACTGTTCCTCACTGCAGATGCTAAATGAAAGTCCAAGGTTACCTGTGCTTCTGGCTGGCCAACTCTAAATTGGAGGTTCAGCGATGTCCTCCTTGGGTTCAACTAACTTGCTAGAGCTGCTCCCAGAACTCAGGGAAAGGGTTCACTTACTAGATTACCAGTTTATTATAAAAAGATATAACTCAGGAACAGCCAAATGGAAGACAAGCATAGCGCAAGGTATGTGGGAAGGAGCACAGAGCTCTTCTCACATTTTCTCTCTGGGGTGCTACTCTCCCAGCACCTCCACATATTCAACAACCTGGAAGCTCTCTCAACCCCATCCTTTGGAGGTTTTATGGAGGCTTCATTATGTGGTATGATTGATTAAATCATTGGCCATTGGTGATTAATCCAACCTCCAGTCCCTATCCGCTCCCCAGAGGACAGGGCAGAGGGTGAAAGTTTCAACCCGCTAATCAAAAGGTTGGTTGCTCTGGCATCTAACCCCCATCCTTAGGGGTTTTTTCAAAAGTTACTTTATTAACATAAACTCAGGAGTGGTTGAAAGGAGCTTGTTGTAAATAATAAAGAGTATTTTCACCTTTAGAACTCTAGCTACATTAGAAAGTCCAAGGGTTTTAGGAGCTCTGTGCCAGGAGAGGGGATGGAAACCAAATATATAAATATAAATATAAATATAAATATATATATATATATATACACACGCATATACACATACATATATACATATGTATGTATATATATATATATATATATATATATATCTTACTAATACTACTAATATTATTATAAATCATAATATTGCATCTGTTGATGCCAAAGATGACAAGAGAGGTGCCCTAACCTATAGAGGAGACAAACAAATTAAACTAAAAATATAAGGATTGAATTAGAAGAGAAAAAATTGTTAGAATTTTCAGATTGATAGATATGGTTATTTCATGGAAAATACAAGAGAAGCTACAGATAAATAATTAGAAGAAACATTCATCAGTATGCTAAACACTAGATAAGCATAAAAACTGCAGTAAAAATCTGTACAATAGCAACAAAATTAGCATATGTAAAAAAGATACTATTTACATTAGCAAAAAATATGAAGAAATTAAGAATTAATCTAATAAAATAGGTGCAAGTCCTTACACATATAATTTAAAAACAGAAAAGAATGCTGGAATAACGATATAGATAGTTCATTTTCTGGATAATAAAACTGTATTCACTATTGTAATGATTTATGAAATTTCAATCCCAATAAAATCTTCCATGCTACTCTAAAATTATGTAGAAAAGCAGAGTCAAGATGATTCAAGCCATACCCAAGGAAGCAAAAGGTGAAGGAGATAAGGATATAGCCTCCAAAACATTGAGACTAATTATAAAGCTATAGTAATTAACATATTGTAACATTGGTGCAGGGAGAAATAAATATAATCATAGAATAAAATAGTCCAGAAACAAGCCACTGCATATATAGCCATTCAATATTAGAGAGAATGAGCATTGTAGAACACGGAAGAGGAAAGATTATTCAATCAGTGGTGCTGTGAAAACTAGTTATTCTTTTTTTTTTTTTTTTTTTGCGGTATGCGGGCCTCTCACTGTTGTGGCCTCTCCTGCCTCGGAGCACAGGCTCCGGACACGCAGGCTCAGCAGCCATGGCTCACGGGCCCAGCCGCTCCACGGCACGTGGGATCCTCCCCTACCGGAGCACGAACCCGCGTCCCCTGCACCGGCAGGCAGACTCCCAACCACTGCGCCACCAGGGAAGCCCAAAGCTAGTTATTCTCGAGAAAAATTATATTGGCTTATTACTTCACGCTATACACCAAAATTAATTAAGAATGTTACAAGACTAGTGTATAGGTAGAAAAAATTTTCATGCTAAAGTTAACATTTCAAAATTATAGGGGAAGTAAGAAATAGTCAATAAATGGTGTTAGAAGAGCTATACACCATTAAACATATAAATTTAGATCTCATATTTTATATCACACTGACTAATTAATTAGATATGTGATCATTTTAAAAACCAGGAAATATAAGAAAGTGAGTTTTGAAATTTGAGTACTGGGAAAACTTTTAAAGCATGATAGAAGATATAAAAAGATTAACTATATAAAAATTTAAAACTACCTAGTGGTAATGGAAGAAAAATAAACATAATTAATACATATGGAAAACTGGACAGATACAATATTTGTAGAAGATAAAAAGATATATATGTGTGTGTGTATACATATGTATCTTAAAAGTCAGTAAGGGGGAAAACGATCAAAACTACAAATAGAGAAAGAATTTGAACAGGCAACTCAAAGAAGCAGTATATAAGAATAAAGAACATGAAGATGTTATTTTTAAGGTCATTAACCTTCAACGAAAATAAGAATTGTCTTTTGTTAGTGTTGTTATTGTGTAGACTGACAAAATATGGGATATTAAAAGATTTTTTATGTGACATCCTTATTGGAGTATAATTGCTTTTCAATGTTGTGTTAGTTTCTGCTGTATAACAAAGTGAATCAGTTATACATATACATACATCTCCATATCCCCACCCTCTTGCACCTCCCTCCCACCCCTCTAGGTGGTCACAAAACACTGAGCTGATCTCCCTGTGCTATGCAGCTGCTTCCCACTAGCTATCTATTTTACATTTGGTAGGGTATATATGTCCATGCTACTCTCTCACTTCGTCCCAGCTTACCCCTCCCCATGTCCTCAAGTCCATTCTCTACATTTGCAGCTTTATTCGTGTCCTACCCCCTAGGTTCATCAGAACCTTTTTTTTTTCTTTTAGAGTTTATATACATGTGTTAGCATATGGTATTTTTTTTTTCTCTTTCTGACTTGCTTCATTCTGTACGACAGACTCTAGGTCCATCCACCTCATTACAAATAACTCAATTTCATTACTTTTTATTGCTGAGTAATATACCATTGTATATATGTGTCACATCTTCTTTATCCATTCATGTCTTGATGGACACTTAGGTTGCTTCCATGTCCTGGCTATTGTAAATAGTGCTGCAATGAACATTGTGGTACATGTCTTTTTTTTGAATTATGTTTTTTTCAGGGTATATGCCCAGTAGTGGGATTGCTGGATCATAAGATTGTTATTTAGTATTGGCACAAGTATGGAAAAATGAACACTTTCTCACATGGTTTGTATTATTTAACTTTAATATTTATGCTTTTTCCTGAGGACAGTTTGAAAGCCTTAAATAGTTTAGAACTTTTGGCTAGGATTCTCCAGTTTTAGAGTTTTGCTAAATAAATTGTACTTATGAATAAAAAGGTTCCTTGTGGTAATGGTTAGAATACAGAAATTTTTTTAAATTAAATATCCTTCAGAAACAGATATAACATGATATATCTATACACTAAAATACAATGATACATTAAAAGTCTTGGAAATTTAATCTATGATATATTCAATCAAAACTTTATTGTTACAAATCAACAATATATGTGATATTTGTTGATTTAGTATTTCACTATAAATTCTGTAAGTATAACTAAATATTAATATCAATATCTTAATTTCATAGCGAGAGAAAATCAATTAAAATCTTTTCACTTGACAACAATTTATTACCTGAGATTAAGGTTTCATTTTTATTATGGGATTATTATGGGATTATATGGTTTCTGATTATCCTTCCTTAGTCTTCTGTGTCTTCTAAAATTACCACAATGCATGTGTTAAATTATTCCCTTTGGTAATTAGAAAATATAAATACCATTTATTAAAAAGTAAAGCCATTCCACATCTTACCTCTTATTTTCACCAAATGAGTAAGCAATTTACCTTGGACTATGTGACTTCAGCATTGGAAGCTTCTGTGAGCTTTCAGCTGTGTCTACATTTTCTATGATTATTGCCCAGAGCACTAGCAACTGAAGGTAAAGGTAAATAAATTGCTCACATTCCTTTAGCTAAGCCTTTCTCTAGATTTAGGAAATAAATCGAACAACAAGTCTGGCTGTTTTGGTCCCTTTGAAGGTGACTAAAGACCCTCACAGCCAAATTACTCACAGAATCCTCTGCTCTGATACATGTGATCAGTGAAAGGGATGAAGCCACTTTCTGCTGTCTGTTCATTCCAAATGAAACAGAGCATATATTTTGAGACCTTTATGTTGAAAGGTTTTGTTTAACTGGAGCTTTTCAGAATAAGTATTGTGGTTCTTTTTAATGGGGAATCTGGAGGAAATAAAATGTAATCACCATTATGGCAAACTCTGTGCTAGTTATTTTATGAAATTAAGAAAAACAAACTTTGCTATAATCTTTTTATAGGGGTACCATTTTCTTGATTGTATAAGTAGGAAAATGTAACCAAAGTTTATCTGAGTAATACAAGTGTCCATCCAGGAAATGACAAATGTAAAATTTACAAATAATTGTTTTTTAGTTTTTAAATTTAAACTTCCACAATCTTTTTACACTGGTTGAAAGACTAGGAAAGTGATTGACACGGTTATAATTGTCTCCTTATTTTTCCCTAAATGGGTGAAAAGTCTATCTTGTTGAGTGACAAAAGAAAATAGCCCTGCATCTCCTCTTTTTTTTCCCCCTCTGCATTGCATTTTCCATTAGACAAGAAGACCAGTTTCTCTTGTAATTTATCTGGAACTACTGTTTTGTATAAACTCAGTTACCTAGGGCAGAAGAATTTAAAAAGGAACTCCTTTTCAGAACATAGAACAAAAGATCACCTTTATTTAAAAACTGGTTTCAGGGCTTCCCTGGTGGCGCAGTGGTTGAGAGTCTGCCTGCCGCTGCAGGGAACACAGGTTCGTGCCCCAGTCCAGGAAGATCCCACATGCCGCGGAGCAGCTAGGCCCGTGAGCCATGGCCGTTGAGCCTGCGCGTCCAGAGCCTGTGCTCCACAACAGGAGAGGCCACAACAGTGAGAGGCCCACATACCGAAAAAAAAAAACAAAAAAACAAAACTGGTTTCAGAAGATCCAGAAAATTGGTTAAATGAGATTCTTAACCTTTTATAGAAAATAAAGATAATAAGAAACTTCCCTTAGAGGATAATAGTCAATTTTTTGTCTTTAGATTAACTAAAGGAATCACAGCATATGGGAAGAGTATATACATCAAAGTCAGAACTTGACTCAAGTTGAGAGTCTATTATTTACTGGTCATGCAATCTGTGTATTTTACAAAACTCTTAATCTTTAGTTCCAACATCTGTAAGATAGAAATAATAATTTCTACTTAAAAGATATATAACAAGATGCATGTGAAGGCATCTTCCTGAAATGTTAGATGCTGGATAAATGTGCTGTCCCATGATAATCAGAAAATGATAAACCCTTCCCTCCTATAAAAATGATGGTTACAGAAAAGACTTTGTGTTAGAGACTAAATTAAGTTTTTTTTTAGCATCTTTATTGGAGTATAATTGCTTTACAATGGTATATTACTTTCTGTTTTATAACAAAGTGAATCAGCTATACACATACATATATCCCCATTTAAGCTGCCAGAGAAGTGGTTTGTATCTGTAACAGCCAGATGATTCATTTTATTTTGAATGGATAGGCTACATTATGTGATGGTAATGAACAACCCGCTTCCTCTCAAATTTCAGTGGCTTTTAACAACAGAGGTTTATGTATTGTACATGTTTTGTGTCTCTCATGACTCGACTAGGGCAAGTGTTCTAGATCTCCTTGCAGGCTGTGGAAGCAGCCACCATTTTAAATGTTGCTCATGGCAGTGGTAATGGAAAAGAGACAGTACGGGAAATTGTCACTAGTTTTTAAAATATTCCAATTCTAACGGCACCTGTCTCTTTTGCTTACATTTCCTTGGTGAAAGCAAGTCTTGCTGCCACACTCACCCTCAATGGGGCATGGAAGTTCAAGTCTACATATAATGAATAGGTTTATTACTTTATTTTAAAAGGAATTCATATATTATATGTCAAAATCACAGCAGTTTTAATTCATAATAGTAAAATATCAATCAATATAATACATATTTTTTTAAGAAGCCCTTTGGGTGCTAAATGTAAAGGGTTTCTGAGACCTAAAAGTTTGAGGACAACAGGCTGAAACTATTCCCTCTCACTGAAATGTCCTTTCTTCTTTCTCTTGTTACTGCAATTCTGTATATTCTTTCAGGATGGAATCAAATATTACTTCTATGAAAACTTTCTTAGATTACACTCCAACACCAGGAAAACTTGTTCCTACCATACCATCTATTGCCTTTATCATTCATTTCTAGCATACAGGTGTAGTGATTTCAGAATTGTTAACCTATATCCCCAGGGGAAACAACTTTCTCGACTAAAGTGTGGAGTGTATGTACTGTTGCTTTGGCGTTTAGAATTTCAGACTCCACTTATTTTCAGGGTTAGGTCAGCACCTTTTACCCGCACTCCTGTCAGTGAGGTTGTTTCATACATTTGTAACCCAATTCGATTCTGCATTCTATTCTTGGAACCCTCAGCCTTCTAAATAATATTTTTTAAGTTGTATACATTAAAGTTCACTCTTTGTGCTGTAAAGTTTCATGGACTTTGACAAATGTGTAGCATGTACCCACTGTCACAGTATCATATGGAATAGTTTCACGACACTAAAAAAATCTCTTGTGCCTCCACTCTGTAACACCTCCCCACCACACACACATACACACCCACCAGACACACACATACACGAACCGCAAACTCCTGGCAACTACTAATCTGTTTATTATCTCTATATTTTTGCTTTTTCCAGAATGTCATATAAATGAATCAGTATATAGCCTTTTCAGGCTGGCTGACTCCCATTAGCAATAGGCATTTATGATTCACCGATGTCTTACATGGCTTGATAGCTCATTTCTTTTTATTGATGAATAATATTCCATTGGGTGACTGGGCTACAGTTTGTTTATTCATTTACCTATTCAAGAAGATCTTGGGTGCCTCCATTTTCTGGCAATTATTAATAAAGCAACTATAAACATTTCCAAGCAGGCTTTCATGTAGACACACATTTTAAAATTAGTTGGGTAAATATCAACAAGCACAATTACTGGAATGGTATGGTAAGGGTATGCTTAGTTTGGGTCATTTTCCTACATTGGGCTGGTAGGCTTCTGTTATCACACAGGTGACTTCTCTTCATCCCATATTTTTAATACTTTTACACCTGGAGATCTTCACCTTTCTCTAAGCTCTTCTACCTAGATTCTTAAGCCTGGACTCTTCCTACCATCTATCTAGCCCTTTGGTTTTCTCCCTCTCCTTCAATTCAACAACATGAGTGTGGACCCAGCTTGTCCCCAAAGCCTGCATGGCCCTGAAGCACCCAATTATAGGGAATCTTCACCAATGCCTGAGATTTATGGGCCTGAAGAAAATTATGTGTCCTTGCAAATGTCATCTGCTGAGACCCACAACATGGAGACTGGACAGTCTGATTCTTCCACAAGCCCCAGAGTAAAACTACTGGCCATGGCTGCAGACAAGAGCACAGAGAAGAAGGAAGAGAAGGTCCTGGTCAAGAAACAGAAGACCAGGGCTTCCCTGGTGGCGCAGTGGTTGAGAGTCCACCTGCCGATGCAGGGGACACGGGTTCGTGCCCCGATCCCGGAAGATCCCACATGCCGCAGAGCGGCTGGGCCCGCGAGCCATGGCCGCGGAGCCTGTGTGTCCGGAGCCTGTGCTCCGCAACGGGAGAGGCCACAGCAGTGAGAGGCCCGCATACAGCAAAAAAAAAAAAAAAAAAGAAACAGAAGACCAGAACTGTGTTCTCTCAGACCCAGCTGTGTGTGCTCAATGATACATTTCAGAGGCAGAAATACCTCAGCCTCCAGCAAATGCAAGAACTTTCCAACATCCTGAACCTTAGCTATAAACAGGTTAAGACCTGGTTCCAGAACCAGAGAATGAAACATAAGAGGTGGCAGAAAAATAACTGGCCAAGGAATAGCAACATTGTGTGACTCAGGGCCCAGCAACTACAGAATACTCAGGCTTCTATTCCTACCACCAAGGATGCCCGGTGAACTCTTGTGGAAACCTGCCATGTGGGATAACCAGACCTGGAATAACCCAACTTGGAGCAACCAGAGCTGGAACAGTCAATCCTGGGGCAACCACCCTTGGAACAGTCAGACCTGGTGCCCCCAAGCCTGGAATAACTAGACTTGGAACAGTCAATTCAACAACTATGTTGAGGAATTCCTGCAGCCCCAGATCCTGTTCCAGCAAAACTCTCCTGTCAGTGATTTGGAGGCCACCTTGGAAACTGCTGGGGAAAGCTATAAGATAATACAGCAAACTGCTAAGTATTTCAATTCCCAACAGCAAATCATGGATTTATTCTCAAATTACTCTCTGAACATACAGCCTGAAGATTTGTAATGATGGCTGTATTATTCAATCTCAATTTGAGCCATGACTGTATTACTTCCCTAGAATTTTTCTTTTACAATTACGTATCTCTCTGCCTTGATAAGCTGCTTTTCATTGTGCCTTTTGTGTCAATTTGGGGGTGTATGATTGGTGTCTAATCAAAGAGGTTTCAGAAACATTGGCTTCTACAGACAACATGATAAAAGATGACTGGCGGCTATAGATAACTAGGTTATAATACTATTTTTTGGATATCTTTAGGATCTAGAACCTAACCTCAAGAATAGGGAGGAAAAGTACCAAGATGTGTGATGAAGGATTGTTCATATTTTCTGGGATGGGGAGGCTTTACTTGTTTAGAACCTCAGTTGTTAAGGTGAAGGGTTAAGCTACAATGTGCTTCACTGATTTCCTCTACCCCTTTTTGCTATTTTACTAAAACCCCTAATTTTTTCACCACCCTAGTATTTGTAGAAAGATGTTTTGGTTTGTCCACATCATAATACTACCAGTTGCCTGGTTCATTTATAAGTACCAATAAAAAAAATTACCCATTTAAAAAAAAAAGAGTATGCTTAATTTTGTAAGAAACTGCCCAGCTATCTTCCAAACTGGCTATACCATTTGCACTCCGAACTGCGATGCATTCCTGCTGCTTACCAGCAATCCTTACCAGCAATTAATATTGTTAGGTTTTCTCTATTTTATTCTTTCTGGTAGTTGTGTAGTGATATCTCCATAAATTTTTTAAACATCTTTATTGGAGTATAATTGCTTTACAATGTTGTGTTAGTTTCTGCTGTATAACAAAGTAAATCAGCTATATGTATACATATATCCCCATATCCCCTCCCTCTTGCACTTCCCTCCCACCCTCCCTATCCCACCCCTCTAGGTGGTCACAAAGCAGTGAGCTGGGCTTCCCTGGTGGCGCAGTGGTTGAGAGTCTGCCTGCCGATGCAGGTGACGCGGGTTCGTGCCCCGGTCTGGGAAGATCCCACATGCCGCGGAGCAGCTGGGCCCGTGAGCCATGGCCATTGAGCCTGCGCGTCTGGAGCCTGTGCTCCGCAACGGGAGAGGCCACAACAGTGAGAGGCCCACGTAACGCAAAAAGAAAAAAGAAAAACAACAACAAAAAAAAAACAAAGCACTGAGCTGATCTCCCTGTGCAATGCAGCTGCTTTCCACTAGCTACCTATTTTACATTTGGTAGTATATATATTTCAATGCTACTTTCTCACTTCGTCCCAGATTATCCTTCTCCCACCCCGCGTTCTCAAGTCCATTCTCTATGTCTGCATCTTTTTTTTTTTTTTTTTGCGGTATGCGGGCCTCTCACTGCCGTGGCCTCTCCCGTTGTGGAGCACAGGTCCCGGACGTGCAGGCCCAGCGGCCATGGCTCACGGGCCCAGCTACTCCACAGCATGTGGGATCCTCCCAGACCGGGGCACGAACCCGTGTCCCCTGCATCGGCGGCAGACTCTCAACCACTGCACCACCAGGGAAGCCCTCTACGTCTGCATCTTTATTCCTGTCCTGGCCCTAGAGTTCATCAGATCCTTTTTTTTTTTTTTTTTTTTTTAGATTCCATATATATGTGTTAGTGTACGGTATTTGTTTTTCTCTTTCTGATTTATTTCACTCTGTAAGACAGACTCTAGGTCCATTCGCCTCACTACAAATAACTCAATTTTGTTTCTTTCTTTTTTTTAAACATCTTTATTGGAGTATAATTGCTTTACAATGGTGTGTTAGTTTCTGCTTTATAACAAAGTGAACTTCATTTCTTTTTATGGCTAATATTCCATTGTATATATGTGCCACATCTTCTTTATCCATTCATCTGTTGATGGACACTTAGTCCACAGCTTTTTAATGTTGTTTGTTTTGTGTTTATGTGAGAGCCATAATTTTAACTTTCTGGAAAGTACTGACAATTTTACTTCTAGTTTCTCTTTGGTATATAAACCCAACTTTTATGAATGTTATAGGAAACAGTCAGAATATGCAATTATATGATCTTCTGAAAAGAATATGGGTATGTATCTGTTTGTGTGTGTTGATATAAAGCTGTTATTTATCATATTTAGTCAATTCAAATAGTAGATATATGGATTTAATTAAAAATAAGCAAGTTAATTTGATTTTCTCTGACATCCACCAATTAGAAGAGGAGACAATAGAGATTAATTCACTAAACCACTAATATTGATTTATTTTCCTCCAAAGCCTTAGGAAAGCACATGCTGTATGAAATTATTGAGGTTATTGTGCAAAGCTGCTGCTGAATCTGAGATACTTGACAGCCACAGAATAAGGAGAAAACTCAGTATGCTATGTGCTTTGTGCTGAGATAAGTTCAGTTATTTTCAGATCCCTTTCATTTCAGTTGCTATTTAGGATTTATATAATTTGATTACACACTGTTGAGGGCTTATAAATTAACCTGAAATTCATAGACTTTATGGTGAAAAACTTCAAGACAGTATAGGCTTACAAGAAACAGTTTTCAGGCTGATAATTATAGAATTAGGATCAGTAGGGTTTTAAACTGAGAGTGATTGGAGTACAAATGTTATAGGGGGGAAAAGGGATAAGCCAATATGAGATTTGGGGGAAGCTCTTACTCCTTTGATTAATATTTCACCATTCTCATATGAGCTTCAGCACCAAGATAGCAATAAAATAATTCTATATTCTTTTCACCAAAAGAGTCTGGAATTTATTTAAAGAAGTAAGCACAGCTTACTGGCTGCATTTGTTATTTAAAAAAAATCTTTTTTTAATTAGACTAATTCTTTACGAATTGGCCCAACATGATGCTAGAAAAGAGGTGACAGGATGATTTTACTAGAGAGCCACTCAGTATGGGGCCAATTGGACCAATATGTCCCATTATTACCAGCAAAGGGTAGCTCCATTTTTCTCACTACCAAATCAGACCCCTCAATGCTTTGGAGGTCTCAGCATCCTTTTCCTCTTGTTTTATGAGCTGATTGAATACAGATACAGACAACAACCTGAGTGGTGATGTAAGCTGTTGAGTATTCATTTGATTTTAAGCATCTTAATAGTTACAGTATAGAATAATTATATCTCCTAATTTATACATTCATTATACATTACATCTCTGGAAAGCAGAAGAGAGAAAAATAGTACAGTCTTAATATCTGGGCTTTGTTGTCATGGAGACAAGAGTTGGAATCATGCTCTGCTGCTTATGATCTTGAGAAAGTTACATAACTTCTTAGAAATTCATTTTGTTCACCTGTAAAATTGAGACGGTAATATTTATCTGAGTTTTAGTGAGAATTAAATGAAAGGACTAGCACTTTATAATCACTTAAAAAATAATCTCCCTGGGCTTCCCTGGTGGCGCAGTGGTTGAGAGTCCACCTGCTGATGCAGGGGACACGGGTTCGTGTCCCAGTCCGGGAAGATCCCACATGCCGTGGAGCGGCGGGGCCCGTGAGCCATGGCCGCTGAGCCTGCACGTCCAGAGCCTGTGCTCCGCAACGGGAGAGGCCGCAACAGTGAGAGGCCCGCGTACCACAAAAAAAAAAAAAAAAAAAGTGTTCCCTTAAAAAAAAAAAGATTCTTCTCTAAAAGAAAATTATTTCGCAATTATTCATGGAGTGCTTCATAATTCCCACAATTCTTTCTGAAGTGCAAAAGCAGACACCCAGATGTATAGCAAATATCTAAAATAAAATGTAATAACTGTTATAATTCCTCTGTTAACACCTCTGTTAATACAAGAAAAATGTGATATAAGTTATGGTGAAATAAGAACCATGAATAAGAGTCACTGAGTTTCTCTGTATCAATTAGGGTAAATCAGGAAAGCAGTTTGCAATGAAGAATCTCTTACAGAAATTAAAGTTTATACAATTTGAGGGAAAATAGGCTTCAGAGGGAAGTTGGAGGAACAGAGGAAAGTCACTAATGAGCTCTCTTGAAACAGGGGCACTGGAGGACAGGGTGGAGCTTGCAGGGAGATCTGGAATTCAGGCATGTCCAGCCCATGGGGTTAGACTACAAAGGGAAGTGGTAGAAAAGTCTGTGGAAAGGTAATTCCTCCCAATCTTGTTGCTGTTGGTCAGCAGAGCTAACAGTTGGGAAAAAGAGAGGACACAGGACAGGAGAGGAAGGGAATAAACTGAGATTCACTAGCACCTCTATATCTGTCTTCTACTGCAGGGAAGAGCAAGGATAAACTCAAACTTGCATGCATCTCCATGCCTGTCTCTCACTCCATCTAACCACGACAGCCTCAGAGAGTAATAACTGCCAACACACTCTGTTTCCCAAATCTCACATAAATTTCACTTTTGCACCAATAGTACACCTGGACCATACAGGGAAGAGGATTATTAGAAATGCACTGTCAGCTTAGCCAACTTGACACTGAATGATAGCACCACACAGTACAATTCAATCAACAGGTACGGAGTACTTACTCTGCATCAGGTACTAATCTTATGTTCAGAGATGAAAGACACTCTCTATCCTCACCAAATAAACCATTTATTACGGGGACAAAATATGGGAAAAAAAATATTGTAATCAGGGTGGAAGAGTAACTCTAACACTGATGGTTGGGTAACTCAACACTATACTCAAGCCATTTCTCTCTGGCTCATTATCTCTACCAGAGAAGATGAAAAAAGTATTTAATCAGTTTGACAGCCTCTTTTGTAGCTAGGAGTAATCATGTGACAAAATTATTACAAATTGGATCTAACTGGAATTCTAATTGGTGCTTTGGAAAGGCATCGATTTTTTTTCTGATGATGGGAGAATGCACAGCTCTACACACTTTTTGGCTTTGAATGTTGATGTGAAGTCTGATGCTTTAGTTACAATCTTTCAAGTATGAGGGAAAAGCCAAGAGAATTTCAAAGATGCTGGCCTTGACGTTGCTGATCCACTAAATGCCAACAGACTTCACATTCTAGATTTCTTAATTAGTATGAAAAAACAAACTCATATTTATTTAAGCCCTTGTGCTTTGAGTTTCCCATTACTTGCAGTTAAATGCATCCCTAACTACTTCCTCTATAGAAATAGCTATAGTAAAGAAAAGAGAAAATAAAATCAAGAACAGCTTCCCTAAGGAAGACACAGATTAATTGCTTGTTTAATGTCAAGGTGGATAAAGATAGACAATTTTACCCAGGTATGTAAATACAAAACAACACAATATATAAGCAGGTATTTTATTACATTAAAGTAAAGATGTTTTTCACAGTTCCTCCATGTCCCAGAAAGTTCAGTATATACCTTCCAGCTGAAAATTAAAGGAAATAAACAGAACCTAATGCTTTTAAACTTTCCCTAATGGCACTGAGATCTGAGTAGAGCAATATTCAGTGGACATTCCATCGTTGATATTGGTTGAGTGCTTTGGAGAAAAACATTCAGGACTAGAAATTGTTGGTGAGAACAATGGACTACTATTGGCTAAAGTGTAAATGAGAGAAAATCATCTAGGGACTGTAATCAGTAGCTTAAAACATATAATATTTGTTGGTATGTGTGCCAGCACTTCTTTATCCATCAAAGACAGACATTTTATTTTCTCACTAGAGTCATCTGCTGATCCCAGACTCACCTTCAGAATCCTTCTCAACACAGGACTTCAGCTAGTCACTATCAGTTAGAATTGGCATGTGAGAAAAAAAATTACTTGCAATCATGATCTTGAAATATTATCAGAGATCTGACTTGAAAATGAAAACCTTAGGGTAATCCTCACATTTCAGATTAATATAGAAACATAGGCATGGTTGGGATAAAAGAAGAGTTTAATGATGAGAACCTTTTGTATCTGATAGTTCTGGGTTTGAATTCTGAATTTTGGATGCTGGTCAGGGGAATTTATCTCTCAGTTTGCACCCTCTTTAAAAATGGGGTACAAATACCTAACTCATAGATACATTGTAAGTAATAATTTATGTGAAAATATTATCTGTAAAATATCTGTGATGATGATAATAATGAGTCAGATCTTTTTAATTGAACTCAAGGAGGAAAAAGCAGTTGCGAATATCAGATCACACTATCATCAAATGGAAATTCTTGGGCCATATCTAATTTGAATGGCATTTAAGAATATATATGAAATTTACTCAAAAGAACCAAAAGGTAGAGAAGCAACTCAAAACTGCAAAACAGAAATACCACATTCTTTGGATTAAATATTTTTAAAGGACTGTTTTAAGGGTAGAGGTGCTAGGTCTTTGAAATGTGCAATTATTATGCAGAAAAAGATTAATGTGTCTGTCTTCACCTTGAATTTCTAACATTTAAATTCCTAGTTAGGAATATGACCAGCAATGCCTTCTACTTTCATCAAACATGTCCCACTAAGGGATAGATTCAGATTTTGTGAAACCTCAAGCACATACAATTTGTGCATCTTTCTTTCATGAAAGGAATGTAAAAATTACAAATATAAAATTACATTTGAAAATGAATATTCAAGTAAAATAAGAAAAGAAATCACAATAAATTACTGTAATAATTGACTCAGGCCCTTTTTTTCTGAGATCTCTTTAGGCAACTTACAAGTAATTCTTAGAGATGTTTTCTAGTTGCTACCTGGCTTTTCATACCTGAAACACTGCCCAACTCTTAGCAACTCCCAGCCCTCACAGGGGCAGGAGGCAGTGGGGACACTGAAGCTGAAGATTCATCAAGTTCACAGCAAATCTACCTCTGGTTCCACTCTAAGTCATTCTAGGTCATAACGAACTAGCAAAGCAATAGCAAATTCAGTTCTTATTGCATTTGAATGTTTTTCTTTAAGCATTATGCATTTTTTTTCGGATGTGGACAATTTTTAAAGTCTTTATTGAATTTGTTACAATATTGTTTCTGTTTTATGTTTTTGGTTTTTTGGCCACAAGGCATGTGGGAGCTTAGTTCCCTGACCAGGGATCATAACCGCACCCCCTGCATTGGAAGGTGAAGTCTTAACCACTGGACTGCCAGAGAAGTCCCATTAATCATTGTGCATTGGCAACCAAATTTAAAATAACTGCCTCGTCTACTTTTTAGTAACTTAGTCCTTCTAGAGGAGTTGTTTTCAACACTAGCCACACATCAAAATGATCCAGGGCACTGTTAAAAAATGCCAGTGCCAGGGCCTCACTCCAATAGTTTCTGATTTAACTGGTCCTACTGGGGCCTAAGAATCAGTATTTAAAAGCTCTTGAGGTAGTTCTAATGTGAATGCAGGGTTAAGAATGACTGACTTAGGGAGTTGAAAGATTCTAAAATATTTATCATGTCTGGTTAATAAAATCTGCATTGTAACTGGTGGTTGAAAATTAAACAGTGTATATCTATTAATTGCAGATTGCTGAAAAGATCAAACTGTATACAGATACTAAGTGCCCACTTAAGAATAACCCAAACAGGGGAGAGAGGAAGGACAGAAAGGAAATTTGGAAAACTTCCTATTTTCTTTTGTCCTAGAAAATAGGAATCAGACAAATAAGAAAGGACACAATACATATTGATACACTTTTGTCGACTACAGTCACAAACTAAAAAGGGAACATTTAAAAATAAATGAAAAAGAAAAGCACTGAGCAAGGTAATGGAATATGAGTAGATGTTAAATATTCCTGGATGACTCAAAATTGCTAGTTGTAGCACATCTGTAGGTGGGTTTTTTTTTTCAGACATCAAATTAATCTGACAGCATGACAGGTTATGACATGATAAGTGCTGTCATTTTTATTTTTCTTTCTTCCTTCTCTATCTGTCTTATTTAATAGCAAACATGAATTTTCCTGGACACTACCATAGCAATTATCATTCAGCCATTCAGTCTATCAAGAGAGACACAGGATGGCAAAATAATTAAATAAAGTAAAACCATAGTTCAATATAAGGTAAAAAAAGAAATTACTTGCCCCACTTTAAAAAAAAAGTAGAAAGTCAGTTTGGGAAAGAATAAAAAAAAATCTCCTATTTTTGATATTCAATGTGATTCCATTTAGCTCCAGAGTTGGCAAAGACTGAAAGGGAAAAATGGTGTCTGTACAGATCAAAATAAAGAGAGACAAGAAAATGACCTAATTTAGTTGTTTTCAAAATTTCTTTTTGCTCTGGAATCCTTTATTTCAACAAAATCATAGTCAAAATCTCAATATGGAAAATGAAAATAGCGGAGTTGACCTGGGTGAGAAGAAACTCGGGAAAGTTGAGATAAAACCCTTGGTGGGTTGGGATGAAAGTGCCTCATGACTTTTACACTTTCAGCAACCCTTGTAGCACATCCTCAGAACCATAAGAAAGATGTGGAAAACAGTTTGAAAGCCACTGATCCAGAGAATTCAGATTCCAGATTCTGCTGCTAACAAAAGAGCCTCTTTTAAAAGAGAAGATGATCTTTTTCACTGGTAACAATAGATATAAGCAAATAGTGCTTTTTTTTAAAAATTTTACTAATGTGCAAACTCTATGGCTCTAAAAGAATCCATTAAAATGTGGAACTGAATTTATGGCACATTTACTGAGCACCTCTATATGTTAAGAATTCTACTAGAAGCTACAGGTATCAAGGACTAAGTAAAATGAAGGAGTGGGTAGAAAGGGAAGGGAGAAAGATCTTTTAAACAATTTTATTTATTGACTATTGTTTGAGCATCTATTGTGTGCCAGACACTGTTCTTGACACTTAAAAAAAACAAAAACAAAACCATAAAATTTCCTAACAACAAATAAGCCCTCCAAAGAACTTATGTTCCATCATAGGAAGATAAAAAATAAATAATAAACACTAGGAATAATTGAGAAGGTGACATCCATGGAGTAAAAGGGTTTGGGAATGCTGGAGGTATAGTTACAATTTCAAATAGGGAGATCACGATAAGTCTTCTTGAGAAGGCACATTTGAGAAAGACCTGAAGTAGAGAAAGGAGTAAACTATGAGGATATCTGAGAATACTATTCCAAGCAGAGGAAAGAACAAGTAGATAGGCCCTGTGTTGAGAGAGAGTTCTGTTGGATGATTGGTGTGATAGCTAACATGATTTAAGAGAAAGGTTAGTAGGACCTGGGGTCAGAAAGGTAAAGAGGTATGGATGGAGCGTGGTTAATCACACAGACACCATAGACCATTGTATAGCTATTAATCTGAGTGAAATTGTGATCTAATCCAAGGATTTGATCAGAGGAGTGATAAGCTTTGACTTTCATACTAAGAGGATTATTCTAGTTGCTGTGCTGAGATTAGGTAGGGTTTGGGGACAGGGTCAAGTATGGAAGCAAGAGGGCCATTTAGAAGGCTATTTACAATAGCATAAGTGTGAAAATGAGGGTGGTTTAGATTAGGGAGGTGAAGAGATTTAGAAGTATTTTTGGATTTTTTAAGATGGAGGTAATAGAACTTCATGGTCAACTGAATGGATGGATGGTATGAGAGAAAGAGTCAGGAGCCAAGGATTACTCCAAGATTTTTGGCCAGGGAAATTGGAATAATGGACCTCTCAATGCTTTTGCTCATGTTACTTCTTCCACTGATGATGCTTTCCCTTTAGTTTCTCCATTTTAAAATCCTATCAGTCTTTCAGGTAATAACTAATATGCTCTTTGCTTCCAGAAACCTTTCCTGTTCTCTCAAGATGAAAGGATTGTCTTTCTTTTCATAAGCCACAGTCTTTTTGATGCCTTTCTCATGGTATATATCAATATCAACTTCATATTAGAGCTTTTTGTGATGCTGTCTAGCTTTCATACTAGACCGCCAGTATTTCCAGAAGAGGAAATAAAAGTTGATAACAAGCATGGTCCCTGACATATAAGAGAAGCACAATATTAATGCATAAATGACATTTTCCAGAATATATTTGTGAGTTGAAATGTGGCCTTTTTTCATTCATCTGTATCCCTTTATTTACATTGGTGGTTACTTTTTTCACAACAGTTATAACTAGAATATAGATTCAATGGAGGACAAGGATTAGTTAATAAGGCTAATAGTTTGACAAAGAAGAGATGATGGTGGCTATTTTAATTTTGTGAAGAAAAGGGCATTCACAGGAAGTGGAAGAAAGCCTATTTTATTGAACGCTTACTGTTATGTGTCAAGTGCTTTATGTCTGATCCTCTTTTACCCTCAAAAGTGTGTATAAGCTATGTGCTCAGTATTTCCATTTTGCAGATAAGAGAGATGATAATCAAAGAAGTGAAATAACCTTCCAAAAGTCACATAATTCATGTGGTGCAGGAACTCAAGTCCTTTGATCCTCGGATCTATGCCTTTTCCTTTTGTATCACACTGCCTTTCCAGATCTTTGGACTTTCTTTCCACGCTATAAATTCAATGAAAATATTTTGAAGGTTTATTTTATTTAAATTCAAATTTATGGAAAATTTAAAGTCAAGTAAACAACTCTGCATACAGGGTCTGGAGCAACTGAAGGTTACCAGGGAACCTATTGTGAAGGGTACTGCAGGCTCAGGTCAGGAAGCAAAAGTATAAGACTCCATGGTAGTTGGCAAACACAAAGAATTGTTTAAATAAACTCCACCTCCCTGCTAAAATAGTTCACCATAACATGGAAAGAAAATTACTTCTAATTAGAAGTAATAAAATGGTTCTTAAGCAGTTGACTTGCTTTTCACACTCCTTTCTAGGAAATATCTCTAGAAGCCCTAAAGCTGTTTTGATTCTGAATGTTTTTATTTTAATAAAGCTACGTTTTAAATGATCATACAGAATAGTAAGTTCTGAAAGACAGAGCCTTCTCTGTTATAGCCCTGAAATTCAGAACAAATTTGAGCAGTAAACTGATATTCAGAGAAGGTGTAAAAATAGAATCTTGGATCCCTCCTGGGCATTAGTATCACATTTTTTTCCTACAGAAGAAAGGAACTTTCTGTTACCTCATAGTCTCTCCATCAGCAACTGAGATCAAAGGAAAAGAATCTTTTTAAGTTGGCATGGTAAATGTAGCCAGAAATTTGGCCAAAGTTTTGCCTTAGATTTGTTTAGGGCTGAGGTCAATCTGAGATGTTGAGAAGAGGGGAAATTTGCCATTTCCTGAAAATGCAAACTTAGTAATGATTCATCTTTTAACTAAATGCATTAAGGGCATACTCTGTGTCGAGGCCTGTGGTCAATAATTGGGATCCAGAGATAAAACAAAGAGTCCCCATCCTCAAGGGCCTCTGTCTATCTGTTAGGTGAGTTACATGTATAAATTTGGAGACTTGGGAGATAACAGGCTGGAGATGGTTTAATTTATTTGGGTCATTTAATACAAGGCTTATACTTTTATAAGAGGGAAGTTTCCCTTTCCAAACTCGAAAGGAAAGGAAAACACTAAATGCTTAGGACATGTATATTAAATAAATTATTCAACTTTAGAAGTTCACACTTGAAGGAGTTAATGTGAGAACTGCCATCTTGTAGCATTGGGAAGAGTGGATCTCTCCCTAATCCTGCAATAGAATCACAGAAGCTCCATGGGTATGGCCATGGAATTTCTATTTTTAAAAAATCTTCCAGATGATTCTAATGCTCAGCCAAGACTGAAAACCATTGATTAAGCCACACAGGAGACAGGAATTTCCTGCAAAGAAGAGACAAGTAGGTAGAGAAAAATATTCAATTTTGGTTGGGGTTCTAGGGAAATTGGGAAAGAAAGACAAAAGGAGACTGAAAAGTGGAAAAGGGTGAGGAAAGACAAAGAAGGAGAAAGATATGAATTCATGTTCTTGTTCCTGAAACAATGGCAAGATTGTTTCTGATCCTCTCTCTTTCTGTGGATTCATTTTACCAAGCAGAATCCTGTATTGGATTAAGTTGCCTCCTGAAGGCAGCCCATACACTCTACCTTAGCATGTATTTCAGGCACACAGACACCAACTATAGAAAACTTCTAACCTTTCCCCCCATGAGTCATTTGTTCTTATCCTGGCTCCACTGAGAAATAATCAGGCTCTTTGTGACAGATAGAATGTTACCCTTTATTGCTTCTGCTGTATGAAACAATACAGCTGGTGTAGGCTATAAAGTTTGGCAGATACTTGTTGATTGAAATACAGCAAGAAGAGATGTCAGAACAACATCTTTCAGGGTGTGTTTCTTTTGATGAATTCCCCGAAAAAGTTGATGATAAATTATCTTTATTTTAGACATGGATAATTGTGTACTCAAGTTCTCCAAATGTTTAAGTATAGGGCTTAGCATCTCTGTTATTCAGTAACAGTATTGCTTTGGGTTAAATTACTTAACTTCCCTAAGACTCAGGGACTTATGTGTAAAATGAAATGCAATAGTAAGGTTTCTGTTACAAATGCCAGAAAATCTGGCCTAACCTGGGTTAAGCTGAAAATATATTTTTTTTATAACTGAACAGATCAAAGATGAGCATTGATTTCAGATGAGGCTTGATCCAGGATTCAAACAATATCATTTGGATCCAATTTCCATCTCTATTTTTTATAGTTTCACTTTACTGTTTTTTCCCTCCATCCTAAGCAATTTATTTTCTTAAGATACCAAAACCAACAACTCCGAAGGATACATCCAAGCTCAGACACAGAAGAAAATAAGAATGTTTCTTTCTGAGAAGTTCCAGCTTAAATGACATTGTCATTCATATTGTTTATGAACTGCTGATAGGCTCAAATTTGTCACATGTTTCACCTCTAGTGTCAATCCACAGGAATTTAATTAACAAAGTGGAAAAATGTGGCTCCTCAGAAGGAAATTATGGTTTTCTAAACAGGGTTAGAATCAATGGATATTAGTATGCAAAAATAGCAGATAGCTACAGTACCTTAGACTTCTGCTAAAGCTTGTATAAGATAATAAATATAAAACTATTCAGCACAATGTGTGTGGCACATGGGCGGAACTGAGCCATTTCATAATATTGCTATTTTACAAGTGCATGATGCTTAAGTATAATCTATATTAAAGCCCTAATCATTCACATCAAAGACAAGAAGATGTGCTAAAATTATGTCACAATGCTAAAACATTAAGCTTTTCATATACAATGTGAGGTGGGAAAAGGTAAAAAAAAAAATCTTGTGTGACCATGAAGAACGTTCTACGTGATTCTTCTTTTTGATATTTCTTTTTGGAGGATCAACCTCTTGGTCTGTCTTCTCTCATGCTGCTGGCAGTAAAAGGGGCCTGGAATCTGCCACTTGGAGGGTTGCATTGTCCTAACCTATCTAGGAATTCTGTCTTGGCAACTAAAGAGGGGTCTGGGGTAAGAAGTCTGGGCAGCCTATTTGACTTGAATTTTTTATTAAAAAAAATATTCTTGTGGCTTCCATATTTTCTCTTCCAGTTGACTAGGAGACTCTGCTAGGGCTGGTTGCCTAATTTCAGCTACAAACATAGAGTGTTCACAGGCCTGACATATTGTTTTGGTCTCTCTTTTAGATGTTCAGCATTTGAGACTATAGTCATGATTCAGAAGTTTCAGATGGCAGCCATGTCTTTCTTGGATATCCAACTACCTGAAGAGATAGCTCTTTCTTTTCCATGGATAGATTAGGATTCAAATACCAATCATGGAGATAGAGAATGGCTCTTTCTTTCTGTCCTTCAGGCTTTACTCAACTCTCCAGTTACTTTGTGACCCCAGTGTTAAGCTGAGCAAATAAGGGGTTGCTGGCAGTGTTTATCTGATGCCAGTTCAGGAAATGAAGCAGGAAGAGGAGGCCAGTCACACTGAATCATTTTGTCTGAGAAGATACAGCTGGTCAAGCAGTTTGTTCACAGAACTGAGTTTTTGCTACTATAAAGATCTATATATTAGTTCAAACTGCCATTAAAGAATACTACAGACTGATGGGTATAAAGCAACAAAAATTAGTTTTTGCAGTTTTGGAGGTATGAAATCCAAGAGTTGATTTCTGATGAGACCTCTCTTCTTGGCTTGCAAACAGCTGCCTTCTTTCTCTGTCTTCACACGGTCTTTCCTCTGTGTGCTTGTGGGGAGAGAGTGATCTCTGGTATCTCTTCTTCTTTTAAGTCACAAATCCTATTGGATAGAGCCCCACCCTTATGACCTCATTTAACCTTAATTACTTCCTTAAAGACCCTACTTCCAAATAGAGTCACATTGGGGGGTTAAAACTTCAGTGTAAGAATTTGGGGCAATATAAGTCAGCCCATAACAGTAACCAACAAGCAAAACCCTGAGGCTACTCAAATCTGTTGTGGTTAGAAATTATCCCTCTGCTTGTCTTTGTGTGGTATAATGGGATCACTGATCAAAATTTTATGGAAGAAGAAAAAATAACTTAAAGAAAATTATGATATTTCTGTGACTATTTGTGGCATCTGAAATTTTCCCAGGAAGAGTTTTACAAAATGTATATCAATATACTCTGCACAGCAGAATTCCTCATCAGCAGCCCCTACAGTCTTTCTTCACCAAGAATCCAAGACTTCTGGGGGCAATATCAGTACAACAATGAGATGCTTTCAACTCTGCTTTCTGTGTGGTACTTTCTAGGCCTGAGGTTCTCATTAAGTAAACACATTTCCCCCCTCCCTATCTCTCCTCCTTCTCTCTCAACACCTGTTCCATAATATTATGGGTTTTTTTTCCCCCTCTTACTCACTAGAAGTGAGCACATTCTAATTTTCTCTTTTTCATTTTAATTAGATAATCACGCTTACTTTTAGATGAACCAAAGTGTTTACAGATACAATCTGCATGCTTGTGCTTGATTTAGGGGTGGGTATTTACTAAAAGGCTGGAAAAGAGTCTTATCAGAGTCTGGCCAGCCTTCTTAATGTGGCATTAAGGTCTAGGAAATAGCAAGAAACTAATCCAGTGGAAAGACTCTTATAACATGACCAAAAATTCAACAGGTCCTGAGACACTATTTGACTTTATTTCTCAGGATTCATTTGTTGTTATTTAAATGACAAAAAGAGACTTAACTCAGAGTTTACTGAGATCCTAATATGTGTCAGACAATGTGCCAGCTGCTAAAAACACAATAGGACAAGATATAGTCCCTGACAGAAAGGATATCACAGTGTAGTAAAGGAGATCAACAAGAAAACCTTTGCTACTCAGTATCACATGGTGTAAAAAACAGGGTGGGAGTCCTGGGAATATCGATGGAGTAGAATGAACTTTCTGGAGAATACAAATACCTTTTACTAATAATGGTCATGTAAACAAAAAATATAGTATAAATTCAATAATTTTTTGTTGAGTTAACAAATTAAACTATGTTTATAAAGTTCAGTTAAATATCACAGAGGTTTTAAAAATCATGTGTCATCCTAAGACCCTAGGAGGTTAACATTTTAATGTATTTCTTTAAATTTTTCCCAAATGATCCTGTGGGCATGCTTATACTCTTTTAAAATATATATACATAAGTGTGCTAATCATATATATATATATATATATATGTGTGTGTGTGTGTGTATATGTGTGTGTGTGTGTGTGTGTATATGTGTGTATATATGTACTTGTAATACATTTGTAATTACATGTATATATATTTGTAAATACCATTTTCATTTAACATTTTATCATGGGTTTCATCATTTTATTAAGCATTCTTCAAAAATATTATTGATGTTTGTTAAATATACCATTATATAAGATGGCTTATAACTAACAAAACAAGTCTGGAAGGTAGATTTCTCAGTATAATTTACGGCTGGAACATTACTAGCTACTGAGTTTAAATGACTTCTGTAAACTGATTCAGTAAGTGATGAAGGCAGGGTCACCTGATGGGGAGATGTTGGTCAAAGAGTACAAATTGTCACTTACAAGATAAGTTCTGGGGACCTAATGTATAGCATAGTAGCTATAGTTAATAATATTGTATTATATGCTTGATGTTTTCTAAGAGAGTAGGTATTAAGTGTTCTCATCACACACACAAAAAAATGGTAACTATGTGAGGTGATGGACATGTTAATTAGCTCGATTGTAGTAATCATTTCACAACATACACATATAACAAATCATCATATTGTATACTCTTAGTATATTCACTTTTTGTCAGTTATACCTCAAGAAAGCTGGAAAAATAGAAATAAGGATAATAGGTGTTATTCCATATGGTTGTTGTGAGAATTAAATGGATTCATTGATATTAGTTTTCTGTTGCTGCATAACAAATTACTAAAAATTTAACATCTGCAAACAACACTTAGTTATTACCTCACAGTCTTTGTAGGTCAGAGGTATGGCATACCTCATGGTTCTCTGCTCTGTGTACATAGGGCTAAAATCAAAGTGTAGGCCAAACTAAGTTATTGTCTAGAGGCTCCGGGGAAATTCTCCTTCCAACCTCATTCTTGCTGTTGGCAGAATTCAGTTCCTTGTGGTTCCTGTAGTACTGCAGTCCCTCTTTCCTTGCTGGCTATCAGCTGTGGGCCGCCTTCAGCTCCTAGAGTCCACTTTATGTCTTGATGCATGACCTCCTCCATCTTTAAACCAGAAATGGCACATCTAATACTTTTCATGCTCCAAATCTTTGACTTTCTTTAGTTACCAGCCAGAGAAAACTTACTGCCTTTTTTTATATACATGTATATATATTTATTAAATATATATCTGTGTATATATATATATATATATATATATATATATATACACATACATACACAGGGAGAGAGTCTTGTTCTACTTATTCACAGTGGTAGAACAGTCAGGAGGGTCATTTAATGGATTTGTCAGGCAAAGAGAATTTCATATTCTGAAAGGCTAGATATACTTTCTTTTTTTTTTCCCATGTGCTATCTTTTCACTGCCTGAGCATTGCAAGGATTGCTCAGTCTAATTGCCAGAAATTCTGACTGTGATATGTTATTTACTAGACTTCTTATGCGGAACGAATGCTAAACAACAATGATATGTATTGTGTAGTCCACAATATTTTAATAAGTCTTTGATGAGGACTATTATGAAACTTAGAAACCAATTCAGTCACTTTTTTTTAGTCATTATTTTAAGCTAAAATTCCTTTTAAAGACATTGTACAATATTTTTGATAAAGGTTAATGGTTAGAAGAAATGATTTTCATTGATAAGTAAAAACATTCAAAAAGAAATTATTTCATTTAAAAACAGTTTCCCTGTTGCCCTTCTCTCCTTTTTCTATATAAAGTTTTTGTATAAGTCATTATTCTGTGGAGCTTGCATTTTCTCCATTTATGTCTATCAAAATTAAGCTCTATAAGTTGTCTAACATTGTCTTAGCTTTCTAGAAGTAAAACAATTTTAAAGAAATGCATAATTCCTTATCAGTAAAAAGACTTTTTGAAGATTTTAAGGATGGTCAATTTAGTTGTATGATCTTATTTCACCCTAGTTTTCATATGTATAAACAAATGCAGCAATATAATTATTTAATTACTAAATACTTTTTGAAAACCTGCTGCCTTTAAAGGGCTCATGGGATTTGGTCAGTTTACCCAGAAAATTTCCCTATCTTAATATCAACTGTGCCATGTAACATAACCTAATCACAAGAGTAAAATCCATCAGATTTACAATCCATGTGATTATACATGCAGTCCAAGGGGTGAAAAATCTTGGATACTATCTTAGAATAATGCTTACCATATCATGCTTGTAAAGCATGTAGAATGTTCACCATTAATATAAGCACTTAACAAATGTTTGATATTGTTTTATAACTAAAATATCAATATATAGCATTCCTCAATGTATAGAATCATCAGAATTCAGAATCATCACTACACAGTAAAACTGAAACCCACCTACATATTTTCATTATTTTGTTAGGAAAAATTCTGAATGAAGACTAAAACACTGAATTTACATTCTGCAAAGTGTAAGTAAGATACCATCTAAAGGCTACTTTATATAACAGAATTCAGAATTCTCAACCATGTGCATCTTCTGCCTTCTTCTGGTGTTTTGGAACATAGCATGAGAATGTTTTTCTTTCATAAGGGAGAAAAATTTTAAAGATTGATTTACTGTATGAATATCACAGAATCTTTGTTGGTCTTACTTTGGGGGTGTTCAGTTCATAATTTGTAGCATTACTAGCCACGTTGATCTTAATGTTTTTAACTAAATATAAAGAGGATATTCATTATGCACATGTCATTGTCTCAAATGTCCCGTAGCTACAGGGCCCATCTAATTACAGAATTGATTTACAGACACTGCTATAGTGTTTAAGCCACATACGTTGGGTAAGCAAACCAGTAAGGAATGGTTCAATCAACAAAATGGGCCCATCAATCTGCAAGAATGTGGTAAATTTCCAAAGAAGATATAGAAATTCAGATCTTTCCAGAGAGTTTCAGAAACTTCCTCTGATGAAATAAGGTTTTATTCACTCTATTCATGACTGTTCTTGCAGTGGTGCTTCTCCCTCATGACTTCGTTGAATTTCGGTGGATTTAGATAGCTATTTGCATAACCGTCTCAGAATCGCCCCCTTCTGACACTTCAGTCCCATGTATTTTATTTTATTCTGGTCACTGAATTATGTGTCCCATTACTTTTTTTTTTTTTCCCAGCCTGAAATTGTGTAGGGCTGACTTCATTTTCCTCATAGCCCCAGCATAATCACTGCACAGGAAAGTACCTGGTTAATAGTCCTGAAACATGTTAACTCCGTGCTCTGAAAGGAGACATACAATAAAAGGGCTGTTGTTGAGGTAACATAATCACAGGATGATAAAGGAGGAAAAGAACCTTAGAATCTCAAGCTCTCATCAGAAGTGAGAAAAACAAGTATCAAAAATTAGTATGATAGGACTTCCCTGGTGGCGCAGTGGTTGAGAATCCACCTGCCAACGCAGGGGACATGGGTTCGAGCCCTGGTCCAGAAAGATCCCACATGCCGTGGAGCATCTAGGCCCGTGCACCACAACTACTGAGCCTACGCTCTAGGGCTTGAGAGCCACAACTACTGAGCCTGCATGCCACACCTACTGAAGCCCGTGCACGTAGAGCCCGAGTTCTGTAACAAGAGAAGCCACCGCAATGAGAAGCCTGAGAAGCACCACAACGAAGAGTAGCCCCTGCTCGCTGTAACTAGAGAAAGCCCACACACGACAATGAAGACCAAATGCAGCCAAAAATAAATAAATTAATTAATTAAAAAAATTAGTATGATATGACTCAGATCTCATAGCAAATCATCCAGGATATTTCTCCTTATTAACTTTCTTAGCTTCACTTGATTCTAGTGGACAATTTTTGTATTCTTTGTTTATAGGCTACTGAGTTTATACTCTTGTGCTGTCTCTCTATAGGTTTCTATTCATTTGTATGTATTAGAGTATAAGCAGTGCGTACATAAGTTCCAGTCTTATCTTTTAAATATCAAGTGAGGTTGGTGTGGTTGGCAGGATTTGGGCCCCCATGATAGTTTGCCCCCTGATATTAAGCCTATGAATATATTTTACTACATGTCAAAAAGAATTTTCAGGTTGCTAACCAGCTAAACTTAAAATAGGGAGCTTATACTCCATTATCCAGTTGGCCCAATGTAATGAACTGGGATTTTTAAAAGTGGCAGAGGGAGGAGGAAGAATCAGTGAGAGAGAGACAAAATGGTAGAAGGAGGTCTACAGATTTGAAACATGACAGGGACTTGACCCACCACTGCTGGCTTTAAAGACAAAGGGACAAGAAGCCAAGGAAGGCAGACAGCTTCCAGAAGATAAGAACCACCCCCAAATGACAGCCAGCAAGGAAACAGGGACCTCAGACATACAACTGCATAAAGCTGAATTCCGCCAGTAACTAAATTGATTATGGAGGTAGATTGGCCCCTAGAGCCTCCAGAAAGAAACACAGCCCTGCAGACATCTTGATCTTGGCTTTGTAAGACTTGAAGCAGGAATTTTTTGATGATGGCCATTCTGACTGGTGTGAGATGATATCTCATTGTAGTTTTGATTTGCATTTCTCTAATGAGTAAAGATGTTGAGCATCCTTTCATGTGTTTGTTGGCAGTCTGTATATCTTCTGTGGAGAAATGTCTATTTAGGTCTTCTGCCCATTTTTGGATTGGGTTGTTTGTTTTTTTGCTATTGAGCTGCATGAGCTGCTTATAAATTTTGGAGATTAATCCTTTGTCAGTTGCTTCATTTGCAAATATTTTCTCCCATTCTGAGGGTTGTCTTCATCAAAAAATCTAGAAACAATAAATGCTGGAGAGGGTGTGGAAAAAAGGGAACACTCTTGCACTGCTGGTGGGAATGTGAATTGGTACAGCCACTATGGAGAACAGTATGGAGGTTCCTTAAAAAACTACAAATAGAACTACCATATGACCCAGCAATCCCACTACTGGGCATATACCCTGAGAAAACCATAATTCAAAAAGAGACATGTACCAAAATGTTCATAGCAGCCCTATTTACAATAGCCCGGAGATGGAAACAACCTAAGTGTCCATCATCGGATGAATGGATAAAGAAGATGTGGCACATATATACAATGGAATATTACTCAGCCATAAAAAGAAATGAAATTGAGCTATTTGTAATGAGGTGGATGGACCTAGAGTCTGTCATACAGAGTGAAGTAAGTCAGAAAGAGAAAGACAAATACTGTATGCTGACACATATATATGGAATTTAAGAAAAAAATGTCATCAAGAACATAGGGGTAAGACAGGAATAAAGACACAGACCTACTAGAGCATGGACTTGAGGATATGGGGAGGGGGAAGGGTAAGCTGTGACAAAGTGAAAGAGTGGCATGGACATATATACACTACCAAACGTAAGGTAGATAGCTAGTGGGAAGCAGCCGCATAGCACAGGGAGATCAGCTCGGTTCTTTGTGACCGCCTGGAGGGGTGGGATAGGGAGGGTGGGAGGGAGACGCAAAAGGGAGGGGATATGGGAACATATGTATATGTATAACTGATTAAATTTGTAAAATAAAAAAAAAATAAAAAAATAAAAAAATAAAAAAAAAAAAAAAAAAAAAAAAAAAAAAAAGACTTGAAGCAGGAAAATGAGCTGAGCTTACCAGATTCTGACATATAAAACTGTAGTGTTGTTAAATGGATGCAGTTTTAAACTGCTAACTTTGTGGTGATTTCTTACTTATTCATAGAAAACTCACACAATTGGCTTTTTATGACTTCTCTTAGGAGAATTGGTGGATGGCTATTTTTGTATGGGTATCCCAGCCCCTCAATGCTTAGCCTATCTTGATAAGAATCAGTACAACACACAGCCTGTTTTATAAGAAGCAAGCTTGGTGATTTGATCTCTGGGAGAGAGACTAAAGCAAATGGATACAAATGTGGTATCTGAATTTTCCTTCACCTTCTGAGATGTGCTGATCAAAGTACATTTTTTGCCCCAAGTAGATGAAGTCGAATCCAGTTTCTTAGGTCATTAACACACTGTCTATTTGATTTCATCACACCCCTCCTCTTTTATCAGCATATGCCAACCCCTTTCTGTATTGATTCTAACACCTCATTCTCAATCTTGACTAGGAATCTTATCTTTTTTTCTCATAGCAGGTCTCAAGCAGATGAGAGGAAACATTTGGGCTTGATTATGTTACACTCTATCCTTGAGATTATGTCCTTGGGGAGAAGCCCAACTAGGCAGAGATTGAAAATACTGATTATAAGCTGAATCCAGAAAGTAGAAAGTAAGTTCTTCATAAAATGGATTATTTCAATGGTATGGCTATGAATATTAATTATTATAGTAGAGGATATATATAGTATACACTTTTGCTCAAGCATTTGAGTAGCTATATAAATTAGGCATTGATAGCTTCATTTTTGTTTTTAAAGTATTATTTATTTTCATTGTAATAATTAATAGCCTACATTTCAGTATAGTTTTAGACTGATAGAGACGTTGATCAGATAGTATAGAGTTCCATATATATTCAACCTACCCCCATTTCCAGACTCCCTCCCACACTCACACACAGGTTCCCCTATTATTAAATTACCTTCTTGCATTAGTTCCAATTAATGAAACAGTATCAATACATTGTCATTAACTAAAACCTGTCATTTACATTAAGGTTTACTCTTACATTGTACTGTTCTATGGGTTTTAACACATGCATGATGTCATATATCTACCATTACAGTATCATACAGAATAGTTTCACCCTAATGATCTCCTGCACTTCACCTAATCATCCCTTTCCTTCCTCCAATTGAAAACCCTGATAACCCTGGATCTTTTTATTGTCTCTATAGTTTTGGGGTTTTTTCCCAAAAAATGCCATATGTTTGGAATCATAGAAAATGTATGATTTACGGACTGGCTTTTTTCACTTAGCAATATGCACTTAAGTTTCCTCCATGTTTTTGTAGCTTATTAGTTGATTTCTTATTATCACTGAATACTGTTCCATTGTATGGATGTACCACAATTTGTTTTTGTTTTTCACATCTTTATTGGAGTATAAATGCTTTACAGTGTTGTGTTAGTTCCTGCTGTACAACAAAGTGAATCAGTTATATGTATACATATATCCCCATATCCCCTCCCTCTTGAGCCTCCCTCCCACCCTCCCTATCCCACCCCTCTAGGTAGTCACAAAGCATGGAATTGATCTCCTTGTGCTATGCAGCAACATCCCACTAGCTATCCATTTTACATTTGGTAGTGTATATATGTCAATGCTATTCTCTCACTTCATCCCAGCTTCCCCTTCCCACCCTGTGCCCTAAAGTCTGTTATCTATGTCTGTGTCTTTATTCCTGCCCTGCCACTAGGTTCATCAGTAACACTTTTTAAAATTCCATATATATGCATTAGCATAGGTATTTGTTTTTCTCTTTCTGACTTACTTCACTCTGTATGACAGATTCTAGGTCCATCCACCCTATTACAAATAACTCAGTTTTGTTTCTTGTTATGGCTGAGTAATATTCCATAGCATATATGTGCCACATCTTTATCCATTCATCTCTTTATGGACATTTAGGTTGCTTCCATGTCCTGGTTATTGTAAATAGTGCTGCAATGAACATTGTGGTACATGTCTTTTTTTTTTTTTTTTTTCGGTACGCAGGCCTCTCACTGTCGTGGCCTCTTCCATTGTGGAGCACAGGCTCTGGATGTGCAGGTTCAGCGGCCATGGCTCACGGGCCCAGCCGCTCCACGGCATGTGGGATCTTCCCGGACCGGGGCATGAACCCATGTCCCTTGCATCAGCAGGCGGACTCTCAACCACTGCGCCACCAGGGAAGCCCTACATGTCTCTTTTTGAATTATGGTTTTCTCAGGGTATATGCCCAGTAGTGGGATTGCTCATGTAGTTTTCTGGTGGCCTCTTTAGGATTTTCATGCCATCTACAAAGAGGGACAGTTTTACTTCTTCCTTTCCAATTTGGATTCCTTTTACTTCTTTTTCTTCTCTGACTGCTGTGGCTAGGACTTCCAATACTATGTTGAATAATAGTGGCGAGAGTGTTCCTGATCTTAGAGGAAATGCTTTCAGTTTTTCACCATTGAGAATGAGGTTTGCTGTGGATTTGTTGTATATGGCTTTTATTATGTTGAGGTAGGCTTCCTCTATGCCCACTTTCTAGAGAGTTTTTATCATAAATGGGTGTTGAATTTTGTCAGAAGCTTTTTCTGCGTTTATTGAGATGATCATATGGTTTTTATCCTTCAATTTGCTAATATGGTATATCATGTTGATTGTTTTGCATATATTGAAGAATCCTTGGATCTTTGGGATAAATCCCACTTGTTCATGGTGTATGATCCTTTTAATGTGTTGTTGGATTCTGTTTGCTAGCATTTTGTTGACGATTTTTGTGTCTATGTTTATCAGTGATATTGGTCCATAATTTTCTTTTTTTGTGATATCTTAGTATGGTTTTGGTATCAGCGTGATGGTGGCCTCATAGAATGAGTTTGGGAGTGCTCCTCTCTCCTCAATTTTTTGGAAGAGTTTGAGAAGGATGGTGTTAACTCTTCTCTAAATGTTTGGTAGAATCCACCTGTGAAGCCATCTGGTCCTGGACTTTTGATTGTTGGAAGATTTTTAATTACAGTTTCAATTCCATTACCTGTGATTGGTCTGTTTATATTTTCTAATTCTTCCTGGTTCAATCTTGGAAAGTTGTACATTTCCAAGAATTTGTCCATTTCTTACAGGTTGTCTGTTTTATTGGCATATAGTTGCTTGTAGTAGTCTCTTATCATCTTTTGTATTACTGCAGTGTCAGTTGTAATCTCTCCTTTTTCATTTCTGATTTTATTGATTTGAGTCCTCTCCCTTTTTTTCTTGATGAGTCTGGCTAAAGGTTTATCAGTTTTGTTTATCTTCTCAGAGAACCAGCATTTAGTTTTATTTATCTTTGCTATTGTTTTCTTCATTTCTATTTCATTTATTTCTGCTCTGATCTTTATGATTTCTTTCCTTCTACTAACTTTGGGTTTTCTTTTTTCTTCTTTTTCTAGTTGGTTTAGGTGTAAGGTTAGATTGTTTATTTGAGATTTTTGTTGTTTCTTGAGGTGAGCTTGAATTGATATAAACTTCCCTCTGAGAACTGCTTTTGTTGCGTCCCATAGGTTTTGGATCATTGTGTTTTCATTGTCATCTGTTTCTAGGTAATTTTTATATATTCTTCTTTCATTTCTTCAGTGACCTCTTGGTTATGTAGCAGCAGAGTGTTTAGCTTCCATGTATTTGTGTTTTTTACAGGTTTTTTCCTGTAATCGATTTCTAGTCTCATAGTGTTGTAGTTGGAAAAGATGCTTGATATGATTTCAATTTTCTTAACTTTACCAAGGCTCAATTTGTGACCGAAGATGTGATCTATTCTGGAGAATGTTCTGTGTGCACTAGAGAAGACAGTGTAATCTACTGTTTTCAGATGGACTGTCCTAAAAATATCAGTTAAGTCTATCTGGCCTATTGTGTCATTTTGTGTTTCCTTATTTATTTTCTGTCTGGATGATCTGTCTATTGGTGTAAGTGGGGTGTTAAAATCCTCCACTATTATTGTGTTAGTGTTGATTTCTCCTTTTATGGCTGTTAACATTTGCCTTTTGTATTGAGGTGCTCCTATGTTGGGTGCATATATATTTATAATTGTTATGTTTTCTTCTTGGATTGATCCCTTGATCATTATATGGTATTCTTCCTTATCTCTTGTAACAGTCTTTATTGTAAAGTCTATTTCACCTGATATGAGTATTGCTACTCCAGCTTTCTTGTGATTTCCATTTGTATGGAATATCTTTTCCATGCCCTCACTTTCAGTCTGTATATGTCCCTAGGTCTGAAGCTGGTCTCTTGTAGACAGCATATATAAGGGTCTTGTTTTTGTATCCATTCAGCCCATCTGTGTCTTTTGGTTGGAGCATTTAATCCATTTACATTCAAGGTGATTATCAATATGTATGCTCCTATTAACATTTTCTTAATTGATTTGGGTTTGTTTTTGTGGGTCTTTTTCTTCTCTTCTGTTTCCTGCTTAGAGAAGTTCCTTTAGCATTTGTTGTAAAACTGGTTTGGTGGTGCTGAATTCTCTTAGCTTTTGCTTGTCTGTAAAGCTTTTGATTTTTCTGTCAAATCTGAATGAGATCCTTGCTGGGTAGAGTAATCTTGGTTGTAGGTTTTTTCTCTTTCATCAGTTTAAATATGTCCTGCCACTGCCTTCTGGCTTGCAGAGTTTCTGCTGAAGGATCAGCTGTTAACCTTACAGGGATTCCCTTGTATATTATTTGTTGCTTTTCCCTTGCTACTTTTAATATTTTTTCTTTGTTTTTGATTTTTGATAGTTTGATTAATATGTCTTGGCATGTTTTTCTTTGGGTTTATCCTGTATGGAACTCTCTGTGCTTCTTGGACTTGATTGACTATTTCCTTTCCCATGTTAGGGAAGTTTTCAACTATAATCTCTTTAAATATTTTCTCAGACTCTTTCTTTTTCTCTTCTTCTTCTGGGATCTCTATAATTCGAATGTTGGTGTATTTCATGTTGTCCCAGAGTTCTCTGAGACTGTCCTCAATTCTCTTCATTCATTTTTCTTTATTCTGCTCTGAGGTAGTTATTTCCACCATTTTATATTCCAGCTCACTTATCTGTTCTTCTGACTCAGTTATTCTGCTAATGATCCCTTCTAGAGTATTTTTAATTTCAGTTATTGTGTTGTTCATCACTGTTTGTTTGCTCTTTAGTTCTTCTAAGTCCTTGTTAAACGTTTCATGTATTTTCTCCATTCTATTTCCGAGATTTTCGTTCATCTTTACTATCATTACTTTGAATTCTTTTTCAGGTAGGTTGCCTATTTCCTCTTCATTTATTTGGTCTTGTAGGTTTTTACCTTGTTTCTTCATTTGTAACATATTTTTTATTATCTCTTTTTTTTCTTTTTTTGATGGGTGTGTCTGTATTCCTGTCTTACTGGTTGTTTGACCTGATGTGTCCAGCACTGGAGTTTGCAGGCACTTGCAAACTGGGTAGAGCCAGGTCTTGGTGCCAAGACTTGGACCTCTGGGAGGCCTCATTCCAATTAATATTCCCTGGGGTCTGAGGTTCTCTGTTAGTCCAGCAGTTTGGACTCAGCACTCCCACCACAGGAGCTCAGGCCCGACCTCTGGCCTGGGCAACAAGATGCCGCAATCTGCATGGAGTGGCCAAAAAAAAAAAAAGAAAAAGAAAAAAGGGAGTAGTACAATAACAAGGAATAAAAATAAAATTAAATTCAAAAGATAAAAAATATATTAGGAAAAATAAAAATATAATTGAAACAATTGCAACAAGGTAAAACGAAACCACAACAGAAAAGGAAAAAAGGGGGGGGGAGGGGGAACAAGCCAAAAGGAGCAGAACAATAACAAAGTATAAAGAATAAAATAAATTAGAAAAATAAAAGATTTATTAGAAAAAATAAAAAATATAAATGAATCAACAACAAGAAGGTAAAACAGTACCCCAACCTAAATGAAGAAAAAAGAAAAAAAAAAAGATCTTGGTTATGGGAGGAGGAGTTTAGGCGGGGGATGAAACTTAGGCAGGGACTACATTCAAGCATGGGGTGGGGCCTCTGCTTAGGATCTGCGGGGAAGGGGAGAGGCAGCAAGGCCTGAGAGAAGCCTCTGGAGCATGGAGATCCGGAGTTTGGAGGTAGGGCCCTGGGTGAGGGTGCAGGGGTAAGGCTTGGGCTCTCCCTGGCAGGAGGGAGACGTTGAAGGCAGAGGATTAGGAGGAGAGCCCAACAGGCTCCCCAGTGCTTAAGTGGACAGGGAAAGCACTGGCCAAGTTCCCTCTGTTCCTCCCCCCTCCCCCACCCAGGGTCTCCCCCATCATTACTGTACCCCTAACCATGGGTGGTTCCCGCTGGGTGTAGGAACTCCTCCCCTCCCCCAGCCACCCCTCACGGTTGCCAGTCTTGGAGGTTAGGCCTTTACTTTTGCTCCCCCTTCCCTCCCTCCCACTCCCTCAGGACCGGCATGGCTGGAGGGGGCCTCAGTGGGCAGAGGATCAGGCCTGGATCTCAGCAGGTTTCCGGGGGCCCAAGTGAGCAGGGGAAACACTGGCCATGCTCCCTTTTGATCCTCTGCCCTCCTGATGGTCCCCAATCTCCCCCTTCAGGTGTGAGATCCCTTCCCCTCCCCCAGCCGCCCCTCAGGGGCGCCAGTCCCACCCCGCCTCCACTTCTCCTCCCCCTTCACTCCCCCCAAGCCCCACATCCTACCCAGTCGCTGGGGGTTCCTCCCATCCCCTTAGATGTCCGTGGTCCCCCACTGCTGCCTGGTAGGTGCCCTAGTTGTGCGGAGACACGAATTCCACGCCTTCCTAGTCTGCCATCTTGACCCTGCCCCCCCCCCCCACAATTTGTTTATCCATTCATCTAAAGAAAGACATCTTGGTATACCTCTAGCTGGGGGCTATCATGAATAAAGCTGATATAAACATCATGTTCAGGATTTTGTGTGGACATTTGTCAGAGATGGGATTTCATTGTTGGGAGGGGAATGTTTCTTTTAGTTAGAGAGAATTTCACCAGTGCAGCACTTCTGACTTTTCTCCACCACTTCCATCCCTTAGCCTCCCAAGAAATAGAGAGATCTGTCTGATTGGTACAAATGTGGACATGATGGACACAGGTCCTCCTTTCTCTCTCTTTATCGAGTACACCAGGTTTAACCAACTTTCAGCCGTGTCCTAAAACATAACTTCTGTTAGTAATAAAGGTCATATTATGGCTTCCATATTTGTATTTAATTTTTTCAGCTTCTTCAAAACCTGGGCAGAAAAGAAAAATACTATTTTCCATGAGCTGTCTCAAAGACTCCAACAAAAACTAAAGGCTCAGAAAGGTTGAATATTTCATACAAAGTCAAGCAGAAAGGTTAAGTATTTCATACAAAGTCAAGAGCCAAAAATTCAATCTAAGTTGATCAGACTCCAAAGTCTGTATTCATTATACCATACTATCCTTTTTCAAAGTACTTTCCACATTTAGTTCCACTGATATTTATCATTACTACTGGGGGAGGGGGAAGGGAAAGGAATTTTTTATATTCCAGTAAACTTAGGGAAATTGGATTCAATAAAGTTAATCTAGCTTATTTATAGAATTTGGTTCATGTTCTAAGAAAGTAGACATAGTGCACAGTGTTCCCTAAATTTGTATGGCCATGGAGCTCCTTTAAGGAGTATTTCATTAGACTAGTGTTCCATGAAATACACTTGAGCAATCATTTCATTTGGACAAGGAATTTTGTGTTTCCAGGTACCTAAAATGTGGTTTAAGAGGTGAGGGAAGCAAGCTTTTGGTGGGCATGTTCCTTTTACTCTGTGGACCCCTGACCTGTGAGAAGGGAAAATACTTAAAGGTAGGACAGTGAGGTCTTTACACAGGGTTTAGGGCAGGGACCCAGCTTTCATGGGCAAAGGGTATGTTTAACCTTTGCCTGAGTACTCCCACTATGTCAGGCACCATTTTTTTCCCGTGTTTTTAAATCATATATTCTATTACTGTTCCAACTCTATAAATGAGGAAGTTTTAGGCATGAACAAGTTAGGTGATTTGTCTAAGGCCACATTAGCAATAACTGGGAGAACTAGAATTGGAACCCAAGGAGTCTGATTCCAGAGACCATGCTTTTATTCTTTATAAACTATAATTTTAACAGAGGATATCCAGCTTTCTACCAAATATCCAAATATATTCAATAGACAACCAGAGATCCCATGCTGGGTACAACTTGAAATCATTGTAAAATGGCACATTTGAGGAGTTTTGGTGTAAACACCAATCTTTGTTTTAACAGAATTAGGGTATATATTTTAGGAATTTTAAAAATTGGCAAAGAAATACTACTTTGCCCTCAAAGAGCATCTAAGCCACTCATTAAGAATCTTATCTGAGCTAGTTTTGCTCTATTCTTTTTTTTTTTTTAAATGCCCATGCTAGTTGTCTATATGAAGACAGTAGATTTTATTTTATTTATTTATTTTTTTAGGTTTTTTTTTTTTTGTAGCACACGGGCCTCTCTCTGTTGTGGCCTCTCCCATTGCAGAGCACAGGCTCCGGACGCGCACGCTCAGGGGCCATGCCTCACGGGCCCAGCCGCTCCGCAGCATGTGGGATCTTCCAGGACCAGGGCACGAACCCGTGTCCCCTGCATCGGCAGGCGGACTCTCAACCACTACACCACCAGGGAAGCACTGCTCTATTCTTAAAACTCTTCTAGTTTCTGAATTTTTAGGATTTCCCATCTATTTTAGAAAGAATCACTTCGTTCTCATCACCATTCCTGGGATACTTGAACCACATCACCTACAAAAACACTTCAGAACAGTGTTTCACAAAGCGTGTGCCACAGAGCATCGTTCTACAGGATGGGAATAGGCAATATGCAGATAATGGAGTCAGTGGTCAAAACTTCTGGGTTAAACAAAATGAAGGATATTTCCTTATTGCAGGATTTCTCAGAGCCTTTACTATCCTACTCTGCTATTTCAATCTCTGGAAAGGGAACATAGAATAAAGCATTTCTCAACAATGCTTTGAAAGAAAACTGTTTTTTCTTACTAAGAGATCTCACATTCTGCCAAAAACAATTTGGAAATGTTGCTTTATAGCAAAATGACCATTTCTCCTAATGGTACCCTATATTTTCATCTCTTTGCAAAAGAAAAATGAGTTGAAACTCTCAGTTATAGTGGCTTTTAAAAATGCGCCATAAGAGACAGGTTGACCTTGATTGCAGATGGTCCTATGCTTAAACCATTCCTCTTAGAGAAACACTTTGGACTTAGAAAGGTGTTCTGCCTCCAGGAATACGATGAAGTGAAAGTTGCAATGAAACCTCTGTGTTGCCAGACATGCTGAGAGCAGCAATTTGGGGATGATGCTCCATCGCACACCTTCTTTGGAGAAGTCTTTGTAATTGAGAGGTCAGAAGGGAAGAAAGGTAAAGGCATCATTTTACAGACCTGCTGATGTATTCAAGGCTTGCTCTGTACTGTTTACATCCTAAGTGAATTGAAAATTTATTTATAGAAGCTATTGAGCACTTTACAAGGTATTTTCTGCTTGCCAATATCATTGTTCATTTCCTTTAGCCTCTAGGAGCTGGGTTTAATAAAACCTAGCATTGATTCTCTTTCAAGGTAATTCATTTAGGTCATATCTGAACTAGGCAAGGGTTTTTGAACCTTGTAAAAAGTATGCTCCTCTTTTAAATAAAAATCATCCAAAGCATGTCAAGGGGATTATTAAATAGGAAGCCCAGACTAATGCAGATAAGAGGTAGAAAGGGAGTGCATTAGGACATAGTCTTAAATTTACCTTGCAGGCTTAAACAGTCCTAAATACCTTGCAGGTATTTTATTCATAAAGATTTTATATATTTTATTTATTTATAAAGATTATTTTAAAGATAATAATCTTTATTATCAACATGTAGTAGACCATAAGCATTTTAGCATCAGCATCTTGTGGTTGACACCAAAGATTCATGATGTCTGTATTTGGTAATTTTGCTGAAGCCTTAGCTTGAATTGCATATGGAGAGAGGCTGGTGTGTGGAGACAAGTCACTTGGATAGTGAATGAGGAGGCCCGGTATCTCCTTCCTTTCACTAACTAGCATCGGAAGTGTGGGAGGCTGAACAACAGCCCCCATAATATATCCACAGCCTGATCCCTGGAACCTGTGAAAGTTACTTTATGTGACAAAAGAGACTTTGCAGATGTAATTAAGTTAGGGTCCTGTGATGGGGATATTATCCCGGAGTATCTGGGTGGGTCCAATATAGTCACTAGGGTCTATTTAAGAGGCGACACAGCAGGACTCAGAGTCAGAGGAAAAAATGATGTGATGATGGAAGCAGAGATTGGAGTGATGCACTTTGTAGTCACAGCCAAAGGATACAAGTGACCACCGGAAGCTGAAAAAGGCAAGAAAACAAATTCTTCCCTCAGAGCCTCCAGAAAGAACCTGCTCTGTCTACATCTTGGCTTTAACCCAGTGAAATTGATTTCAGACTTCTGACTTCCAGAACTGTAAGAGAATAAATTTGTATTATTTTAAGCCACTAAGTTTGTGGTCATTTGTTATAGCAGCCACAGGAAACTAATACAGGGAGTAAGATAACAAAGCAATTAAGTGGACAGCCTCTGGTGTTGTAGCACAAAAGCTGAGATCCTGGCTCCTGCAGAAAATCTGAGCAGGTTTGGCAACAGCCCTCACTTTCATTTGACCCATTGACTATAATATATAAGGAAATGACAAGATGTAACCTAATCATAGGGGTGTTCTAAGAGTTAATCCACTATAAATGCAGTGTTTAGCCCAGAGCTTAGCCCAGGGTACCTACTTGAATATTACTTGTTGTTGTCATTGTTAAGAGATTCTACACAGCATGATTTTGTTGTTAAATGGTTATTGAGAGAGAAGAATGTACTCAATACTGAAAATGCTACTTGCTTGTGATAATAGGATTTTTCCAGAAAAACAAGTTATTGTCAATGGCTGCATTCAAAGACGAAAGATCATACAGTGATCCTGTTTCTCATTGCTGTGTTGGTATTCCTTTTCAATCTTAAAGGTCCAATTCTGTCCATAATTCATTGATTTACTCAGTTTAAAATCTCTGTCGAGTACTTGTGATGTTCTTGCAGACATGAAATATATGCACCGTGGTTAATAACTGACATATCCCTGGCCTATTTTAGTGAGAGAAAACAGTAAGTAAACAAATGGATAAACAAGGTCATTCAGAGAGTGGTAAGTGCAGAGACGGGAACAAATTAGGTTACTGTGATAAAGAGGGGCCATTGTTACTTTAGATGGTCTGGATGGGTAAGACATGGATGACCTGAGATCTGAATGATGAGTAGTACCAGCCCTGGGTACAAAAGGGGATAGAGCATTCTAGGTAGAAGGAAGAACTAATCCAAAACTCTCAGGTAAGAGTGACTGGCATTTGTGTGTGAAGCAGTGGGAGAAGTGTGGTATTTCTGGAGCACAGTGCATGAATGTGTAAATTGGAAAAGGAGCAGGCAACTGCTGAATTATGAGAAGGTACATAAATCATGTCATAGAGTTTGGATTTTATTTTAAGGGCACTGATCATTTTTTAGAGGGTTTTAAATAAGACAGTGGCGGGCCTCCCAGGTGGCGCAGTGGTTGAGAGTCCGCCTGCCGATGCAGGGGATACGGGTTCGTGCCCCGATCTGGGAGGATCCCATGTGCCGCGGAGCGGCTGGGCCCGTGAGCCATGGCCGCTGGGCCTGCGCGTCCGGAGCCTGTGCTCCGCAACGGGAGAGGCCACAACAGTGAGAGGCCCGCATACCGCAAAAAGAAAAAAAAAAAATAAATAAATAAATAAATAAATAAGACAGTGGCATGATAGATCTTTTATTTTAAACCATCCCTTTGGTTAATATATGGAGCACAGATTGTAGGGGGATAAAAAGAAAAGTAGAGAGTCCAGGTAGAGTGGCTCTTGAAGTCATCCATGTGAGGAATAACGGTGGCTTGGACAAAGATGGTAGCAGTGAAGCTGGAAATAAATGAAAACTTTTACAATGTGTTTTGGAGGTAGAGTCAAAGCATTTCTGATGGATTGGATGTAGAGTGGAGCAAAGAGGGAAATTTTGCTTTCATTTTCTGACAGTGCAAAGCTTGAGAAGACAGGTTTGGGGGAGGGAAATTGAATTCTGTGAGGTTCTTACTGGACATCCAAATGGAATTATTGAGCAGGTCGTTGTATTTACATACCTGGAGTCCATATAATTAAGACATTTAATTGATAAATAATAAAAATTTAGACACGGTGACAATGTATTTCATGGAGAAGGCAGTTAAATAAATTTTTATCATCATTGGACATTTTCCTTAGGTAGCAATATGCTGATTTTAATGAATAAGAATTTATTTCTTTCACTTGTTGTTTAATTATTGTGCACTTTAAACATTGTTCTGTTTTACATTGTGTGTTTGTGGTATTATTTTTTATTTTTTATTTTTTTTGTGGCACACGGGCCACTCACTGTTGTGGCCTCTCCCGTTGCAGAGCACAGGCCCTGGACACGCACGCTCAGTAGTTGTGGCTCATGGGCCTAGCCGCTCCACAGCACATGGGATCCTCCCGGACCAGGGCACAAACCCGCGTCCCCTGCATCAGCAGGCGGACTGCCAACCACTGTGCTACCAGGGAAGACCGTGGTGGTGGTATTATTATTCTCCAAAATGATTCCTAGTCTTCCAAAAAATCCTTCTGAAAACCAGAAATTATGGCAGAGAGGATATTATTTAATTCCTGCTGCCACCTAGTGGCATTTTTTAAAAAGAGAAGTTAAGACAAGTTTAAGTAAAACTGGAGAGAGCAGCTACTTAGGGATCCTACCTCATTTTACAGATGAGGAAGTAAGACTCAGAGAAAGGAAGTGACTTGTCTGAGGTCTCATAGCTACAAGCTTGTACTCTGTCAGTGAAATCTCAGTTCAGGAGGTTTTGCATTACAGGGCTTCTCTCACCTGCGGTGCTCATCATGGGTCCTCTTTTTCCAGTTTTTTTTTTTTTTTTTTTTGAGATTCTTTTTTCTGTTCTCTTGCTCTGAAAAGTGTCTTATTTCTAATCTCTGGCTTCATGTTGATAGTCTTAGCTGCTGGTGGGTAAAGATTCCTAGAGCTTATCACCAAACAGATTTCAATCAATGGTGAATTTTTATCACTTACAGAACTGGTTTCTTAAGAGCTAATGAATCGAATTGCCTTTTACTTTAATGATTTCTACCCTGATCTCGAGCTTTATCCAAATGAATTTACATTCATTTCAAACTTCATTTCAAAATTTGCTCCTTCTTAGCACTCATTTATAAATATGCAAGCCATTTTGCAATGGGCCTTTTAAAAATTCTCATGTTTCCCCAACTCTAAACCACCCCCACCCAAATACGTAGATTTGGTTGATGTATGGTGGACCACATTAAGAAAATACATATGTGAAATTAAGACGTAGATACTTCGAATCAGTGTATTAGCACTCAGGTAACATACCTTACGGACCATTGTCCTAGTGAATCCTGTGAAGGGGGGAAGTTGTGATTGAGGAAGCATTTGAGGCTACACAGAGTAGAGAATATAATATTATTTCATGCTGTTATGCAAATACAAAGATATAGAAATTTATGAGTACAATTCTGCATATAGAAATTTATGAGTACAATTTAATATGTAAGCATATTAAAAATATCGATGTATATTCTTCCAGTTTTTCATATGTATTTAAGCTATATGACGTTTTAAAACAATAATGGAATCATTCAACATGTTCTATGTTTTGGAAAAATTTTCATGGTAGATTCTAGAATAGGTGTCTGTAAACCTTTTCTGAGAGCCAGAGAGTAAATATTTGAGGCTTTGTGGGCCATATTATCTTTGTCCCGAGGGCTCAATTCCGCCATTAAGATTCAAAAACAGCCTTAGAAAATACACGAATGCATGAACATGGCTGTGCTCCACTAAAACTTATTTGTTTCTTTTTGTTTTTTACAAAAACAGATGGTTGGCCAAATTTGGCCTGTGTGGCATAATTTAACAGCCCCTTCCTGGAGCATTGCTTAGAAGAAATATGAAGTAGAGGAAGAAAGGAAATTTAGGGTAATATTATGCTAGCCTTGGTGACAAATGAAGAGGGTTTGAACTAGAGTTTTGGTGCTGGGATGTGGGAAAGGAGGTGCATTCTTAAAGTATTTCTGAGAAGGAAACAATGAGATAAGAGATTGGTGTTAGAAGGGCAAAGGTAGGAAATGGTTAAGCATGATTCCAAATGCCTTAATTTGAGTTACTAGATTGACATATTGTGAAACAAGATGTGGAATGCATGAAGAAGGATAAACTTTATTGAATTGATATGTGTCAGTCACTGTCAGTCACTGTCAGTCATATATACAATGGTATGATAATGAACAGTTTCAATAGCTTGATTTGGAATGCCTCTTTAGGGTGAAATTGCTTTTGCTTAGGAAAATATTTTGACAGGTTATTGGTAATAAAACTAAGATCTCAGCTGATGGAACATAAGGAAACCAAAAAGTAAACCATACTGTATAAGAGAAGGGTGTCTAATACACAAATTTGGAAGGAGAGAGAACAGAAGAGGCAAGAGAGGGGAGAAGAGAGAAAGAGTGATAAAGTGAAAGAATTTTAAGAAAAAGAATATCTAATATTTTACTGTTGTTTCTGTTGATATGAACTTACTGCCTTATTTCTCCAAACCTTCAGTAAAGACTGTAACATACATGCATGCACCTAGTTTCAATGTTAGTAGATCTATAAGGGGGTGTGCAATTCAAGGGAATAATCTGAGTTCATACATGGGTTAAAAATTTTGTAGAATAAGGATAACGAATTATTTATTAATGCTTAAAATAACTCTGATTTTAAAGTGTCTCAAAATTCTTGGGTTGACTGGTTTGGCTTGAAGTCACTCATTTGGTGGCATTCAACTAGTGGTCAGTCGGGTAATGGGCTTACCTGGGATACTGGGGAGGCCTGGGCCTTTCTTTCCATGTGATCTTCATTCAGGGCTTTTTTTTAACAGCTTTATTCAGAAATATTTTAAAAATCATAAAGTTTGTGAGTAAAATTCAATGGTATCTGATGTCATTTTGTAGTGCAACCATCACCATAATTCAGATTTAGAACATTTTCACTGACTTCAGGGCTTCTTGATGGCATGTGGTCTCCACTCAGCATTCTGAGGAGCAGTGGTGGGTGGGAGTTACAAGACCCGATGAGGCTTAGGCTCAGAAATCCCACGATGTCACTTTCATCACATTCTATTGGTCAAAGTAGAGTCACAGCCCAGGTTCAAAAGATGTTAAAATCTATCTTTTAATGGGAGTTAATGCAAATAATGTGTGATCTTTCTTTTTTTAACTACAAATGTGAATATATCATCTTCATTTAATCCCTGAAAGTAGAATCGCAAAACCAAATATAACAGAACAATCAGGCAGCCAACTTTTCTAGAATCCCTGATGACAGAAAAATGTATCTGGAGCCACCATCATACATGGGATTATGTATAATCCATTTGAATGGACTCCCAATGGATAGAATACCTCCTTTTTTTCACAAGTTTGTCATCATATTTAATCCTCATAATGAAATTATGAAGTAGGTATTATTAGCTCCATTTTACATCGGAAGAAGTAAACTTGAATAGATTTGGTGTTTTCCTTAAAGTCACACAGCAATCAAGTGGCTGAGTCAAGATTGAAAGCTCAAATTTTATGCATCTATGTCCTGACACTTACTTATTGTCCCTCACAGAACTGCATGACACAATCACGAGTGAGGCTGTCAGGGAGGTATTTGGGAAAGTGCACACCAGCCTGGAGCAGGGTGGAGCTGTTCTTTGGCAGGAGGAAATAGGAGTCTGGAGCCATGAGAGAGATTTGTGATGTCCATTTTAACATTGTCAACATAACAGCAGTATTTAAATTGCAGGAGTATATAAGATTTCATGGGAGGAAGTGTGGAGGGGAGAGGTGGAGAAAAGAGAAGATAAGAAAGTTAAATGAGTAGAGGAGATTAAAGAAGAGATAGGGTAAGAGAACAGAGGAGATGAGGGAATGGAAGAGAGGGAAGAGGGTGGACAAAAGCAGAATCCTGGAAAATGGTGTAGAACATATTGGGAAATTAACATTTCAAAGGCAAATGGAGTTAGAGAGTCCTCAGTCTGGGAGCTGTCAGAGAGGAAAGTAAGAACTCCAAGAAAATATTGCAGTGGAGGACAATGGCTAAGTGAGGAGGAAAATGCCTTCACCAATTATTGCAGAGAGGCAAAGCAGAAAGAGGAACGAGTTGAAGCTATTTTTTTCTATTTTAGAAGTTTCTTAGAAGAGCATTAATAGGTCTCTTATTTCACTTAAACTCTTGAGTCTCTGGATTTTAGGAAATAACATGGAATTGATCACTATATTCTCACAAAACTTATAAATGAAGGCTCAAGGATGTACATTAAACATTTCAGGACTTAAGTTGAGAGGAATCAAAGAGGAAAGAAAAAAGTCTGCTATTAGGTGTATAGAAGGAGTTTTAAAGGCTCTTTCTCCACCAGAGCCAAGAAGCCACCTTTTCTCTTGAAAGAACACTTTCCACATTAACCCTAAAATCTTGATTTGTATGATAAAGAAGATAGTAGTAATTAGATACTAACTATGATGGAGATGAGGGTTACTACTAGAAACTTATTACATGAGAAAAGAATAATTACATAGCTTTTTATAATTTATACTGTGCTTTCTAATATTAAACTTTTCCTCTGTTTTTTTTTTTTTTGGTCCCATAGATCCTCACCTGCTTTCTTCTTGAGAGCAAGAATTGTGTCACTCTTGTAATGCTAGAATTTGTACAGCCTGAGCCAGATCTTTAGTAGATATGTGCTGAATAAATTAATGAGAACAAATAAGATTCATATGAACAGTCCATGTTGATTAATCTATGGTATACTCAGGAAGATCTAGTTTCTAAACTAAGTCCTGGTGCCATGCAACATGCATATCTTGTGAATAAAATTGACATATATTTATGTGAGTTATAACTGTATTAATCCAGGAGCCACTCATGCCCGTCTTGTTACTTTCAAATTCAAAGAAGTAGTTCAGAGAAGCAGGTAGTTAAGGTTATTCTGTTTTTACTGTCATCACTGATAATCTGTTAAAGGGCTTAATTCTTAGTCTACTGTCACATGTCCTAAAATTCTTCAGTCCCTTATTATTATTCATCACTGTATCCCTTAATGCACAGCTGCTTGAAAATCTCTTTTTCTCTCTATCTTCACTCCATATACCTCCCCATCTGAAACTCTGACACCTGAGCAGGTATCTCCCTTTCTTTCTTTCTCCAATCCACAAAATACCACTTCTATATATCTTCAAAAGTGGTCTGTGGAGGGCAGTTGTGTTATGCTTCCATCTTCTGCATTCCACCTACTTGGAACTTTAGTTTTTTTTTTTTTTTAACTCTGATAACCTATTCTACAATAAGTCCTTATGGGTGATTTCTAGTGAATTTTTTTTTTTTTTTTACTTTGGGTAGATAAGTTTAACTCATAAAAATGATTAACCAGTTTTATGGTGATGCCAACTAAAAAAAAAGCACAACATGAGAATTGTGAGTTGTTTTATTTGGGGCAAAGCGAGGACTGTAGCCCGGGGGACATCATTTCAGATAGCTCTGAGAAATTGCTCCAAAGAGGTAGGAGGGAAGGTCAGTATATATGTGATTTTGGTGAAGAGGGAGTACATGCAATCAAGCACAATTATTTTGCAGAAGGTTTCTGCTAGTCTCGTGAAGTTTACTGCTAGTCATAGGGAGCAGATGAAGGATGTAGTCTGCTTGAAGCCTGAAGGATTTCAGTGCTTTTCTAGATATGCGGAGATGCAAGAATTGGGCTCATAAAGTTGTCTCCTGAAAATATCTAACTATCTGAAGACCTGTTCCACCAGTTTTTTTCCAGAGCGTAGAGTGCCTCATTTCTGATCTCCACCCTGAACTCCTTTCAGGGGGTGTTGAAGATCAGCATCTGCAGCGGCTCATGATTTAATCCCTGTAGAGGTAGATGGCAAGTGCCAATTTGTAGTCGACAGTGAGATGAAGAAGCAAATCCATTTCTCCACCCTCATATTCTGCCTTATTCACTAATTCAGCAAACATGTTTAGTGTCTACTATGTGGCAAGCACATTTCTAAGTGCTAGGGATATCCCAGTGAGTAAAATGGAAAGAAATCCTTGCCCCTGTGGACCTTTGATCTTGTGGGGGTAGAGAGATTGTAAACCAGCTGCATTATCTGGAACACTTAGAAGACAGTAAGTGCAAGTCACCTGCATGCTTACTCTCTGCTCATATCAGTTTTACTATGAATTACAGGGAACGACATTTCTCAAGCCTCCTGGCCTTCTGGGTTTTGTGTGGATTTGCCCATCGTGAAACAATGGAATTTTCGAGGCAGAAAGAATTTCAATGTTTCTCCTTCTACATCTCTCTGTTTTCTGGTGCACCTAGCCTAACAGTCCCTTCTCCTACAGTCCCAGCTATAGCTGGGCAGCCTCTGTCATGGTTTTAGCTCACACCAGACAGCTTCAGGTCCTGAGCTCTGGTAACCCTTTGCTTTTCTTCCTAGTCTTATGGAATGGCTAACGTCTGGGCTGCCTTTCCATCCTCTTTTTAGCTTTTCAGCTCTTCCATCAACTTTGTCACCAATTCCCCGTATTAAATGTCCTCTATTTTAAAGATCTAGAGTGATTCTTTTTTTTTTAATATTTGATTTATACAAATGCTTTGGGTTTAGGAGAGCTGGTTGTTGGGTGTGCAGTTTTAAATAGGAATGGTTAGGTTGGGATTATTGGGAAATTAACATTATAACAGTCTTGAAGAGGTGAAGTAGTGAGACATGTAGCTCTCTGGGGAGAATTACAGGCAGAAAAAAATGTACAAAATTCTGAAGCAGTAACATGTTTGGCATATACTTAAACAATGAGGAGGTGAGGGTGTCTATATGGAGTGAGGAGAGAAGAGTAGAAGATGAGGTCAGAGAGAGAATAGAGAGTTAGGTTTTATAGGGTCTCACAAGCTATTATAAGGGCTTTGGCTTTTATTTTTGAGTGTGTGGAGAAGATCACAATGTTTTGAGCAGAGGAGTGGCAGGACACAGGTACCTTTTAATATGATAATCCTGGCCATTGTTCTGAGAATAGACGGTAGAGGACAAAGGTAAAAGTAGGTAAGTCAGTTGGAAATCAATTGCAATAATCCAGGAAAGCAATGATAGTAGCTTGGATTGGAGAAAGTGTAAAATGAAGTGATTCTGGATATAAAGTTTAAGTGGAGGCCTTTCTATTGGATGAAGGCAGGATGTGAGAGAAACTAAGAAGGCAATGGTTTCTGGTCTAATGAAAGAATAGAGTTGTGTGTCATTCAGTGACATGAAAAAAGTGTTAGTGCAGTATGTTTTGGGGGTGGGCTGGAAAGTTAATAGTTCTGCTTTGGACAGAATAATTGTGGGATGTTCGTTAGATATCCAAGTGGAGATGTCAAGTAGGAAATGGACATAAAATTTCAAGAACAACATACTGCTTGGATATCTCAGGACTTCCAAGGAGACAACCCACCTAGGAGTCATTAGCATATAAATAGTACTTAAAGCCGTGATGCTAGACATGGTTTCATCCTGTTAGTGAATGTAGATGGAGATGGAGAAAAGGTCTAAGAATTGAGTCCTGAGTCACATCAAAGGTAAAGTGTCTGAAAAAGTAGAAGAGGAACCTGCAAGACAGATAGAGGAGAAACGGATGAGTAGGAAGGAAGAGAACCACGAGCACATGGTATCCCAGAAACTAAATAGACAGTTTAAAGGAGGAGGGAGTTTACCTGGGTAAACGCTGAAGATGGGTCAAGTAAAATGAGGACTCAGGATACATTGTTGGATTTAGCGCATGGAGGTTATTGGAAACCTGAGTGAGAGCAGTTTGAGGAAGCTGGTGTGAAGAGTTTGAATGGAGTGTGTTTGAAATAATGAAAGGGAAGAGCCTTATGGGCAGAGATAATATTTTTAGACGTTTTGCTATAAAGGGGAATAGAGAAATGGCATGATAGTTGAAGGAGAAGTGAGATCAGGAAACTTTATTTCTAAGATAGAAGAAATACCAGTATGTTTGAATGCTGGTGTAATAAATCAGGAGAGCTGGAAATAATGATGACATAGAAGATGGGGGTTTTTTGAGTGAAGTTCTTGAATTGATGAAAGGGTAATACATAGTTCAGATATGGAGGCGTTGGCATTAATATAGGAGCATGAATAATCCCTATGTCATAATAGATGGCCAAGTGCATGGACACAAATGGTAGCATGTGAGTAGTTGTGGAGGAGGAAATTTGGGGAAGTTCTCCTCTGATGGCTTCCTAGTGAAGTAGAAAGCAGAGTGGGAATGGAGTTTGAAGAGAGAAAGGAATGTATGAAATAACCCTCTGGGCAAGTAATAAAATGAATGAATACATTCTGATATCACTTATATGTAGAATCTAAAAGATACAACAAATTAGTGAATAAAACAAAAAAGAAGCAGACTCACAGATATAGAGAACAAACAAGTGGTTACCAGTGGGGAAAGGGAAGAAGGGAGGAGCAATATAGGAGTAGGGGATTAAGAGGTACAAACTATTAGCTATAAATTAAGATACAAGGATGTATTGTACAACACGTGGAATATAGCCAATATTTTTAAGTAACTATAAATGGAGTATAACCATTAAAAATTGTGAATCAGTATGTATACCTGTAACTTATATAATATAGTATAGCAACTATACTTCAATAAAAAAATAAGTTAAAAAAGTGAATGGACTAGGGAAATGTAGTTTGACTGCTGAGCAATAAAGGGTGTGCTTGACATTTATGGTTATATTTTAACATGAGTGGTTAAACATATTAAAATATGTTAAAATGTTTTTCTCCAGCCACATTTAGCTACTCCCCCTGAGTAGGGGAAGAGTTATATTTCAGCAGGACAGTGATTTTAATACAAGAATAGAATAACTCTAGAGAGAGGGACGAGGAAGTTGAAATATATGCAAAGCAGTGATCATATTATTGACTATGGGATGGAATCTGAGGTAAAAAAAAAATCTAGGTTCTAGGAGAGTCAGAAAGGGTGGCAGTTTAAGTGATCTTACCAATGAGATTTTGTGAGTATTATGCCTCATTTGAGATCACCAAAATCTTTAAAATATTTTTCCTGTGGTCTTTTTAAAAATATCCTTTTCTTTCTGAATTCCTGGAGACTATAAGTGGAATCTGTCACTTTCAAGAAACCAGACTGTGATGAAATAAGAGTATCCCTTCTGGTTTCCAGAAGCCATGCCGTGACAGGTCAAGCCTTCCTAGAACGCTCAATCATGAGTGTTTTGAAACCAGACAGAGTCTGAGAGAGCACTTTATCAAGGATTTTCAAATATTAGGGACAGAGTCTTTTCCCAATCAAATTCCTACCATGAAATAGATAAAAATCCTCTTATCTGCTGAGGTGATGGTACTTCCACAGAATACATTTTGAAAACTGAGGATAAACACTTCATTCTACTAACAGAAGGGTTAGAGGATATAATTGCATATATTGAATTTGCCAAGTAATTACTTGAATCTAGACCTCTGGTTTCCTACTTCCGTGCTCCTATCTTTTCAGACTGTACATACTCCAGTGCCTTTCTTCCTGAAGTTCACCTTTTCCTTCCTTCCTTCTCCCCTTCTTATGCTTTTTTTTTCCTCTCTGTATAATGGAGACTGCCAAATAGGAAAGGAGCAGTTCACTAATGTCATATCCTACAGTATTCAGTGGTGAGAAAAAAGAATAGAGAATGGGAGTTTATGGGCTGTCCAATAGCTCAAAATGAAAGTCAACCAACTAACAAACAACCTTCTTGACATATAATAGCTCACAAAATGGTATTTAGAAAAAAGGAATTATAATCCCTCTCTCCAAGAACACTAGTCTTCACCCTTTCATTTTTGAGTGTTCTTAAAAAGATTGCCTTTATTTGTTTACTCAAGAGGGCAGACTATATTTAGCAATTTGATTCCTGCTATTTCTCTGAAGTCAAGGTTTCCATATTTAGCACCTCTTCCTTCTCAGCACAGTAAAATCAATGAATGTTGCTGACTGACTAACAGGTTGATCAGTAACAATTAAAAAACAGGAAATAAGTAGCGGTAGGCAGACATTTCAAACACAAGTGATTTAGTCTTCATTTCATAAGCCTCTCACAGGCAGACAGCCAAAGAAAAAGGACTGGCAATATATAGACCAGAACAATCTTAGTTTATTGTTTTATGAATACATTTTTAAATATCTATATATCTATAGATAGATATCACATATATTCACAATTCTTATACTGAATCAAATGCAAAAATCACCAAAAATATAAAAATACTCAGAGTCAACATACTTATGTCCACAAAACCTCACATACTTATGCTCAATAAAACAGACCCTCTCCCCTTACACAATCACACAATATATATGGCCTTTTGCTTGGGGAGCAAGTTTGAGCAACCAGCACAATAATTTTTCTTATACCTCCTCCTCCCCCATTCCCTTTCCTCATTCCCAGTATGTAGCATGAGATAAAATCAGGACAGAGAAGATTTCCAAAGTAGAGAAAATACAAACGCTGGATGGTGAATGGAGCAGATATACAAGTCTTGTTTAAATCAGGTGAAGGAAATTCTATGTTTGTTTATTTGTTTGACCTCAGGAGGAGAGGCTTCCTCAGTCACTAATCTGGAGTCAAAACTGATTCTCCTCTAGGAGATCCTGCATATGCACTTAGAGCCTTCTAGATGAGACAAATGATGTTAGTAAAACCTTTTTAACTCCTTCCCATATTTGAAATTTAAAAGAAATGTGTTTTTTTTCATGAAAAAAAAATATTGAAAAGTATAAACACAACTTTGAAGTTTTCTAGATAGAATTGGTTTATAAGGCATCCAAGGACTAATTATATGCAAACATTGCTATTAATTACTGATGAGCCTCATCCACCCCATTAAACATCTCTCTAGGACTTGCAAGAAGCACTATGTGAACATTTCCAATTTCTGTCTATGCTTAAAAATAATAAAACCACATTCCTTTGGAACCTTCTGAATTAAGATATTGTACTCCAATGGATCCTGTCCATGTAGGTCAATGAGAGTAGGTTAATCATTCATGATGAAGGAGTTAGAGTCATTGAATGTCAGCTATAGAAAGGAATATAGAGAAAAACATTGCTTAATATGTATTACAAAGTCTAACACCTCTGGTCCCTGTCTATACCACAAATGCTACCTCAGTTATTTTAAACTTTACTCATTGCTTTTCAATCGACAAAGCTCCCTTTTTCTGCTTTTCCATTGCATCATTCTCATTCCTACCTCAGGGTATTTGTGCCAATAATCCTCTTGAAATGTATTTTTCCATTCTTCACTCAGCTAATGTTAGTCATCCTTCAGATGTTTGTTCAAACATCTCTTCCAAAGTGAAGACCCACATAACCCCTGAATTAGTCAGGCCCCACAGATTAACCTGTACTTCTCTTCAGTGGTCCTTGTACTCCCACAGTCCAACCCATCTTAGCAAAAATAATTTAATATTGACCTGCTTAGTTCAATGTTATCCTATAGCCTAAAAAGAATTCTCACTTTTTTTGTCAGTTGAGTTTTGGAATAGGTACAGCTACACAACATTAAAGAGGTGAAAATCAAAAGGGGGAAGGAACAAAAGGACAAGAGGCAGGTAGACTGGGCTTTCATAGAAAGTTTTTAGTAAAGTGGAATATGTGGATGGGGAGTAGGAAGCTCTAGAGGAGCTGGGAAGTGTGAAAATACAGTCAAGAAAATTTTAAATGTAAACTTTATTTTCTTGTAATGTTCTGAAAGAAGTCTAAGTAAGTAAAGATTGGTGCCAATTTTCAACTACTTTTGAACACCATTGTTTCTTCTGAGATGTCAACTGTTAATTTTATTGGGACCTGCTTGTAAGTGACATATTCTTTTTCTCTTGCTGCTTTCAAGTTTTTCCCTTGTCTTTGACTTTCAGCATGTTTACTTGATGTGTCATTTTATGAGTCTCTTTCCTTTATCCTACTTGGAGTCTATTGAGTTTCCAGGATGTATTGGTTATTTATTTTAAATAATTTAAGAACTTGTCTGTGATATTTCTTTTTTTTTTTTTTTTTTTTTGTATTTTAATTTTTTTTTTATTTTACAAATTTAATCAGTTATACATATACATATGTTCCCATATCCCCTCCCTTTTGCGTCTCCCTCCCACCCTCCCTATCCCACCCCTCCAGGCGGTCACAAAGAACCGAGCTGATCTCCCTGTGCTATGCGGCTGCTTCCCACTAGCTATCTACCTTACGTTTGGTAGTGTATATATGTCCATGCCGCTCTTTCACTTTGTCACAGCTTACCCTTCCCCCTCCCCATATCCTCAAGTCCATGCTCTAGTAGGTCTGTGTCTTTATTCCTGTCTTACCCCTATGTTCTTGATGACAATTTTTTCTTAAATTCCATATATATGTGTCAGCATACAGTATTTGTCTTTCTCTTTCTGACTTACTTCACTCTGTATGACAGACTCTAGGTCCATCCACCTCATTACAAATAGCTCAATTTCATTTCTTTTTATGGCTGAGTAATATTCCATTGTATATATGTGCCACATCTTCTTTATCCATTCATCCGATGATGGACACTTAGGTTGTTTCCATCTCCGGGCTATTGTAAATAGGGCTGCTATGAACATTTTGGTACATGTCTCTTTTTGAATTATGGTTTTCTCAGGGTATATGCCCAGTAGTGGGATTGCTGGGTCATATGGTAGTTCTATTTGTAGTTTTTTAAGGAACCTCCATACCGTTCTCCATAGTGGCTGTACCAATTCACATTCCCACCAGCAGTGCAAGAGTGTTCCCTTTTTTCCACACCCTCTCCAGCATTTATTGTTTCTAGATTTTTTGATGATGGCCATTCTGACTGGTGTGAGATGATATCTCATTGTAGTTTTGATTTGCATTTCTCTAATGAGTAAAGATGTTGAGCATCCTTTCATGTGTTTGTTGGCTGTCTGTATATCTTCTGTGGAGAAATGTCTATTTAGGTCTTCTGCCCATTTTTGGATTGGGTTGTTTGTTTTTTTGCTATTGAGCTGCATGAGCTGCTTATAAATTTTGGAGATTAATCCTTTGTCAGTTGCTTCATTTGCAAATATTTTCTCCCATTCTGAGGGTTGTCTTTTCGTCTTGTTTATGTTTTCCTTTGCTGTGCAAAAGCTTTGAAGTTTCATTAGGTCCCATGTGTTTATTTTTGTCTTTATTTCCATTTCTCTAGGAGGTGGGTCAAAAAGGATCTTGCTGTGATTTATGTCATAGAGTGTTCTGCCTATGTTTTCCTCTAGGAGTTTGATAGTGTCTGGCCTTACATTTAGGTCTTTAATCCATTTTGAGCTAATTTTTGTGTATGGTGTTAGGGAGTGATCTAATCTCATACTTTTACATGTCCCTGTCCAGTTTTCCCAGCACCACTTATTGAAGAGACTGTCCTTTCTCCACTGTACATTCCTGCCTCCTTTATCAAAGATAAGGTGACCATATGTCCGTGGGTTTATCTCTGGGCTTTCTATCCTGTTCCATTGATCTATCTTTCTGTTTTTGTGCCAGTACCATACTGTCTTAATTACTGTAGCTTTGTAGTATAGTCTGAAGTCAGGGAGCCTGATTCCTCCAGCTCCGTTTTTCGTTCTCAAGATTGCTTTGGCTATTCGGGGTCTTTTGTGTTTCCATACAAATTGTGAAATTTTTTGTTCTAGTTCTGTGAAAAATGCCATTGGTAGTTTGATAGGTATTGCATTGAATCTGTAGATTGCTTTGGGTAGTAGAGTCATTTTCACAATGTTGATTCTTCCAATCCAAGAACATGGTACATCTCTCCATCTATTTGTATCATCTTTAATTTCTTTCATCAGTGTCTTATAATTTTCTGCATACAGGTCTTTTGTCTCCTTAGGTAGGTTTATTCCTAGATATTTTATTCTTTTTGTTGCAATGGTAAATGGGAGTGTTTCCTTGATTTCACTTTCAGATTTTTCATCATTAGTATATAGGAATGCCAGAGATTTCTGTGCATTAATTTTGTATCCTGCAACTTTACCAAATTCATTGATTAGCTCTAGTAGTTTTCTGGTAGCATCTTTAGGATTCTCTATGTATAGTATCATGTCATCTGCAAACAGTGACAGCTTTACTTCTTCTTTTCCCATTTGGATTCCTTTTATTTCCTTTTCTTCTCTGATTGCTGTGGCTAAAACTTCCAAAACTATGTTGAATAAGAGTGGTGAGAGTGGGCAACCTTGTCTTGTTCCTGATCTTAGTGGAAATGGTTTCAGTTTTTCACCATTGAGGACGATGCTGGCTGTGGGTTTGTCATATATGGCCTTTATTATGTTGAGGAAAGTTCCCTCTATGCCTACTTTCTGCAGGGTTTTTATCATAAATGGGTGTTGAATTTTGTCGAAAGCTTTCTCTGCATCTATTGAGATGATCATATGGTTTTTCTCCTTCAACTTGTTAATATGGTGTATCACGTTGATTGATTTGCGTATATTGAAGAATCCTTGCATTCCTGGAATAAACCCCACTTGATCATGGTGTATGATCCTTTTAATGTGCTGTTGGATTCTGTTTGCTAGTATTTTGTTGAGGATTTTTGCATCTATGTTCATCAGTGATATTGGCCTGTAGTTTTCTTTCTTTGTGACATCCTTGTCTGGTTTTGGTATCAAGGTGATGGTGGCCTCGTAGAATGAGTTTGGGAGTGTTCCTCCCTCTGCTATATTTTGGAAGAGTTTGAGAAGGATGGGTGTTAGCTCTTCTCTAAATGCTTGATAGAATTCGCCTGTGAAGCCATCTGGTCCTGGGCTTTTGTTTGTTGGAAGATTTTTAATCACAGTTTCAATTTCAGTGCTTGTGATTGGTCTGTTCATATTTTCTATTTCTTCCTGATTCAGTCTTGGCAGGTTGTGCATTTCTAAGAATTTGTCCATTTCTTCCAGGTTGTCCATTTTATTGGCATAGAGTTGCTTATAGTAATCTCTCATGATCTTTTGTATTTCTGCAGTGTCAGTTGTTACTTCTCCTTTTTCATTTCTAATTCTATTGATTTGAGTCTTCTCCCTTTTTTTCTTGATGAGTCTGGCTAATGGTTTATCAATTTTTTTTATCTTCTCAAAGAACCAGCTTTTAGTTTTATTGATCTTTGCTATCGTTTCCTTCATTTCTTTTTCATTTATTTCTGATCTGATTTTTATGATTTCTTTCCTTCTGCTAACTTTGGGATGTTTTTGTTCTTCTTTCTCTAATTGCTTTAGGTGCAAGGTTAGGTTGTTTATTCGAGATATTTCCTGTTTCTTAAGGTGGGATTGTATTGCCATAAACTTCCCTCTTAGAACTGCTTTTGCTGCATCCCATAGGTTTTGGGTCGTCGTGTCTCCATTGTCATTTGTTTCTAGGTATTTTTTAATTTCCTCTTTGATTTCCTCAGTGATCACTTCGTTATTAAGTAGTGTATTGTTTAGCCTCCATGTGTTTGTATGTTTTACAGCTCTTTTTCTGTAATTGATATCTAGTCTCATAGCATTGTGGTCGGAAAAGATACTTGATACAATTTCAATTTTCTTAAATTTACCAAGGCTTGATTTGTGACCCAAGATATGATCTATCCTGGAGAATGTTCCATGAGCACTTGAGAAAAATGTGTATTCTGTTGTTTTTGGATGGAATGTCCTATAAATATCAATTAAGTCCATCTTGTTTAATGTATCATTTAAAGCTTGTGTTTCCTTATTTATTTTCATTTTGGATGACCTGTCCATTGGTGAAAGTGGGGTGTTAAAGTCCCCTACTATGATTGTGTTACTGTCGATTTCTCCTTTTCTGGCTGTTAATATTTCCCTTATGTATTGAGGTGCTCCTATGTTTGGTGCATAAATATTTACAATTGTTATATCTTCTTCTTGGATTGATCCCTTGATCATTATGTAGTGTCCTTCTTTGTCTCTTCTAGTAGTCTTTATTTTAAAGTCTATTTTGTCTGATATGAGAATTGCTACTCCAGCTTTCTTTTGGTTTCCATTTGCATGGAATATCTTTTTCCATCCCCTTACTTTCAGTCTGTATGTGTCTCTAGGTCTAAAGTGGGTCTCTTGTAGACAGCATATATATGGGTCTTGTTTTTGTATCCATTCAGCCAGTCTGTGTCTTTTGGTGGGAGCATTTAGTCCATTTACATTTAAGGTAATTATTGATATGTATGTTCCTATTCCCATTTTCTTAATTGTTTTGGGTTCGTTATTGTAGGTATATTCCTTCTGTTGTGTTTCTTGCCTAGAGAAGTTCCTTTAGCATTTGTTGTAAAGCTGGTTTGGTGGTGCTGAACTCTCTCAGCTTTTGCTTGTCTGTAAAGGTTTTAATTTCTCCATCAAATCTGAATGAGATCCTTGCTGGGTAGAGTAATCTTGGTTGCAGGTTTTTCTCCTTCATCACTTTAAGTATGTCCTGCCACTCCCTTCTGGCTTGTAGAGTTTCTGCTGAGAGATCAGCTGTTATCCTGATGGGGATTCCCTTGTGTGTTATTTGTTGTTTTTGCCTTGCTGCTTTTAATATGATTTCTTTGTGTTTAATTTTTGACAGTTTGATTAATATGTGTCTTGGTGTATTTCTCCTTGGATTTATTCTGTATGGGACTCTCTGTGCCTCCTGGACTTGATTAACTATTTCCTTTCCCATATTAGGGAAGTTTTCAACTAGAATCTCTTCAAATATTTTCTCAGTCCCTTTCTTTTTCTCTTCTTCTTCTGGAACCCCTATAATTCGAATGTTGGTGCGTTTAATGTTGTCCCAGAGGTCTCTGAGACTGTCCTCTGTTCTTTTCATTCTTTTTTCTTTATTTTGCTGTGCAGCAGTTATTTCCACTATTTTATCTTCCACCTCACTTATCCGTTCTTCTGCCTCAGTTATTCTGCTATTGATCCCATCTAGAGTATTTTTTATTTCATTTATTGTGTTTTTAATCGATGCTTGATTCGTCTTTAGTTCTTCTAGGTCCTTGTTAACTGTTTCTTGCATTTTGTCTATTCTATTTCCAAGATTTTGGATCATCTTTACCATCATTATTCTGAATTCTTTTTCAGGTAGACTGCCTATTACCTCTTCATTTGTTAGGTCTGGTGGGTTTTTATCTTGCTCCTTCTCCTGCTGTGTGTTTTTCTGTCTTCTCATTTTGCTTATGTTACTGTGTTTGGGGTCTCCTTTTTGCGGGCTGCAGGTTCGTAGTTCCCGTTGTTTTTGGTGTCTGTCCCCAGTGGCTAAGGTTGGTTTAGTGGGTTGTGTAGGCTTCTTGGTGGAGGGGACTACTGCCTGTGTTCTGGTGGATAAGGCTGGATCTTGTCTTTCTGGTGGGCAGGTCCACGTCTGGTGGTGTGTTTTGGGGTGTTTGCGGACTTTTTATGATTTGAGGCAGCCTCTCTGCTAATGGGTGGCGTTGTGTTCCTGTCTTGCTAGTTGTTTGGCATAGGGTGTCCAGCACTGTAGCTTGCTGGTCGTTGAGTGAAGCTGGGTGCTGGTGTTGAGATGGAGATGTCTGGAAGATTTTCGCCGTTTGATATTATGTGGAGCTGGGAGGTCTCTTGTGGACCAGTGTCCTGAAGTTCGCTCTCCCACCTCAGAGGCACAGCACTGACTCCTTCCTCCTCAATTTGGGATGATTTGTTGTCTATTCATGTATTCCACAGATGCAGGGTACATCAAGTTGATTGTGGAGCTTTAATCCGCTGCTTCTGAGGCTGCTGGGAGAGGTTTCCCTTTCTCTTCTTAGTTCTCAGAGCTCCTGGGTCTCAGCTTTGGATTTGGCCCCGCCTCTGCGTGTAGGTCGCCGGAGGGTGTCTGTTCTTCGCTCAGACAGGACAGGGTTAAAGGAGCAGCCTCTTCGGGGACTCTGGCTCACTCAGGCCGGGCGGGAGGGAGGGGCACGGAGTGCGGGGCGAGCCTGCAGCGGCAGAGGTCGGCGTGACGTTGCACCAGCCCGAGGCGCGCCGTGCGTTCTCCCAGGGAAGCCGCCCCTGGATCCCGGGACCCCGGCAGTGGCAAGCTGCACAGGCTCCCGGAAGGGCGGTGCGGACAGTGACCTGTGCTCGCACACAGGCTTCTTGGCGGCGGCAGCAGCAGCCCCAGCGTCCCACGCCCGTCTCTGGGCTCCGCGCTTTCAGCCGCGACTCGCGCCCGTCTCTGGAGCTCCTTTACGTGGCGCTCTTAATCCCCTTTCCTCGCGCACCAGGAAACCAAGAGGGAAGAAAAAGTCTCCTGCCTCTTCGGCAGCTCCAGAGTTTTCCCGGACTCCCTCCCGGCTAGCTGTGGCACATTAGCCCCCTTCAGGCTGAGTTCTCGCCGCCAGCCCCAGTCCTCTCCCTGCGCTCTGACCGAAGCCCGAGCCTCAGCTCCAGCGCCGCCCGCCCCGGCGGGGGAGCAGACAAGCCTCTCGGGCTGGTGAGTGCCGCTCGGCACCGCTCCTCTGTGCGGGAATCTCTCTGCTTTGCCCTACCCAGGTATGTGGGGGAGTTTCTTGCCTTTTGGGAGGTCTGGGGTCTTCTGCCAGCGTTCAGTAGGTGTTCTGTAGGAGTTGTTCCACGTGTAGCTGTATTTCTGGTGTATCTGTGGGGAGGAAGGTGATCCTGTGATATTTCTTGAATATTTTTTTTCTTTTCCTTTCTCTCTCCCCTTTCCTTCTGTTACTTCCATTAAATGTATATTGGTATAGCTAATGGTGCCTTACAATTCTCTGAGGGTCCATTCATTTGTTTCACGCTTTTTTCCCTCTGTTCTATGGGCTGGATAATCTCTATCAAGTTTATTAATTCTTTTATCAGTTCAATTCTAATGATGAGTCCCTCTAGTCAATTTTTGTTTGAGTTATTGCACTTTCCAAGTCCAAAATTTACATTCAGTTCCTTTTTAGAATTTCCATCTCTTTATTGATATTCTCCAGTTGTTATGACACTCTCATCATACCTTCATTTACTCTTTAATAATGCTTTCCTTTAGTTCTGCGAACATATTTAGAATGGCTACTTTGGAATCTCCTTTCTGTTAAATTCAACATCTGATAGGTATCTGGTAGTTCTGTTTCCTGTAGGAGGAAGAAGATAAAGACAAGAGAGGAAGTAAATTAAATAAAGAATAGAAAAACAATAGAATTAATGAAACCAAGAGCTGTTTCTTTGAAAAAAATCAACAAAATTGACAAAACTTTAGCTAGATCGACTAAGAAAAAGAGAAAAGACACAAATAACTAAATTCAGAAATGAATGAAAGTGAGGATATTACATTACAGCTGATTGGATAAAAATTAAAAAAATTATAAGAGACTACTAAAAACAATTGTCAACAAATTAGATAATATGGATAAAATGAACAAATTCCTAGAAACAAAGATTATAAAAACTTACTCAAGAATATAGAGAACATATGAACAGACTTATAACAAATAAAGAGATTGCATTCATAAGCAAAATCTCCCAATATAGAAAAGTTCAGGACCAGATGGCTTCTCTGGTGAATTCTACCAAATATTTTAAAAAGAAGTAACACTAAGTCCTACTCAAATACTTCCAAAAAATATGAAAGGAGAGACCAATCCTTAACACATTCTATGAGGCTAGTATTTGCCTGAAACCAAAGACAAATATACTACACATAAAAGCTATAGACCAATATCCCTTATCAATATGGACACAGAAATCCTCAACAAATACTAACAAACCAAATCAACAGCACATTAAAAAGATTATATGTTATTGGCAAGTAAGATTTATCCCAGCAATATAGGGCGAGTCAACACAAGAAATTTAATCAATTTAATGCACCATATTAATAGAATGAAGGAATATAAAAACACATAATTATCTCAATAATGTAGAAAAAGCATTTAAATTCAACACCATTTCATGATAAAAACACTCAGAAAACTAGGACTAGAAAGGAAATTCCTTAACATGATATGGTATTATAATATATTCTAAGAAATATATACATTCAGTCTTAGTCTCTGTTTCTGGCACCGAGCTCCTAAAACCCTTGGAATTTACTCAGTGGTGAGAGTCACAAAGGTATCTTTTGTTATGCTAATGAGATGACTTTTAGAAAGCACCTAAGGATGAGGGTGGTTGGCAGTGGAGCCTACCAGACCAAATGATTGGAGGGTTAGAACTTGCTGTCCCACTCCCCAACCTCTGGGGAGGGAAGAGGGGCTGGAGGTTGACTCAGTCACCAAGGACCAATGAGTTACTCTGTGAAGCCTCCATAAAAACCCAAAAGGACGGGGTACAGAGAGCTTCCAGGTTGGTGAATCTATAGAGATCTGGGGATAATGGCATGTTCCAAGATGGTATAGGAGCTCTGTGCCCCGTTCCACATGCCTTGCCCTATGCAGCTCTTCCATCTGGCTGTTCCCGTATTATATCCTCTTATAATAAACTGGTGATCTAGTTTCTTTTTTTCTTTCTTTTTCAAAATCCAGATTGGGACTTGAAACCATGTTCTTTTTTCTTTTTAATAAATAAATTCATTTATTTATTATTTATTTTTGGCTGCATTGGGTCTTCATTACTGCATGCAGGCTTTCTCTAGTTGTGGTGAGTGAGGGCTACTCTTCATTGTGGTGCGCGGGCTTCTCATTGCAGTGGCTTGTCTTGTTGTGGAGCACAGGCTCTAGGCACGTGGGCTTCAGTAGTTGTAGCTCGTGGGCTCAGTAGTTGTGGCTCGTGGACTCTAGAGAGCAGGCTCAGTAGTTGTGGTGCATGGGCTTAGTCGCTCCGCGGCATGTGGGATCTTCCCAGATGAGGGATCGAACCGTGTTCCCTGCATTGGCAGGTGGATTCTTAATCACTGCGCCACCAGGTAAGTCCTGATATAGTTTCTAAACATTCTAAAATGTTTCTCTGAGTTCTGTGAGCCACTGTAACAAATCAATTGAACCCCAAAAGGGGGTCATGGGAACCTCTGATTGATAGTTGATCAGAAGAACAAGTAACAACCTGGACTTGCCACTGGCATCTGAAATCCAGGGAGAGGGTCTTTGGAACTTCCAGTCTGTAGCCAGTCCATCAGAAGCACCTGGGCTTGTGACGTGTCTGGAGTGTGTAGGTGGAGGCAGTCTTATAAGACTGAGTCCTTAACCTGTGGAATCTGTTGCTGTCTCAAGATAGATAGTGTCAGAATTGAGTTGAATTCTCAGCACCTTGCTAGTTTCTGAGATGGGGGAAGCCACTGCCCATCCCCCACCCAACACACACATTGGAATTGAGTACAGGAACCCAAAAGACATGATAAAGGGCATTGACCAAAAACCCACAGCTCAGCTCATGCTCAGTATTGAAAGACTGAAAGTGTTTCCCCTAAAATCAAATACAAGACAAGGATGCATTTACTACTGCTATTCAATATTGTACAATAAGTCCTAGCCAAAGTAATCAGGCAAGGACAAAAATAAATAAAGTGTATCTAAATTAGAAAGGAAGAAGTAAAACTATCTCTATTTAGATAAAATGATCCTACATATAGAAAATACTGTAGAATCCACCCCAAAACTACTAGAGCTAATTATTTATCCATCAAACATATTTATTCATCAAATTCATATCAACATGCAAAAATGAGTTGTGTTTCTTTTACACCAGCAATAAAAAACATGTAAAGGAAGTTAAGAAAACAATTCCATTTACAATCCAAATGAATAAAAGACCTATGAATATATATAACCAAAAAGGTGAAAAACATGTACACTATCAGTTTGGAAAATCAGTAAAGCTGAATAAACACCTACACAACACTAACCTCAATATTTATTGAAGATAAGTAAAAATATATTTAAAAAAAGACATACAAAGGAATTTCACAGGAGCTATATTCATAATAACAGAAAAGAAAAGATGTCAGTAGGAATGGAAGAGATTACTCTGAAAATTGAAAGATCCATGAAAATTTTCACTGTAAAAGCAATGAGAGAACTTATAAAATAATTGTCAATATAAAAAATTTTTCAGAACTCTGGAAATTAAACAAAAACATGAAACAGGTAGTATTTTTTCAAGAAAAATGGATAAAAATTAATAAGAAAAGCAAGCTTTCTTATGTTTTAGCTTGTACTATTTCCATCCCCCTCCTGCCAGACTTAAGATAGCCTTGACAACCAATAGGCCCACAAACATTGTGAAAACCATTAGCCAAGCAGCCTCTAGAGGCAGCAAAATGGACCTCCTCCAAAGACCAATTTCCAAAGCCTCACCAGCAACTGGGAATTGAGGTATGCCACGTTTAGTACTTCTTGACTCTAGTATGGTTCTTCTGGTGTTTATCCCATGCCCAGATGTCTGATTCTGCAGCCACATCTCCATGGTGCCGTGTGGTGCTGCCTCTCTGGAATTATAGACCTTCCTTTGTGTGTCTGTTGACTCTAGGAGATTTCCAAATGAAAAAGAAATAATAGAAGAAAAAGATAAATACACTAATTTCATCTTTCTTCTCTTGAAAATGAAACAAATAGATGTCTGTAATGAGAACAAACATTCAAAAATAAAAGATTTGTCAGGAAGATGGGTGTTTCCTTCAGGGCAATTTGTAGATATGGAGCTATGTTTACTCTGACTTAGAAGCTTTTTTATTTTTTTGAAAAAAAACAAACTGGAAATTGAGTTCATCTCTCCAGTTAGTCTCACTAACTCTGATCCAGCCTAGAAGAATGAGTGAAATTTCAGTGTTCTCTGTCACTTGAGGTTTTTGTGACAATTAAATTAGATAATGCAGGTCAAGCATTAGGACTTTGCATACATTTAATAAATCCTCAATAAGGATTAGGAAAAATGGTGATAATAAATGAGGATGATGATGGTGGTGGAGATGGTCTTCTTAAAAAAGTTAAAGAAGAGTCATGAAGAATTAATATAAAGACTGGAAAGGGAAATCAAGGAGGTGAAGCTTTTAAATATGAAAATATGTTAGTCATTTTAGAGTTATTTTCTTTGTGGGGAATTTTAAATGAATTGTCTTTCTCTAAATCTGGCATCTCATATAAGGAATGGTGAGTTAGGGAGAATAAGGGTTATAGGAGAGAATAGAAGAATCAGTTATGGAAAGAGTTACCAATTGGCCATTGAATTTACTACATAAACAAAGTACAGGGCTTCCCTGGTGGCGCAGTGGTTGAGAGTCTGCCTGCCGATGCAGGGGACACGGGTTCGTTCCCCAGTCCGGGAAGATGCCACATGCCGCGGAGCGGCTGGGCCCGTGAACCGTGGCCACTGAGCCTGTGCATCCAGAGCCTGTGCTCCACAACGGGAGAGGCCACAACAGTGAGAGGCCCGCGTACTGCAAAAAAAAAAAAAAGAACAATTTTAGATGATGTTTTGAGCCATGTGAAATTATTCTTTGATTTAAAAGCAGATTAAGATAATCCAATGGAAAGATGACACATAGGGAATCTGAACAATTGTTTCTCTCTAGTCTCAGCTATATTCCTAATTGGCACATGTCCTTAGATTTCAGTTTCCTAACTAATAAGATTCTATGATATTTATGAAAAGAAACTTTGTGCTCTAAGAATAAAATAATCACATTGAAACATTTGCATATGGTACAAAGTTCAAAGTATTTATGAAAGCCTAGTAGGTAACAGATTCCAAAATAAATAAAGGTTGCCCCAGCCTTGTTTTGAAAGGTAGAATGCATACCTGGTTAACCCAATTTAGGTATCAAAATTTTGATAACAAAAACAAGGGAAGCCAGTCTAGTTCTGATATCAATGTAAAGCAATATTTGGAGAATGTGAATCAGGACTTCAATTAGAGAGAATATAAAATACAAAAGTAGCTCTTGCTATCCCCTAATATGTTGCATTTTCATTTGAACTAAAAATATTTCCTAGTTTGCCTTGGAACTTCCCCTTTGATCTATAGATTATTTGGAAGACTATTGTTTAATTTCAAATTATTTGGAGTTATTCTAGATATCTTTCTATTATTAATTTCTAATAAGTTTACTGTGGTTAGAGGACATACCATGTATGATTTCTACTCTTTCAAATGTGTTTTATGGGCAAGAATATGGAATATCTTGTGAATGTTCTATGCACACTTGAAAAAATGTGCATTGTGCTCTTGGTGGTGAAATGTTCTCTAAATGTCAGTTATATCCATTTGGTTCATGGTGTTCAGTTCTTTTTTTTTTTTTTTTTTTTTTTTTTTTGCTGTACGTGGGCATCTCACTGTTGTGGCTTCTCCCATTGTGGAGTACTGGCTCTGGATGCGCAGGCTCAGCGGCCATGGCTTACGGGCCTAGCCGCTCCGCGGCATGTGGGATCTTCCCAGACCGGGGCATGAACCTGTGTCCCCTGCATTGGCAGGCAGACTCTCAACCACTGCTCCACCAGGGAAGCCCCCAGTTCTTTTATGTCTTGATTTTCTGTTTACTTGTTCTATTGATTACTGTGTGAGGAGTGGTGAAGTCTCCAGAGAAAACTGGACTTCTCTATTTTTCTTTATAGTTCTATCAATTTTCGCTTCTTAGGTGCACATGTGTTTATTTTGATTTTGTTCTTCGATGCACATAAATGTAGGATTACCATGTACTCTTGCTGAATTAATCCTTTATCAATATTCCTGTTTATTCCAAGTAATTTTCTTCAGAAATCTACTTTGAGATTACCATGCTCATTTCATCTGTGGTAAGAAGAATTTGAAGATGACCCCTAATGACTCACACCCTTGAGTAATGTCTTCCCCAAGAGTTGACCAGCAAATATGATGGGATTAGGTTTTATGTTGTATGGCAAAGGTGAAGGAATTTTGCAGATGTAACTAAAGTTCTCAGTTAGTTGATTTTGAGTTAATCAAGAGGATAATTATCCTGGGTAGGTCTGAGCTAATCAGGTAAACACTTAAAAAGGGAGAAACGAAGCAGCAGAAGATGCTCTGCCATTGGCTTTGAAGGAAGTAAACTGCCATGTTGTCGAGAATGCCATGTGGCAGGAAATGGTGAGTAGCTTCTAGGAGCCGAGAGTCTCAGTCCTACAACCACAAGAAACAATTCTATCAACAGCTAGTAAGCTTGGAAGAGAACCCCAAAACTCAGATGAGACTGCAGCCTTGGAAGGCACTTTTATTTCAGTTTATTAAGTACCTGAGCACAGTATTCAGCTAATCCATATCTGGACTCCTGACCCAGAGATACTGTGATACAATAAATTTGTTTTGCTTTAAGCCACTAAGTTTGTGATAATTTGTTATACTCTTGTAGAAACTAATACAGCAGTTTTCCTTTGTACAGGTATAGCTCATTTTATTGTGCTTTATTTTTATTGTGATTTGCAATATCGTGTCTTTTACAAATCGAAGGTTTGTGGCAACTCTGTATTTTCAGATGATCATATACTTACCAACATATTTACCTTTCCAGTGATTTTTATTTCTTCCAATAAGTAAGTCCATGTCTGCCAGCCCCCTTCCTTGTCTGGAGAGGGAAAAGAACCCCCTCTCCCCTCAGCAAACTGCAGCTTCTCCACCAACATAAACAAAGCAAGAAATCCTACTTTTGGAGAGGGCCAGCCTTGGGAGGCCTCCATCTAGAATGATAAAGTCAATCCTAACGGTGCCACGGTTGGGGCCTCCTTAGCTTCTGTATCACCAGCCCCCTTGGTGTTCTGAGCCTATGACCTGCACCAAGAATCCAATACATCCTCAGAGCAGCCCCACCAGGCCCAGAGGCTATGCCCTGCAGAGTAACTGTGAGGTGCCACAACCCAGCACACCCTCCAGCATGTCTCCATGACCTCCCTGCTGCTCACATCAGCAGCAGTGGTGGTGCCCTAGACTCAGCCAAATCCTTTGGGTGCGTCCAAAGGAAACTTTCTATGTTGGGTGGCTCTAACAGTTGTGCCCAGCAGAATTTGTCCTGTGGTGGGACCCAAGCCTCTCCCTCTGACAACAACCAGGGCTGGCAGGGGGCCATTGCCAAGTGCTACAAATTCTCCTTCAGGTTTACACACAGACATCCCTGTTTCGGGCTTGTCTGAAGCATCCTGAATGAACCTGAAAGCAAAGCTGAGTAGAGATGCTCAAACCTGTGGTGGGCAGCAGAGGCTGTGATAAACAAAAAGAATTTTGAGAGACCAAGCCTCGCTTGCCACACTTACATGGGCTGTGAAGACCACCAGCTCCAGGAAGCCTAAAGAGTAAGAGAAGGAAAGGGATGCAAAGAGCAGTGTGCAAGCTGCACTAGAAGTTCATGTCACTGCACATGCAGGGCTTGCTGGGGCAACGGGACTTTGTGCAGTAGAAGATGGAACATGTAAACTGCCCCAGGGGTCTCTCAATAGGTTCAGTTAACACAGCTCACAAATATTGATGGCCTTTTCAAATATTGACTACAAATAAACCAAGGAGAGGAAGCTTTGAAAGGCTACCAAGAGCCTCGTGGGAGACAAGAGGAGAGGTCAGCCAACCCCAGCTGCCAGATCTGCCACTCTATCCACAACTGAGAGAAACTACAGAGGCAGAACTGGTGTGTTTTTTCCTGGGATGCTTCTCTCTGCCCTTCTCTAGCTTTACCTCCATGTTTGTGGGGGAAGGGAGATGGTTCTGTGTAAATAAACAGAGTGCAAATGAAAACGGGCTATCTATTCAAAGCTTCCATCAGCAAGGGAGACAGCCACCATGGCTTGCCCTTGGCAGAGACTCCAATGCAGGCAGGGAAGTGTGAAAGCTTTATAAAGAAAAAAAAGAGAGAGAGAGAGAGAGAGAGAGAGAGAGAGAGAGAGAGAGAGAGAGAGAGAGAAAGGCTTCAGGTGTGTCTGATTGGAAGTTGTTGGCGTGGGGAAGGTGGAACCAGACTATCCAGACCAGGGGACTTCTCATATGATTGTGCCAAAGCAAATTTGGCTTTCTCTGGTTGGTTTTGAGTTTGAAGGGGATGGGGAGATGAGGGTCAAAAGAATAGAATTATAGCCTTGACAGTGGAAATGGGGTAGGAGTTGCCCATGTGAGGGCAGGGACTGGGGTTCCTGTGGCACCTTTCTCACCATCAGAGAAGCTATCTCTGAGATTACTTTCTTAACTCAACACCTGGGAAGAGAAACTAAATCTCTGTGTGGCAGTGGGGAAAATATGGTGGACCTGGCATGGCACCCCTTTCATGGTAAATGTTCTAGTGCTTTTCTAAAAAAGAATTCTGTTGGTTAAAAGAAATACACCCTACCCACCCCCTCTTGTTTAAGAGCTAGGTAGTTGAAATTTATATTTTTTTCCGTTACCATACACAGAAAAGAAAATATGAACCCATATCATCTGAAGAGAATTTTCATCCTTTAACACTCAGGTCAAATTGAAATGGAAGTCAATTTATTGCATTCCTTTGCACTCCTGAAACAAATACCAATTTCCTGCAGGGTAAAAAGCAAGAATTTGATGATGACCAACAAGGCTGTCTGTGTCTCCCTGTGTCCCCTCTCTGACTGCATGTCTTACAGCTCCCCCACCCTCTCAGCCAGTTCCAGCCATGCTCACCTCCTGCTTTTCCTTAACAGGTCCAACATTCTCCTGCCTCACAGCTTTTGCACTGACTGTTCCCTCTATCCTTCCCGCAGACACCCACATGGCCAACCCCTTCAGCCTTGCCCCGTGGCATGCTCTCCACCAGCACTGCTTTGACTATTCTATTGATAAATTTGTTTACCCAAGACCATCTCCTCTCTTATCAACTTCATTATCTCTGTCTCATATAGTATATAATTTACTTATTCTTTTTGTTTATTATTTATTTTCCATCTCCCCAACTCCTACCAGAATGAAATCTCCACAAGGGCAGAAATCTAAGTCTATTTTATTCACTAACGTACCCCCAGAGGTCAGAAGTGTGCCCAGCCAGAGCAGGAATTCAATTAATATGTGTGGAAATGAACTAAGATTCCACATCCAGGGTCTTTTCTATGACAGCACAACTGCCTGTAACCCTAATGAGGATGACAATAATACAAACCATTATAACACACACATAATAACCTTAGTTCACATCGAATTTTCACATAAATAGTCTAAGTAGGTCAGCAATTGGGCAGCTTTGCTCTGCTAGGTATATTTTTGTTTTATTTTTTATTTATGTTTTTTGTGGAACGCGTGCCTCTCACTGTTGTGACCTCTCCCGTTGCGGAGCACAGGCTCCGGACGCTCAGGCTCAGCGTCCATGGCTCACGGGCCCATCCTATCCTGGCTCAGGGGCCCAGCCGCTCCGCGGCATGTGGGATCCTCCCGGACCGGGGCACGAACCCGTGTCCCCCGCACCGGCAGGCGAACTCTCAACCACTGCGCCACCAGGGAAGCCCTAGGTATATTTTTAAAATGCAAGCTATTGGGCTTCCCTGGTGGCGCTGTGGTTGAGAGTTCGCCTGCCGGTGCGGGGGACACGGGTTCGTGCCCCGGTCCGGGAGGATCCCACATGCCGCGGAGCGGCTGGGCCCCTGAGCCAGGATAGGATGGGCCCGTGAGCCATGGACGCTGAGCCTGCGCGTCCGGAGCCTGTGCTCCGCAACGGGAGAGGTCACAACAGTGAGAGGCACGCGTTCCACACACACACACAAAAAAAAGCAAGCTATCTAACTGGAACAGCAAGTGTTAATGGAGCAGAGCCTGTTATAAACAGCAACAAGCTATAAACTGTGAAGCTACAAAATTAGTAGCAACACTCTCATTCTCTGGGAATTTTAGATACATTAGGAACCTGTAATTACTGACTCCATCTGCCTACTCTGTCTTGAGCTTAATTATATATTTCAGAAGGAACGTTTTTCATATTTTCATTTTTTGTATATATAAATATTTAGCTATATTTCTTATCATTTTCTGCCTCCTTTTCCCTCTGCTTTTGCCATTTACAATCTCCCAAGCTATTTTGACTTCCAAATTGCAATGTCTTTCCCCAGAATCAACATGAGATTGGAGCCAAGAAATTTAGTTCTGCCAATGTCTCCAGAGTATCTTTGAAGAGGGGTTATCAAGCCCCAAACATGCATTTACAAATTGTGGGGGGCGGGGAGGCAAAGGCAGGTCTAGTATCTTTTCCAAATCAAAATATTCAAAATATTAACACAGTCTCTAAGATCAATAATGTATAGATTCTTCCTGAAGGGGGTGGGGACATAAATGAAATTGGCAAACAATGAGTTAAGCAATGTTGAATAGGATTCTTTATATCAAGATTTAAAATAGTCTTTAAAATATGAATGTGGCTCTCTACAAGGGGAGTACAGCAGACACTGTTTCCTAGAATTATTTTTAATTGAGTTATAATTAACATACAATATTATATTAGTTTCAGATGTACAACCTAGAGCTTCCATATTTTTATACATTATGAAATGATCACTGCAGTAGGACCAGTACCATCTGCCACCATACAAACTTGTTACAGTATTATTGACTGTATTCTCTATGTGTACATTATATCCCTGTGACTTATTTATTTTAGAGCTGGAAGCTTGTACCTCTTAATCTCCTTCACATATTCCATCTGCCTTCCCACCCCCTCCCCTCTGAACACTAAAAACAAACTCTGGGGAGATGAGACACCTCTTAGCATTTTCCCCAACAATATTTTGAAAACTGATCGTCTAGTGAAAATATTTCTCCTTAATGACATATGTATCCTAGAGTATTGGTTGGTGTTAGCTGGATCTTTAGTCATTTCAGTATTCCTTCCCTCTTGATGAAACACCAGAGAGAACCACAAATAAAGATTAAGTGTGGAAAGAAAATACACAGTGCAATTAACGTCTATCTCGTTCTCCTTTCTAGAAGAGAGGGGAAAAAAAAAAAGAAAAAGCGATTTTGTTTTTCATTCCCTCCCACTTTTGCCCTCCAAAGGTCAGGTAAGCCTTTGTGCCCTATCACTTGCAACTCTTTTTTACACACCCTGCACCAGCCTCCATGAATGTCCTGAAGAAAACTCCACCCATGTCTGTGTTTAGCAATTTAGCACCAAAAGACAGAGTTATCCCTGAACGCAGAGGACTGTGTTAGTGCTTGGACCTGAAAAGGGATAGTTTTACCCAGGAGAAGAGAGTAGCTGCCAGAGACGGGAGAAGACTGAGAAAACTGGACTGTTGTTTGTTTAGTTTTGTGTGGGGAGGGAAGTGTGCTCAGTAGGTGATAGAGACCGGTACTTGCTCACAGTCCCTGCCTCCAGGGGAAGGCAAAGCTTGTCACGTCCAGGTAAGGAGAGGGGACGGGGAGGCCATCTTTACCCTATGTAGTGATGAAGGAAATAAGCCTTACCCTGCCCAGTGGGTCAAGTTTAGCAGGAAGCAGCATGAAACCTGGATTAAGCAAAGAACCAGCTCTAGTTCTACCTTCAGGACTAGAAAATTCAAATTTAAAGACTAAAACACCATTAATTTCTATCTAACTTTTTTTTTTTTTTGGTGGTACGCGGGCCTTTCACTGTTGTGGCCTCTCCCGTTGCGGAGCACAGGCTCCGGACGCGCAGGCTCAGCGGCCATGGCTCACGGGCCCAGCTGCTCAATGGCATGTGGGATCTTCCTGGACCGGGGCACAAACCCATGTCCCCTGCATCGGCAGGCGGACTCTCAACCACTGTGCCACCAGGGAAGCCCTCTATCTAACTTTTAATCTAAGTGGATTATGGCACTACCTGCAATGACATTTCAAATCGTATGCATTATTTGTAATATCACTTGTAAGAAGAGACTGATTTGGAATTCCAGGACAGGGTGATAACGATTATAGCAGCAGCAGGAGTGGAATTTCTACTGGTTCCCATCATGGGGACACTAGTTAAAAGTCTTGGGCTTTCAGTGGGGTTAAGTCAGCATGTCTTCGGCCTACAGGCAGTAGAGCATGAAAGGAGATCGTGGACAACTGTTTGTGGATAAGGTAGCATGTATCAGTGACAAGGGTCCTGGTGGCTGCAAGGTAAAAGGCTTTTTGGAAGGAATAGAACGGTGCACAAGCAATATTTTTTCATCTACTGATTATAAATTACTTGGCTAATCATATATTCTATACTACCTTTATGTTTAAGTATAATTATTATTTGGTATATTCTGATTTATTTTATTTTATTATTTATTTATTATATTCTGAATATATTTTCTAGAAAATGGATTTATCTTACAATTGAGAGTCTAGTAAAGCTATTGGCTTAAGTGAAAAATGTTGGGCCTGGGACCTTACAAAATTTTGGGTCAGTATTAAAAGATGATCTGCTTCTGAATGGACTGGAGGTGGGGTAAGAACCAGTAAGTTGCCCTCCCTACATTTTGCAGGTCAGGAAACAAACTCAGGTTAATTAACTGACTGAAGTCACCGAGCTAATCCATCTCTGAGCAAAGATTCAAACTCACATATGATTCTAACCTGATGGGCTCTTCTCTCCCCTAGTAGCTACTAACTCTTGATCATCATAATCACCTAGGAGCTTGTTACAAAATATCAATTCCTTATGCCTAGCCCTAGAGACTCTGATTCCATAGAGTCCACCCTTGACTAGCTATGATAGGCAAAAACTCAGATATTTGTGCCAATTAACATTTGTGAATCACTGCCTTACTTTCACTATCTCTAAAATGGGAAAGCAAGCATCCTTTTAGGCAGAGCATAGTGGAGTCAGGAAAACAAGCAATGGAAAGCTAAGCCCAAGCAGAGTGGCTCTGCTCAGGGACATCAAGTTGGTTCCTAGGAAGACTAGGAAATATAAGACAGAAGAAGCCAGTCCAGTTCTGTAGTCCTAGGCAAAGACTCAGGGAAAAGGGCCATTGTTGCTGGTGAACAAATGATGGTGAGAATGGGGAGAAGTGAAGAAGAATGGGAGGGTCTGTTTGTTAGAACAGGAGGTAGAGAAGTATATGATTAATTGGACTGAGTCTTAGTTTCCAGAAGACATGACACCACCATTCATTTATTCATTCATACATTTCACAGATTCTTTGATTCCTCAAATTTTAGTTGAGGACCTAATATATATCAGGCCCTCTATCAGAGGATACTGTAGTGCCCAGAACAGATGTGCTATCTGACTTGTGGAGGGCACAGCAGAGTGGAGGTGATCGTGACTAAACAATAATGAATAGATTACCAGCCATGATAAGGACAAGGAGAGAAATGAATGACGTGATGAAGCTGTGATGGAGACTAATGGGGTGGGGATAAGGTGAACGAAACGGAGGCAGGGAAGGCCTATCTAACAATAACCTACTTTAACCATGATGGCAAAGGGAAGCAGGCTAATCTCTCAAATGTGCAAGAACCTGATGCTAAACCACAAGAAACAGTTTGCTAATCTAACACGGGAATCAGAAAACAATTCTTACAAGGCAAAATATTTGGATTTTTCTTTGAATACACAAAACTATTTTATAATATAAAATATAATCACATAACATCAATGGGTGATCACTACCAACCTAGACTCCTGCAAATGCACTCTTCTGCCTGACCGTGGGACATTCAGGTCACACGTGTATCCACTTTGGAATATCTACTGGGAGGCTTGTGCTCAAAGTTGGAGACTAGGACACAGGTGTGAAAGCCAGAGCTAGAATTGAAAGTACTGATGGCCAAATCATTTCTATGAAACCTCCTTCATTCTGGTTCCTTTACCCAAGCTCAGTGACTCTGGAGAAGTCTGACCCCTAATCATTTCAGTGATGACTCAGCTGATGAGATTCTGGCCCACGGGAGCAGGTGTTTGGTAATATCTTGAGGCTCTAACTCTGTACTGAGCAGAGTATAGACACCACAGAGGAGAAGTAACCAAGACCAAGCAATACTTATTCATTATTTAGAATTTGCTTTCAAATAAGTGGCAAGGCCCAAAGGAAAGGGTGTGAGGTTAGTTAAGGAGAGGAGTTAGAACCCCACACAGCTCCGTGAGCCAAATCTTTCTAGTCTTGCAGTCTTGGTTATTTTATACTCTGCATCTCAGCTTTCTGACCTGTAAAAGGGGACCAGAGCCCACCTCACAGGCTCTTCAAGTAGATAAAATGAAATAATTATTGTGCTTGTCTTTTACAAATTCTCAAGAGCTAATAAAATGTTAGGGTAACCAAGATATCAGCTGAGATTGCCTACCCACTTAAAGTAAGGATAAAATTGGCTCCAAAGCCAGTTCTACACCTTAGGGAAAATCTAACATTCCAGGATTTCTTCACATTCTGAAAAATTTTATTTCTCCTTATCTGCTCTGACTCTGATTTCTGGCTTCTGCATCCTGCATCTGTTCCTCTGTTTCTGCTTTGTCATTAACTCAAAACAGTATCAATTTCTGGAGCACTTTTCCCAAAAATTCTTCTTGTATAAGGCAGGCATGTATAGGAAACTTTGGAGATTTGAGGGTACAATCTAGGAGCTTACATAACTGGGGCACACAGTAAATAATTTAAATATCAGATTCAGGAGATCTTAAGGATCACTTTGGCCATTCCTATCAAGTTGATCTCTAAATTCTCATCCACCTGTACGCCTATTCTCTTCTCCTTCCTATGATTTCTCCTACACCTAAATTCTTGTCTCTTGGGACTAGACTTTTTTATTCTTCACTCCCTTCCTTGTAATATTCTTTATCAGAATATTGGAGAAAAGCTTCCAGGCACATGTAAAAGCAGAATTTTAAATCAGGAGTCTTGGACATCTAAGGATTCCCCTTTCGGATTTTGTTTACATCAGCCCTAGAAAATTGTATGCAAATAGTTGCATATATGTGTATCTGTTTCTTCCTGAAAAAAGACCTATAGCTTTTACAGGATTCTCAAATGAGTCTCTGGTCCAAAGAATGTAAGCGTTATGGTTGTACACCTTTTTTCCCCCCTTTAACTATGTTCCGTAACTTCAGGAAATCAAAGTATACAATCCTGTAATGTACATGAGAAGTCAGTCTCACTTAATAAATGTAAGGCTGATATACAATAATTTGTGTTCATGAAAAAAGATTAAATGGAGCACAAATTCAATAAACTAGAAATAAATGTTGCTTCACTGAATGACTTACTTTAACATTTATTTAAATTATTATTTTCTTTGTGAAAGAAATATTTACGTGTGGATTGTCTTAGTCTGTTTGGGCAACTTTAACAAACTGCTATAGAGTAGGTAGCTTATAAACAACAGAAATTTATTTCTCAAGGTTCTGAAGACTGAGAAGTACAAGATCAAGGTGCTGGCAGATTTGGTGTCTGGTGAGGACCTGCTTCCAGGTTCTTAGGTGGCCATCATTTTGCTGTGTCTTCACACTGCAGAGGGACAAGTTGCTCTCTTAGGCCTCTTTTATTTTTTTATTTTTTAACATTTTTATTGGAGTATAATTGCTTTACAATGCTGTGTTAGCTTCTGCTGTATAACAAAGTGAATCAGCTAGACGTATACATATATCCCCATATCCCCTCCCTCTTGTGTCTCCCTCCCACCCTCACTATCCCACCCCTCTAGGTGGTCATAGAGCACTGAGCTGATCTCCCTGTGCTATGTGGCTGCTTTCCACTAGCTATCTATTTTACATTTGGTAGTGTATATATGTCCATGTCACTCTCTCACTTTGTCCCAGCTTACACTTCCCCCTCCCTGTGTCCTCAAGTCCATTCTCTGCGGCTGCATCTTTATTCCTGTCCTGCCCCTAGGATCACTTAGGTTCTTCAGAACCTTTTTTTTTTTTTTAGATTCCATATATATGCGTTAGCATACGGTATTTGTTTTTCTCTTTCTGACTTACTTCACTCTGTATGACAGACTCAAGGTCCATCCACCTCACTACAAATAACTCAATTTCGTTTCTTTTTATGGCTGAGTATACAATGGAATATTACTCTTGGTTCTCTTTTATAAGGGCACTCATTCCATTCATGAAGGCTCTGCCTATACGACCCTAATTCCCTCCCAAAAGCCCCCACTGGGGATTAGGTTTCAACATATGAATATGGGGGGGGACACAAACATTCAGTCTATATCATGGATCAATAAGTAATTAAAGAGTTTGAAAAGAAGGTAGAGTGGTAGAGTCAGAAACATATATTTAGAGTAATGTACCAGGTGTTCATATCATTTAAATCTACTAGAAAGCAGTGGGTTCCATAGCACAGAGCTGAGCATTTGGAGATGTAAGCTATTGTGACCTTGGGTAAGTTGCCTTAACTCTCTGGATCCAGGACCACCCATCCAAATATCGACAAAGCACAAGAAAAGTGATGGTACTGATGATGAAGCTCTGAAATGAGAATAAAAGTCAACAGGAACATAGTTTTTTTGTTTGTTTGTTTGTTTTTGTTTTTATTTACACAGGACTTTTAAGCAACTAATGGAGGTGGTACAGCTATACTCACCTGCCAAAGAAACTGGTCTCCAAGGTATAGTGCTGTGCACCCAGGGGCTCTTCGTGAACCCCTGCTGTGGTTCATCAACTCAGGGTGGGCTTCCACAGTTCTCCTGGGCACAGGCTTCCCTGCATAGATCATGAGCCCCTTCTGAAACTGAATTTTACCTCAGGTCAACCTCTTATACCTCATATGAAGAACACACATTAGGGGCTTCCCTGGTGGTGCAGTGGTTGAGAGTCCGCCTGCCGATGCAGGGGATGTGGGTTCGTGCCCTGGTCCGGCAGGATCCCACATGCTGCGGAGCGGCTGGGCCCGTGAGCCATGGCCACTGAGCCTGCGCGTCCGGAAACTGTGCTCCGCAACGGGAGAGGCCGCAGCAGTGAGAGGCCCGCGTATCGCAAAAAAAAAAAAAAAAAAAAAAAAAAAAAAAGCCAATGTACCATAGATCTAAATATTTAAAAGTCATAAATAGACTAGAAACTGTTCAATAAAATATGGTTTGCCTCTCACTTCGACAAATGTAGTTTTACAGCATCATCCAAGATCAGGTTCAGACTTAGAATCATCAGATGCCTCTGTGTTATTCAACCACACTCTACCTTTCCTTCCCACCCCAGCTCCAGTGCACCATGTTAGGAACCTTGTCTGCAAGTGTGTGGATCCTCCAGTCCTCATGTCAAAGCCGTATTCATACTTCAGCACAAACAGTCACCCCACCAGTGGTGGGGTCCACTCTTGGGAGAATAGACCCTGAGAAGATGCACAGGTCCTGGGCCATTTGGGCAGGAAATTCTTGGGTCCCAGTGACCTGGAATGTGGACCTGAGGACTTACTCTGAGGAAAGGGGCACCAGTAGAGAAAAGTCAGAGAATCAACAGAATGAGGTTCAATTGCAGACTCTGCTATCCTAAGCTCTGTGACACTGGACAATTTTCTTTAATTCTTCTAAACATTATTTTCCTCACCTACAAAGTGATAAAGATGTTAATATTATCATTATGTTGTGGTAGGTATTAAATGACGTGGTGTCATGTAGTAGCATCCCATAAATGTTAGCTAATAATTAATCATCATTATTATTAATCATCATCATTAAAATATTATGTGCCTCATCCACTGCTAGACACAGGCGGATTCAATGAAGAGAGAGACAAGGTTGTCTGAGGAATGCATAAGACCCAAGAATATTATGGAAGTCAGAAGGGAGAATGAAATTTACACAAACTGATGAGCATCGGTCACTGACCAAAGCCAAAGAGCAAGACAGGCAACAAATCTGTCTTTTCCTCTAGGCAGTGAGGGGAAGAAGAGGCAGAGACTGTGTGGGGAGACAGAGCCACAAACAGATCATCATAGCCACATAAATGCAGAGAGGAAGGAATGAATAAGATGCTTCAGGAGGGTGAGCTCACAGAGGTAGATTTCAGCTTAGTCTGGAGGTGTTAGCAAAGAGTTCTTACCATTGAGATTTTTTAGCCACAACATACAGGATGTGTAGCCAAGAAGGATAACATGGCAAAAGCATGGGGGTAGAAAGCAAGATTATTTGGAGACCTGCACGTGGTTCTGTGGTTCATCAAGGGTTGCATCTCCTGGTATGTATGGGAGAGTGCAGGATTTGAAGGGGGAGGGCCAGGCTGCTACAGATCATGGAGGTCCTGTATTCGATGCCAGCAAGTTTGGATTTTATTCTGTGGGTGATGAAAAGAGTTTTCCATCATGGAGAGACATGGTCATATATGTGCTTGGAAAAGTCACTCTACTTACATTTATGGAGAACAGAAAAGCAACAGAGAAATTGGAAGCAAGAAAACCAGCAGGAGACTGCTGCTATCGGGCATGAATAGATGAACACAAGAAGGATTTTTTAAATATGAAAGAAGTGCAATTCTTTCATTGGATTGGATTCAAGGACTAAAAATATAGACAGAATCAGGGATGACTCTGATGAGTTTTGGCTTGGGTGATGGAGTGGGTCATATATAATGTATTAAAAATGGAAAAATTGACAGAGAGGAAGAAGATACAAAGATCAATGTGACTCTTAGGTTTTCAGGCACTCAGTCCCTTCCAGTGCACAAATGTAGGAAAGCAAGAAGGGATGCAGGACAGATTTGCTCAGGGATACAGTGATTTTGATATGAGCTTGTCCTATGTTTTCTCTTTATACAAGCTTCATTGATGGCTAGATGATTAACAAATCCATACATTTACCATCAGGTAGGGGCTTAGTCTAGGTATTCATATCTAAAATAATTGGAAGCTGGGTGGTCCTTGAAACTGTGCGCCCTCTGGATTCAGGTGTAGTAAGCCTAGTACAGTGTCTAATTGAAAAGGATTGCTTTCTAAGTAGAGGAAACACACTGCAAGTCACAATGACTAAAATACTGATATAGACAAGAGAGTAGTAAGGGATGTTACTGGAACCTTTTTGTGGGAAGACTATGGGTGACAAAGAAAAGAGTTCATAGTTACTTAAGTAGGTGTCAAAATTAAAGTTGTTAATTGCAAACAATAGTATTCACTCTGCTTAGTAAAAGCAGAAAAGGGAATTGTTAAAGAGTATTAGATAGTTTCCAGAACTTCCAGGAGGTAAGAGAGACACATACTGAGCCCCATAGCCAAAATCAATGCCCAACCTTACTTCAGGTCCCATGACACAACACCTGGGATGTCCAAGATTGGACATCAGAAGCACAGCCATTGTCATCCATGGAGAACTGGACTCACCAAACATTCTGCCTTCCTGAAGTTCAATGCCCCAGACGCAAAGCTCCCTTGGGTTACTTAGTTCTCTATCAAATTCTTGCACAAGTGAATCTTTTTGGTAGAATCTAGAACAGAATGATTTAGCTTCTTCCTTAGGGAAGGGTGGATTCATAATTTGGAAAACACTAAAATAGAGGAAGGTTTTCAAAGATGGTGGCTCAAAAGGAAAGCGTTGCCTTAGCATATGTCAACAGAAGTGAGTCATATGATGCACGTAGCATTTTAGAAAGAGTCATTCAGTTGTTTGTTTTTCTTTAACTGTCAATATAGTAAAGAGAAAAATAAAAGTCCATCTGAATCTTTGGCAAAATGAAGATAATTAAATCTGGGAATTTGGGCTCCTTTGAGTTGGGTGGCATACAGCTTGAAACAAGGGCTTGGGAGTCAGAAAGAATTGGAGTTTCAATCTTCACCCCACCAATTTGTTATTGGGTCATCTTAGTTGATTTCCTTATCCTCATCTTCTTCATCTGTATAATGGGGCCAATAATAGAAGCCTCTTCACTGTTGTTGTGGGGACTAAGTGAAATAATGCATGCAAAGTGCTGAGAAGAGAATTATCAAGAGGCAGAACGTCAGATTGCTTATTCAGGACTCTGCATCTCTGAATTAGTACCAGCATGGTTTCCTATTATTATGAACATCAAAAGCCCTGTTCTCCCCCTGCCTTCCTTTCTGTTTCCTGCCTCTAAGGACAGCAGTAAACCATATATGGAAGCCCAATTAAGCATGCACAACTCCTGTCTGTCTTATCTTAATCCTGCCAGTAATAGAACAGTAATTGTTCAGAGAAACTACAAGGGAAATTGTGAGTACAGAGAGCAGACAGTGCTCCAATTGATCTCAATTACTGTCATGAAATTGAGTCTTCTGTTGACATCTAAATGTAATGCTTCTTTTTCCCTGAGGATCTGTCCTTCATTGTTGCTTCCTATTGTATCTGTGGTTGGCCTGTCACCATCTGTGTTGCACTTTTCATCAGAATGATGGAATTGTTTTCACTCGCCTAGTATCTCCTGTCTATGCTGTTTGCTTCCCAGATCCATGCTCTAGTCTTCTGACATTCATATCTGAATCTTTTCATTTTCTCTTGCTCAACACCCAGGGAAGAGCTGTGTTGTGTTTTGGCATCCAAAGAATTGATTTCCATTTATGAGCAAGAAGACAATTTTTCAAAACCTAAACAAGATGAGTGTAGGCTTTGCCCAAAGAATGCAAACACATTCTAAAGTGAATTATTTCCCTCTTTATTTGGGTGCAATTAGGAAAGTTAATGATGGGTAATTTTCAGCATGCATATGCTTTCACTTTGCTGATTTATAAGTAGGCATAAACATAATTAGGTGTGCATATGCATGCTCACAGTTTAATGGGCCCTGCATTGCTGGTAATTAGAAGGCTCAGCATGTCGTTGATGTGTCATTTTTCAGGCTAAGGTATGGAAAGATTTTCAGATTGACTGTCCCCAGGAAATTACATGGAAATTCAAGGTATGTAGTTATATGAGAAATAATGGCATCTTAAGATACATTCACCATCTGTTTTTCTTCTTAAATAGATTCAATAGGTTTAGAAAGTGTGTTTACCTAAAGCAGCGGTTCCTTTTTTTTAAGTTGTAAAGTTCTCTGTATTTAGAAATTAACAGATTTATAGTATTTTAGAACTAGAAGTACATAAGAGAGCATCCAGTTTAGATGAGGTTTTATAGATGAGGTTGCTCAGTCTCAGTAAACTTAAGTGATTTTCCCAAGGTTATATAGTTATTAAGAAATCTATCATTGGTTTGTCAGAAAATGAAAGGAAGTTATTTTCTGATTGTCAATACAGCATCTTCATGTCCCTGGAATCCCAGCTTTAGTGCCAGCAGGATCAGCTACATAATTTGTGGAACCCAGTACAAAATAAAATTCAGGGTCCCTTGTTCCAAAATTATGAAGAAGGGAAAGATGGTGACAGTAAGTATTAAATCAAGCACAGAGCAAGCATGGGGTTCTGTGTGGCTGCACAGATCACACATCTTTGAAGTTGGTCCTGAGTATTGGATGACATAGAATAGGCCACAAAGAAGTTGTAAACAAGATGACACGGCGAAAAAGTGTGTGGAGAAATAATTGTGAACGGTATTTCCATGAGCACTGGCCACGGGGCAAGAAGAAAGATCAATATCACATTTTAGAAAGTTTTCATGATTTTTGAACAACTATTCAAATGCTAGAAACAGAGCATTTCTGATTAATCAGTATCCAATGACATGTGAGTTATGATTGAAACAGCAAAATTATTCCAACTTTTTAAAATTGAAGTATAGTTGACTTACAATATGGTATTAGTTTCAAGTGTACAGCATAGTGATTCAGTATTTTTGCAGATTATACTCCATTATAAGCTATCACAAGATAATGACTATAAAAAGTATTCCAACATTTTACTTATTAGAACTTCCATGTTTTTTAAAAAAGAAGCAAACAAGATAATGAAGGCATACAGTATTTTAGGAGAACCCAGTTATAATAGAGATAATAGATACTTACTGTGGGGATATTTATCACGTTCAGGCACTGCTAGGTGAGCGATGTAGAAAATAATATCCTTTCTCTTGAGGTGCTTTCTGTCAAGAAGAGAAGATAATCTTATAAAGTTACTTTCATAAAAATTAGATAGTTCTGAGAGGTTTAAATAATAATTTCAGAGCTCAGAAAACGAAGACAGACTAAAATGAAACAGAGATAACTTAAATTTATTGCTCCTCTATTATGCCAACTATACTAGTGAGTCCTCTTCAAAGCAGTCCTGTGAAATGCGTTATTATCCCGTTTAGTGATGTACAATCAGAAACTAAGAAAAATAGTTATTTGCTCACAACCATAGACATCATCAAGAATGGCTTGGGAATGAGATTGCAAGTATATCTGAGCCCATCGGCCAATGTTTCTCAAATGTGGTTCCCAGACCAACGGCATTGGCATCACCTGGCAACTGCTGGACTTGCAAATTCTTAAGCACCACCTCAGACTTACTGAATCTGAATTTCCAGGGCTGGGACACAACTGTCTGTTTAACAAGCCCTTCAGGGTATATTGATGTGCTAATAGAGTTTGAGACCCACTCCATTAGACAATGTTCTCTCCCCAACCCGGTGTTGTTTACAACACTTATTGAGTGCCTATTATGAGTCAGATATTCTGCTAGGTCTTTTATGTATTTTAACTGTTTAATCGTTATAATACTCTAACAAAGCAAATGTTATGCTTAATTTTTGTAGTATACCTGTTTTCCTCGGTTTTCCCCAGTAGAAAATGAGTTTCCTGACAAGAGAGTTCTTAGCTGCCTGATTCATGTTGCACACTTTGTGCCTGCACAAGGCTCAAAGGTACTAGGTACTCAACAAGTGCCTAGGAAATGAATGAATGAATAAGTGCATGAACTTGTCTCAGGGCAGACACACAGGAAAAGTCAGGATTTCAACCTAGATCTATTTGTCTCTGAAGCCCAAGCTCTTTAAAACAGAACTTGAGAAATGCTTTATGAAAATGTTAGCATTTCAGTTTCTTATTAGCTTTCTCTCATCCGCATATTTTTCCAGAATTTATGGAGAAATCGGAATCTGAACCTAGGCTGTACCCATGACTGGAATTCAGATACATCCAGGCATGGCTACTGCCTTGATCGGGTTGGATTCTTTGTTTCTTCAAATTTGATTTGGAGCACTTACCATGTACCTTAACACTGAATTGCATTCTAGAAATAAAGTTTTGAGCAAAACATGAGTTGTACAAGTCATTTTGCATAGCAGAAGGGCTTTGGGGTTGTACAAGGGTGTTATAGAGTCTGAGGGGAGGGAAGGGGTAGACGAGATTGCATGGTGTCTTGATTCTTAACCTGACCTCTTGATTCATGTTTTTGCCCTAAAGAGAAAAGGTGTTTCCCTGGGGTGGGGACTGTGAGATTCTGAATTAAAGCAATGAATTTCAATACAGAGGGTGAGACAGGAGCATTTTTCCCTCTTTGACATGGAATACAATATGGGTAGCCTCTCTTTAGTGATATTTGGTGGGGGGGGGCGGCTGCTGAAAGTAGTATATAGCTTTGGGTATATTAATAATTGTCTCCGTGACATGCCCTCTCCCTAGTCTGCACATGACCACCAGAGAGATCACAGAAAGAGCCCACAAGCCCCAAGTGTCCTCACTCATACCACAGTTATGGATGATCCACCTACTCCCTCACTGCAAACAAGTCTCAGCACGGAAAGGTCTTTCTTGACTCTCCTATTTTAAATGCTGCCCTCACCTCCATCACACTGCATTTCCTTTCTTTGCTTTAGTTTTCTTCATTGCATTGATCACTTTTTAGCATATTAAATATCAGTTTGCCTACCGATTTATTACTTATCTCCTTCCATGTGAGCTCCATGAAAGCAAGAACTTTTCTTGTTTTATTCACTGTCATACCGTGGCTTGAACAGACAATGTCCTAGAGGAGGTGTCTAACAAATATTTGATGAATGAATCCATGATCCTAGTGTCATGGGGGAGCAGACACTGGCAGAAGTGTTAGAATCAAGGCACTGTAAAAACAGGGTACAAAGGTTAATGAATTATGAGTGACTCTTCTGATGGCTTTTAGAAATGATTGTGGGAGGCTTGGGTGTTGGGGTGTTGGGGTCCTCCATTGTGTAGGTGAGGAATGCGCTGGCGTGATTTCAGTGATTACAGTTAGTGTGATTTTATCTGTATTGACATCTTGGTGAGGCCTGGTGAAGCTTCAATGTTATTTTAAATCCCATTCATTATTATTGTGCATCAGGGACTAATGCTACCCCTTGAATTAGGGTCAGTTGATGCGTGTTTGGGAAAAGGGCTGTACCATGTGACATGGGGCTGAGTCTGAGTTTTCCAGGTATCATTGACTGTAGGGAGGCCTTGAATATTCAGACTACTATGACTTTAACTCACGTTTTGTATCTTAAATTAACTGAATGAGAAACAACTGTTTAACTGTGCAGAAAGTCTATTCTAGAATCCCAGTGATGCTTTCATATGCACAAATTTGTCCCGGGTGTTGCTTGTCATCCTGATGGAGAATCTGGCAGTCCATCATCTATCTTTCTTTTTGTCCAGTGGACACTGTTCACTCTGCCTCAGGTCACCTCTGTCTTGATACTGTGCATAGATCCTTTTAATGTCCCATGGCACAGCTAAAGCAAAGCTGTAGTTTAATAAGATGTTATTGAAGGTTCTGTGATAACAGAAGGGAAATTCAACAAGGAAAGTAACTTACACTTGCTGTAAGATGTGGTACCCAGGAGCTACAGATCAAGACTTTCCCATAACACAAAATTAGCTATCTGTCTTGAATAGCCATGAAATGCTCTGTTTATGTGCAGGGTTACTGTCAATCACTGTTTCATGCCCACTGGTGATACCTCTTCTCAGGATCATTTACATTGGAAAAGTCAAATTCCTTCTAGGCAAGTTCTGCCCTTGTGATGACCTTGTTTAATGGCCACTAATAATACAACTTATTATACCATAGTTCATATCAGCCTGGTTCTCAAGATGCACATTAAGTAGCATTGAAAAACCTACGTATTAGACATCACCCAGGGTTGAATTTAGCCAAACCTGGTCCACTTCCTTTTTAGAGTTTCTCTTCCACTGTCTTTCCTCCATATTTTTATCCCATACACAGATCCTCAAGAACTACTTCTCATTACTACTGAATATTTCCTTATTTGCATCTGTTTTTCATTTTTTATTTCTTTTTTCTATCTCATTAAACAAGGGATATTTGTTCATTGCAGAAAATTCAGAAGACACAAATGTACAAACTAAAATTACAAATGACATCACTAAGCAATGACCGCTGTCAAAATAACAATTGCTCTCTGTTTGTATATATTTATATATGTACTTTAAAAAGCTTATATTGCAATAGTGTTTTATCTTCCATAGTGTGGCATGACTTATACATGTATAACATAATGTTTAAATACTTCATAGAATTTCCATAAACAGATATGGCATGAATTATTTAATCAGTCCTTCATAGTAAGGTATGTAAATTGTTTACAATGAGTCACTAGTATCTGAGGACTGTCATAAACTTACTTTTAGCTACATATTTGTGTGTATCCATGACTGTTTTTAAGATGAATTTCTTAGGAATGGTTGGACTAAATTATTTGGAAAATTCAAACATTTATAATAAATAATATCAAATTGACTTCCAGAAAGATTGTGCCAATTCATGCTAACCAGTAATGTATGTGAGTAGCTATTATCCCATACTTGCACCAACTAGCTATTTTTTCTCCTCCTCCTCTTCTTCCTCTTCCTCCTTCTTTTTTCCTGCCATATCCAAGAATTGAAAGGTTAAACAGGATTTTTCACTTTTCAGTTTGTATTTGTTTTCTATTAAGATTGAACATTAAAAATATATATTAGTCATTTGCACTTTGGTTATTTTTTTAGCTATGTCTTTCATCGTTTTCAATTGAGATGTTTCTCTTCTTTTTTATTACTGAACTCCCCTTTTCATCAGGCCTGAGATGGAAAAGATTCTGTTTCAGTTGTGGAACATGAAATATAGTCAAACATCAATTTTATTCATTTAATACTCTGAAGTATGTTTCTCTGGCTTCATGTCTACTGAAACTCTCTGCCCACCTGGTGGGCTCTCTTGACACTCCACCCCTAGCTGAACCTTACCAGTCCTTTCTTTAACATCCAGATCAATGTTTATCAAGGGTGACTTCAGTCCTGGAACACTTGCTGTTTACATGACTCAGTGAAACTCATTGAGAAAGGGTGCATAATTTTTCTTGAATGGGTCTTATGAAAAATTTCTTAGCCTGTTTTTCTTTTCATTTCTTTATTCAGCTAGATCACAACCTCTTTGTGAATAAGGACCACACTCCTGTTTCCAAAGAACTTGGGTCCAATTTGACTGTATAGTAAGATAAGGGTGTTGGGTGAGGTGCGATAACTAAAAGCTATTGAGTCCCTTCACTATGACAGACACTGATTTTCACTTTTTAAAAACTTCTTAACAATCATATAAGATGCTTTATGATTATTGTCCCAATTTTTCTAACATGGAAATTATGGTTCAGAGAGGTGAAATAACTTGCCTAAGATCACACAGCTAGTCAGTGATGGAAAAACCATTTCATTCCATAACACATAACCATTTGACTCCAGCACAAGTGTTCTTTTTTTTTTTTTTTTTTTAAACATCTTTACTGGAGTATAATTGCTTTACAATGTTGTGTTAGTTTCTGCTATATAATAAAGTGAATCAGCTATATGTATACATATATTCCCATATCTTCTCTCTCTTGCATCTCCCTCCCACCATCCTTATCCCACCCCTTTAGGTGGACACAAAGCATGGAGCTGATCTCCCTGTGCTATGCGGCTGCTTCCCACTAGCTACCTATTTTATATTTGGTAGTGTGTATACGTCCATGCCACTCTCTCACTTCATCCCAGCTTACCCTACCCCCTCCCCGTGTCCTTAAGTCCATCCTCTACATCTGTGTCTTTATTCCCAGCACAAGTGTTCTAGTATCACTGTCTTCCCACCCTTAGCATGGGGCTTCAACCAGGCAGCTAAGTACATGCTTGACAATTTCATTTGTTATTTATCCAGGAGCAGCAAAATATTGTGAGATCAACTATTTTGTCTATTTCTGGCTCATTCCAATTCCAAGATAACATTCTGGCTTTTATTTCAATAAGTAATGCTAGTGAGTATACAGATATATTCAAAGCTGTAATTCATATCAGCCTTACCTCCTCTTCAGAGGCCACTAAAAATTGCTGGCCACGTCAGCTCACTTCTGAGAGTAGAAATTATATGACCCTTTTCTATAAAAACATTGAGGCGTGTACAGACACAAAGCCAAAAGAGGTTGTTACATCCCATTTTCTAAAATTGCAGCAAAGAATGTGTTTTCTCCCTTTGAATACCATATTGTCAATTTTTTTCTTTTTTTTTTTTGCTGTGTTCTTTTTTACTTTTTTAGTGTCAATTCAGCTCAGAGAAACTGGTTATCTTTCACAATAGATTTTCTCTGGAGGTAGAACACTCTGCTCGCCAGGTGTTGATGAGTTGGTTGTTATCATTATTATAGAAATAAAAAAGGAACAGTGCAAAGAAATAGTGCATAATAGGCTGAGTGATTTGAAAGCAGAATTTTGAATGCTGCATCAGTATCAGGTCATGAGTTCTAGGAGCTGTGATAATATCAGTTATCCTCTACATCACTGGATTTGTCTTATTTCCTTATAGAATTTAATTATTTCATTGTACATACACACATCTAATACACATACACACGATAGAGCTTCCCTTATAGAAGTTGAACATTTTATTTACATATATACATCTAATATAAAAGTATTTTATGTATGCATTTTATGCATAGTTAATTTATTGTATTTATGTATTAAGTATATATTTATGTATTATTTATGTATTTCTTGAATATTTTATTTATGTATACATTTAATTTAGAATTATTTTATGTGTGTTTTATGCACATAAAATATATTATGTTTGTATTTTTATGACTAATTGTTTATGCATTGAGTATATATCTTATATATTTTATGATTATTTATCTATTTCTGTATAATAAATAGTTATTATTTGTGTATGCATTTAATGTATTTTTTGTGTATTCACTTTTCTTATTTTAAAGATGTCCTTCCATCTCTGTGGATAGATAGATATGGTATTCTTCTCAGCATTCTCTTATACTACCAGACAAAGAGTTATTTGAGAGTAGGGGCTCTAGAAGATTTAGCTGACTTATTATATTGATAATTAGAGATCTGTATGTATAAACAAGTGAATGAATAAATAAATGCCATTTGACTTCTTTCTCTGCTTCACCCTCTGTATTAATCAATTACAGAGTTTTGCTCTTTCCATCCTCTTTTTTGAGTAGTTTTCTCTCCACTCCCATCACCATGATGAGACTTTTCTCAGTGGAGAAATACTGTCAACTTGAGAATCCCGTCACCTCTAGTCAGTCTCCAAAGCTGAACTCAACGTCTAAAATGCCCCTCCACCCCTCCTGGGTAGCTAAGAACTGTCACTGTCTGGCTTTACCTAAACTCATCACTGGGAACCTCATCCTCTCAGTCCAGAATTCCCCATACTCAAAAGGTCTAATAGTCAAATAAATATGAGAAAGACTAGATTCAACAGGTCTTTATATTGTAGGATTTCTCTGAGCCTCTACTCTGAAAATTTATATAGTAAACTTGGGGCATAGAATGCCATGTTCTCTATATTAGTTTGACATTTGAATATCCTTCCTTGTACCTTCCCACTTTCATTTTGAGAAATGCCTGTTGAAGGCCCTGACGTGCTGGGAGAAGTGTGACTTTAGACTTTCTTGAGAGTAGTATTCACATCCTCCCTATATCTTTGCTGTAGTACTCTGCCTTGAATATTCTCTCTTTCTCTAGTCTATCTACTTGGATAAATTTTATGTGTATTTGAAAGATTCAAAAATTGTGATATTTTAAGTTTGTGTTTACATCAAAACAGTGAACCTGTGTATTCAGCTAGGCATAGAAAAGGTGGAATCTGATAGCAATTTGAGGATTTCCATGGAGAAGGAATAAGTTCTAGTGAAAGAGGGGAGAGTCAGTCAAAGATAAAAACAGGGAAGTGCAAGTGTCATAGGGACTAAACTGAGTGAAATCTGGTGACGAAGGTTGATGATGCTAACTTTGACAGAGAAGTGGGTAATGATGGAGACCATGAAAAGTGAGAGGTCATCAGCTACCTTTATGAGGACCATGCCATTAGAATAAGAGCATAGAACCCTAAATGGAGGGAACTGACAGAGTGGTGCTAGATGGTAGTATGTCAAAGGATACCTACCACATGTGCTTCAGAAAAGTGGTCATAAACTGGCAGTGAAATAGGGTGCAGCTTAAAGAGAAGAGGATCAAATAAGGGATTCTTCTTGAAATATTGCCATTTGCAGCAACGTGGATGGACTTAGAGAATGTCATACTAAGTGAAGTAAGTCAGACAGAGAAAGACAAATAATATATGATATCACTTGCATATGGAACCTAAAACATAATACAAGTGAATCTATATACAAAACAGAAACAGACTCATAGACATAGAAAACAAACTTATGGCTACCAAAGGGGAAAGGGGGGAGGGGATAAATTAGGGTTATAGGATTAACAGATATGCAGTACTATATATAAAATAAATAAGCAACAAGGATTTACTGTATAACACAAGGAACAGCATTCAATATCTTGTAATAACCTATAATGGGAAATAATCTGAAAAATATATATATATATAACTGAATTACTTTGCTGTACACCTGAAACTAACACAATATTTCAGATCAACCATACTTCGGTTAAAAAAAAAAAAGAGATTCTTGCTTTTGGGTCAGGATAAGGAGAAATGTGGTGCCTATTTTAAAGCAGAGCAAAGGAGCCTCAGATGATGGAGAGGCTGACAATTCTGGAAAGAAGGGATCTAATAGTGGGTGAAATAATCCATAAGAGGCAGGAGAACAGGCTCAAAAGCAAAGGAGTAAACGAATCTGAAATTTTCATATAGTGCTAGAGCCAAAGAAAACTGACACAATCTTTCTGGAAATAAATTTGGTAGTAGGTATTGACTTCAGTGTGGCCAGATCCTCTGATCCAGCAATTTTGTTTATAGGAAACTTGCCTACAGAAAGAAGTAGAGATGTGTGCTCAGATTTGTAGCCAAGGCTGTGCATTACAGCAAAACTTTAGAGTAGTGAAAAACTGGAACCAATCCAGATTCTAAAATATGTGTATAATTAATTATGTCATACATTTCATGGAATATTGTGTTTTTGACATAATTTAATGGCCTGGGAAAATTCTTGAGTATGAAGTAAAATTAATGCTATTTTAAAACTATATAGACATGATTGGGACTATGGGAAATATGCATGCACATACACACAGAGAGGAGCAGCAAAGTTAATAGTACTTATCTCTGGATTGTGTGATTATAGAGGATAATTGCATTCTTTTGGTCAAGGTCCTATACGTTAAATTTCTTCATGAAAAAGAAATATTCATTTTACACTCAGAAAAAATATTATTAGAAACACAGGCTTTAGTTCCAACTCTGTCACTTTTTACATTTGAAGATTTTCTATAGTCTTTCTTATACACATGGAGTGAATTCAGTTCTCCTTCAAAGACTCTGATATTACCCTCCCAGATTCAAATCCATGTCCTGGCTTCATAATTCTGTGATGTTAAAGTCACCTACCCTCTTTAAACCTCTGTTCCCTCATCTGTAAAAGAGGGTTAATAATAGTACCCATTTTGCTGGGGTATTAAGGGAGTCACATAAGCTAATGAATATCTAGTACAGTGGTTGGCACAGAGTAAATCCTCAATATTCAGTATTGATATGAGCGACTTTAAACCAGGGATATCTATCTCAATCAGTTGTGGAAATTAAATGACTTAATGTATTTTAAAATGTCTATATCAGGGTCTGGCACACTGGACACCCTCAAGAAGTACTCATTTCCCTCCATGACCCTTCAGCCGGGACTTTCCTTTTCCCCCTTTCTTTAGAGAGGGGCAAGTCCTCCAAACAGCAGGCAGGAAGCCAGGCATAGAGCGTGCTGCCAACTAGCAGACCACTGTTTGCTCACCCAGGAAGCCTGGTGTCTTTTTTTTTTCTCAGGTTTTCAGGAAATCACATAAACCTATTTGTCACAGACACAGGATTTCTGCTGTCCTTGCCCTCTGCAGGATTGACTTGCTTTTTCTTCCTAATGCTGTTTGGTGGAAGGTTTTCATTTGTGAGGCAGCCGAACCAGAACAAATTGCATATCACTGTACAGGATGAGAAATTGAAAACCGCAGCCGCATCCCTTAACCCAGAGCGTTCTGGTCAGCCCAGGGTCGGAAATGAACAAGACTTAGAGAAGGGGTGGCCAAGCATGCACCTTGGGCCCCCACGGGGCACGTGGACCCCAGACAGCAGAGCTGCTTCTCACCTAGTTTTGCCTCTTTTATCACCTGGGCCTCCCAGGTGATAGGAAAGGAACCTGCTTTCCCTCTACCCAGGGTAGAGGACAAAGACAAGAACAGTGCAGACCACGGTGTAGAATGGCCCCTCCACGCCCCCTTCTTTGGGAATCTAAGGACACATGCAGGGTGGATTAGAAATTGTGTAAGTTAATAAAAACCTTTCGGGCTTCCCTGGTGGCACAGTGGTTGAGAGTCCGCCTGCCGATGCAGGGGACACGGGTTCGTGCCCCGGTCCGGGAAGATCCCACATGCCGCGGAGTGGCTGGGCCCGTGAGCCATGGCCGCTGATCCTGCGTGTCCAGAGCCTGTACTCCACAATGGTAGAGGCCACAACAGTGAGAGGCCCGTGTACTGCAAAAAACAAACAAACAAACAAACACACAAAAACCTTTCACATCTAATGAACACATTCCCCAGTGTTTCATGGGGGGAAGCACAGGGTGGAGAAACAACATGGACCTTTAGTCATGTTTTAGTCACTCTTTTGCAGTATGATGCTCAGTTATTTCACCTCCCCATGCCTCAGTTTCTCCAATTTTATATTGAGAATAACAGCAATCATGACATAAATTTGTAGGATGACATGAGAATATGTCAGATAATGTGCAAATGCCATGGTGTTTGACACTTGGTGGGTTATCCAAAAAGAAGAAACAGAAGCAGCAGCCTCTTTCTGGGCTGTGTTCTATGCTGCGAGGGAATGGTGATGGGGGTGGGCGCTGTAAGGGGACTTTCCTGGTCTCTCAGTGTTTTCCATTTGAAGCCAAAAGTTCTGTGATCATCAAACCTGGAAAAAGAGTCCAGTCTCCAGGCTGCAGGCAGGCAAATTAGAAAGTGTCAGTCAATTACTTGGGGTCTACTGTGGGTTATTTCTTGGTTAACATGGCTAGGTTGGCTAGGAATCAATGGACCTGGGCTCCAAGCCCAGTTCTTTAATTACCTCCCGCTGAGCCCTTGCTAAGCATATACCTTAGTCATTTATTCCTGTGTCCAGAGAGGTGAAGTGACTTGTTCAATTTTGCTTATCTGGTCAGGGCTAGATTTCAAATCCTTTGTCTGATTTTAAATCCTGGTACACTCTGATTACAGATGTTTTGAAGCAAAGCATTCCTTTAAATCATTTTGATATTGAATGGTTGCCTATTCAGTCTATCATAGAGTTAGCCCTGCCAGCACTAATATCCTCCTCACATTGCTCAAAAATTGGGACAAATTCTAGAGAATTTATTTTAAATTAGGTGATTCTAAAAGTTCAGAAATTACTTACAATCTCTGAGATTTAGTTACTCTGTTTTTCTTTAGCCTGCCCATGTTTTATAGCCCAACCCGGAGAAGAGATTGGATTTAGGGAAAAAAATGTGAGCATATTTTTTAATGGGAAAAAGGTAGACAACTTTATTGAAAACAGTAAATGGAGAGATACACTGTATTCATAAACTGGAAAATTCAGTTTCATGTAGATGTCAATTTTTCCCAAATTTACCCATAGATATATACTCCTTACCCTTTTTCTGTAAAGTCATGGAACAGAAGTTTGGAGTCATAGGACCTGGCCTTAAATCCTAAATCTGTCCCTTCTTGAACATGTAAGATAAGTCATTTTAATCTTTGATCTTTAGTGTTTGCACTCACAAAATGAGGATAATGTCATCCACCTCTGAACGGTAACTTCTAGATTACATCAAACCTGGAGCATACACACTAGTTCATGAGAAGCTGTTAAATCTTCAGTTAATCTATCTCTTGTTGCTTGCAAGCAACATCTAGACATCATTCTCAGGACCCATGCTCTTGACCTCTTGGGGAATGGTGAACAATCTTGGGGTCATTGATGATTCATCACAAGTGTTTGGTTTTTAGTAAAGCTGAATCTTCTGGATTTTCCTGCCTTACTGTGGGTCTCTTGGGAAGCAGGTATACTATGCAGCGTATCATTTAAAAGGTATATTGTCTCTCGAATGCTATGTTGTGTAATGATGCCTTATTGTTGATCTACTAAATTTATTTAGTCAGAATAAATTAAAATGGTTGTTGGGTATGAGAAAAGCAAACCACAATGGATTGGGATCTTCTTTTTCATTGATTATAACTTAAACATAATTTTGAGGGGCTAAGAAGAGGAAAGTCTAATACAGGAAAAGAGGCAGTTGTAATATAGGAATGCAGAGATGCAACAACATTAACATTCATATGCACATGCACACACACACACATATAGAAAGATATTAAAGTGCTCATAAAAATGAATAGGATTTTAATTTTATACCATCGTTAGGTTATAAGAAAAGCATACACTTAATAAAAAAAGTAATAAAAGCAAAAAAGAAAAAACTCCAGGGATATGTCATCCATAATCCCACAACCCAATGTCAGCTTCTGTTTACGTTTTAGAGCATTTCTTCAAATAATAAAGGATTTTTATAAACACACAAGCATAATTTGAGCTCAGCATTTAAACACACAGAACAAGTGTCTTGCAGTAAGTCATTTAATAATGTTTTGCTCTCAATATCTTTTATCATTTCCTACATAATGCATTTAGCCTCAGAACAAAATGGGTGTATCAAGAGAAAAAGGTACCTAATAGGCTTCCTGGTGCCCGACTCAGAGAGGAGGAAAGGATGCCTGATCCTATGACACAGTAAAGTCAGGCTACACTTGCAAGGTCTCTAAGATTTATTTCTGCTTCCATGGTGTCCTTGTCTTTTGAGGTAGCAACTCAAAGACTCCTCTAGTGACAAAAGCCTGAGGAAATCAGGCCTGACCTTTCTTGCCACGTTCAAGCAGGCTGCCTAGCTATTGCCTGATAGAGGGCAGCTGTGATGAACTGAGATCTCTTGCTTTCAGTCATAGAGTCCATTTGCATGTATTTGATGTCTTCATTCAAATTGATTCATTTCAATTAGTTGGGGAATGGAGTGACACAGTAGGATGAAAGGAAAGGGCTAGAAAGAGTCTACAAATTGCTTTGGTAACCTCTAACCTTCTAAAGTTTAGAAATGGTAAAGAATAGTTGCCTAGTTTCCTACTGGAAATTCAGAACAAATTCAATAAGAGAGAGAAACCATTTAGTTTTGACTTTTAAAATATTTTATTGCCCTTATAACATGAAAATCTGAAAAGGTTTCCCATTCAAATCTAATTCCAAAAGAGAGGCATTTATAATGAGTTTAAACCTCTTCAAACTCAAGAAATTCTCATGTCTCCTCTCCCAAATTCAAATTCACTTCCACAAGCACAGTGATCACCCATGTTCATAGGATAGCAGAGCTGGAGGAAAGATTACAAGGGAAGACAGGCTATTGAGGTACCCATGGCCCTTTATCTTGAAAGCTCAAATCCCATGCTTTATTTTCCAAAGAATTCCTGCCAGACAACTTGGCATCCCATGCTAACTCTTAAAAATTTTTTGGAAATTATAAGTTTCATATCTGGGAAACTTACCATCTTATTCTTCCTTGGATATAGATTGATGTGCTCCTGTTCAGAATGTGGTAAAGTGTTTGTTTAGCAGACATATTTTAAACCATGAGTAGAGTGAAGGAAAGCTTCTGTGCATGTGTCTGATCAATAAATCCATCTGACCATCAAGAGTTCTGGCAGAGATGGGGAAAGTTAATTTCCAAGTCCATTTCAATCATTAGACCCCTGTGTAGTTATTATTTTACTTCACCAAATTCAAGGAAAGTATCCAAGGATGGTTCTAAGAAAACAGTATTGAGCATCAAGTCTGAAGTGTGAGATATAGTCAAATTAAAATTGAGAAAGTGAATAACAAGGTCACCAGTCAGAGATTAAAGGACAGTTTGAAATTATATTGTGAGCAGAGGGCATTGCACCAGTATTGTAGGATTTAGTTTGTCAGTGGTAGAGGGGTATTGGATTCCTGCCTTACAGGGTTTCACCAGGGGATGTTTCATGAATGGGAAGACCTGGGCAAGGATATATAAAGATAGGGATGTCTTCTCTTCCACAAGTGTGGAAGAAGAGGTTTCAGGAAGATGCTCAGAGCCCAGCTGGTGAGCATCTGGTCATTATGAAAGTCTCTTGACGATCTCTTGTTTCTAAGGTGGTGTGGAGCCTGAGTCAGAGCTGTCCTCCATCTGGATACTTTGGTAGGACTCTAATTAGCAACCCAGGTGTCTCACATCTGGTCCTATTGCCTTCTAGCCCTCCTGTGCCCTGTGTTCTAGTCCTAATGACCAGGGAAGGGCTAGTAGTAAGGTGTGGCTAGAGGGTGCAGCTAGGGTGGACTGCTGTAGAGGACCTTTCATCTGACTCCTGGGAACAAGACATCACTTTGTACCCCAAGGTTAAATTGAAGCCTAATTTTAACCCTTAGCTCTAAAGATGTTCTGATGAGACTAAAGCCTGGTGTTGCCAATCCCACTCCTTTCCAAGGTGAGGATTCTTCTCTTCACTCCCACTTCCCACTCAGTTGGGACTCGTGTGATTTGCTCTGTTGCCTCCTAGAATCTTCCCAGCATTGCTCTGTGATTCCCCATTGCCAGGCTCAATCCACTTGCAGGGAAAACAAGTTTCTGGTTATCAGTAATGGCCTCCAAAGATTTTTCTAATTGTACTTCCTGACAGCTAGCTCCTTTTTGCCATCAGAGGTATCTGTGATGTTGATTATTATTTGCTTTCCTCAGAACACAGATGTTAGAGGGGAATTCCCAGTATAATTTGCCTCACACCTTAAGCCCAGATGGCTTTGAGCACTGTATTAGGATTTATGTCTAGAAGTACAAACCCCTCTGTATGATGTTAGGTTCTCCAGAGAAACAGAACCAATGAGATATATAGGAAGGGATTTATTATATAATTGGCTCATCCAGTTATGGAGGCTGAGCGGTCTCTCAACATCTGCAACAACCCAGGAGGGCTGATGGTGCAGCTCCAGTCCAAGCCCAAAGGCAGGAGCAGCTAGAGAGCCAATGGTATAAGTTCCAGTCTGAGTCCCAGTCCAAAGGCAGGAGAAGACCAGTGTACAAGCTTGAAGACAGGAAAAGAGAGCAAATTCTCCCTTAGCCTTTTTTCTTCTATCCAAGACTTCAGTGACTTGGATGAGGCCCATCCACACTGGGGAGGGCAACCTGCTTAACTCTACCCATTCAAATGTGAATCTCATCCAGAAATACCCTCACAAACACACCCAGAATAATGTTTAATCAGGTGTCTGAGCATCCCATGGCCCAGTCAAGTAGACACATAAAATTAATCATCACACCTTTCCCTCTTTCATTCCAGTGGCTGAAAAGCATATTTTCCACTGCCATAATCACTAAATTTGGGGTCATCAATATGGTCACCAACATGAATATGATGCTGTAAGAGCAAACTTTCAATGTTCAGCCTTGGAGAAGTAGCTTAAGGGGAAAGGGTTCTTTTGGTATTGTTTTACTGTTGCTGGTCTCCATTTCCTCCAGATGCGGTCCCTACTTGTGGCCCACACCCTCACCCCTGCCCCATCCTCACCTCAGGTTTGCTGCCCTGTCTTCAGTTTCTACCCCTGTAGGAGCAGACTGGGTTCCTGCCTTACCCTTTGCTGTAAACAAGTTCCATAAAGCATGATAACAGTTATAACAGCTGTCTTCTCCTGTGTACTTACCGTGTGCCATATTTTACAGATATTAGCGTGCTCAATCCTCACAGCAACCTCATGGGCGATGATAATTCCTGTCGTGCAAATATAGTTACTGAAATGCAAAAGAATTGTGAACTTGCTCAAGGCCACACAGCTTTTAAATGGTAATGACACAGTTTAAGTACACAAGCATCTGACGCACAAGTCTGGGCACACCATTGTAACGCACTGTATGACCTGCCCCCGCCTCTCCAAACTGCTTCATGAAAGGCTGAGTAACTGCTCAAATGGAAATTTTCATCTCTGATTCAGCCTGGTAGTTCCACATAGATCCAGACTCAGTGATCTTTTCCAAACATTGGCATAAACAGAAAGATTGAAAAGCCTATGTGACTTCCCTGTGAGCAATTAAGGGGCTGCATTTTGTAGCACGCTATTCACCCTTCACTATTCATCATCACAAACTTTCAGACATGCTGAAGGTCATGATTGAAAACACAGTTATTTTAAGAGATGGCATTGTTCTCAAAAGCCACAGTAGGACCGTCGCAGAATGATTTTTAACTCAGATCTATATTCAGAGATGAATTCTTCTTTTGGCTCAAATGACGCAGGTTTGTTAGTTGGGGTGTGAGTAGGAGGTGAGGGGATAAAAAAGGGGGGTGGAACAAGTACCCATTCTTATCCATCTCTTGCTCACCTTTTGATAGTTGCTTATTTCCCCTGTACGTGGCAAACACTTTCAAACTCCTTGCTCCAGCCTGTCATCTCCAATTCATTTAATTTGTCATAGGAATATTTCTCAATAAGGGAAAACCTTTAAGGAAAATTGAAAAATGTAAGACATGTACATAATGAAATGTTTTTGCAAAAAGATGCAAGATTTTGTCTGAGTCCTCTTTTCCTCCGAATTTGTACTGGGAAATATATTAAAAGCACTCCTATTGTTCCCCTGAGACTTTGCTTTATGCTCAAATACATTCTCTACTTCTGTAACTAATGACCAAGGAAGACGTGGAGATTTGGGACATCAAGATACAGGGGGGAAGCTACACTGTATGCAAATGATGGGTGATGTATTGTGATAGAAGGAGTTATCGATCTCAATCCTCTAGTTCTCTGTAGTAATATCATATATTCACCCTCTTGCCCTTCTGGGCAGCACACTCTTCCACCTCTAGCCTTTGGGTTTGCCCATGTGACTTGTTTAGCCAATTGGTTTTCAGCAGATGTGTCATGAGCAAGGACTTTTCTTCTTGCCCTTGTGCCATCACCATAAGAAGAAGAACATACCATCATAGTTCACATGGCATGAGCGGGCAATCTGACTGCAACACTTGTCACCCCATTGATCATCAGCGTTAATTTGGCTGATCTGGCTGGCTAGGCGAGCATCCACTCCCCACTTCACCACTCCACGTGCGTGCATCCCCCCTGAAGCTGCGCGCTCAGTCTAAGAGGACGACCTCCCCCGTAGAGAAGGACTTTTCTTCCATCAGGGGTTTATGAACAGCTGCGGTCCCCTGCTAGAGCCTCCAAACATTTACGAAATGATTGTCAGGGCTGAAATTCAGAGTTACTTGGTTTCAAATCTAATGCTTTCTTCTACCATTTCCCTTCCACTCATACTCATTTATGTCTCTTACCTTTTCTTCTTTTCTCTAGTCTGACCTTTAGAGGGTTTTGTTCATGAACTTACTCTTTTTACTTGGTTTGTGAGATGCGGTGAAGAAGCCCAAGTTCACAGCCTCAGCCTTTCCTTTGTGTAGGCCTCAGGCCTTTAGAGATCATTCATTAATAGTCTCAAAGGATTACTATGTTTAATACTCTAGGAAATGCCCCAAAGCCTGTCATTTGAAGCAGTAATGTGGACTCCAAGATATTTTTAATTAAAAGTGTACTGTGGTGTAGTTTCTCTGGGGGAATGTCTATTACAGTCTCTTGCCCATTTTTCAAAAAAAAAAAAAAGTATACTGTTTGAAACCAGCCTTTGGCCTCCTGTTTGTCATGAAGTTCCCTGCAGTTCCTGGTGCCCAATCACTAGGATAAGAATTTCTCCTTGTGTCCACAGGATGGCAGTATAGGTCAATGTTAAACCTCACTCTACACAGCCCTTCAAAATCCCACAGTGGGGTTTTGTTCAGAATTGGCACTCAACTCTCCTTTTCTCCATATGCCCATAGCCTCTTGTAACCCCAGCTCTAGAGGTTTCTCACTTTCCTTTTTTCCGAATCAAACAACGGCAGCCCCTTCAGTTCACAAAGGACATTTATGAATGAAGAGCTATACAATACCCCAGCTTCATTATAAAAGCCCCCCCAGACACAGGAGGCAAGAGTCCAGCTGCCCACAAAACCACATGCAACTAAGCCTTAGTTTGGGGCTGCTGAGTAGTTGTTTATAAATAGCAGTGGTCAGTTACACATTGTCAGCAACCTGACCTAATCACTATTAATCAATAAAGTCATTGAAGTGTAATAGCCTCATTGGCAGTAGATGGGCTAAAGTCCAGCCTATGAGGAAATAGTCTTCGTGATCAGTCAGATGGTAATTATTTAATCAGAGCAGCGTGGTCTCTAACAGATCCAGTGTGGAGAAATGACTACAAAACCACGTTTGAGACATCTTTCCTATGCTCCAGGAAAATGAAGTGAGGCAAATGAAGTCTTTTTGATTTGGGAAATATTGGGTGCTGCTTCCAGAATTTGAATACAAAACAAGGAACAAATAATTAAAATAGCGCTCATTCTACTCTACATGAGGGGGTAATTTTTTAAAAGCTGTCTTTTCTTTTCATGTCTTTAAACAGTAAGACGTTCTAAGGTACACATAAGGTCAGGCATTATATTCGCTTGGAGAAAACTGCCCTATACCTTAAGTTTCTTTAATTCTCATAGTAACAATGCTTTCAAAATTGAGAATTAACCAAGGAAAAGGTAAGATATACCTAGAAATTTGTCCTTTAAAAGTCCTTTTTTGTACTGTTCCCTGAAGTGGAGACATCTCCTTTGCTAATATTCCCTTTCCTTTAGTCCTTTTTTAAAAATAGTATTATGCATTATTGAAAAGCCAGTGCCATATCTTGCCCTTCTTTATCTTCCACGGTGCTTAGCATGGGTTTAGGACAGGCTTTTTTCTCTAAATACACACTGTTTAATTCTTTGCTTAATGAACAGAGTGTGAAAATAAATTCCTGGAGATCTTCACCTCACTAAGAAGTGAAGACCTAACATTTTTGAGTCTAAAACTTTATCAAGGCCAAAGTAAATGCCAACACTCTGCAAAATTACTACACAAACTTCTTCAGCAAAATCCTAAAAAAAAAAATATTGGAATCTTCTAAGATTAACATGGGAAGATGTAGAAATGAAGATAAAATAGGGTCATGTTTAACTTAAACTTTTGCCTTTCTTTCAGGAAATAGAGGAAAATTATTCTGATATTATATGATAGATGCAATTTTCCTAATATTACTTTCCAAATCGCAAACGTGTGTGTTTGCAGGCTTGAGGAAAATGATGTATTTTTGAATGCAACTGGAGAGGTTTAACAAAGAAAGCCTTTCCTAGTCCCTATGGGTGGAAATCAGCTTTAGACTGTTAGCAAACACATCTAAAAGTTCAATGAACTTCAGTTAGTTGCTATGCCAACCAGCAGAAGACCTGTCCAGATATGAATTGATCACACAAATAAAATCTCCCCAAAGATAATGCTTGTTTGGCTTAAGGGCATAGTCTTTGTAACAACCCTTGAAAAATCAGAGGTCTGTCAGTTTGGAGAATTTATTTGGACCACTATCCAAATTTCCTAAGTGTATTATAAAATACTTTAATTTTTTTTTCATAGAAAATCGAGCAGTCGCTTCCGGGGCAGAAGTACCTTTTATTTTCATTCCCCAAGTGTAAAAGTAGCAAACACAGAGAAAGTAACATATACGGTGGGTCCTGATTATGAGAAAGAAAGAGTGGCTAGAGTTAAAGCAGTAAATCTTGGGAGATGCTTTTGTTCCATTTTCACCTTGTGATATGAAGTTGGGCAATTTATCTTCATTTCTTAGCAACACAGCTCCCACATGCTGCCATGGATAGAGTCTCTAAGCACTCTATGTAAAAAGCCCCTGAGGAATGTCTTTTGAAGAATCTCTTTGTAGGGTTTGCTCTGAGGTTTTGTGAGCTCCATATCCAAGGAGTGAACTAATTTGAAACTAAATAAATAGGCAACATGGGTAACATGTTAGTTGACGCCAACTTCTAAGGAGTTGGAGGAGAAAACAATAAGATGAATAATTTTTTATATTCCATTATTACCCCTTTGGACACTTAATCTGGATGACTTTTTTCTGTTGTTAGACCTCTCTTGAGGCACCTGAGATGTGTCTAATCTAAGGAGTAGAAAAGAGTGGACAAAACATTTGGGAATTGCTATGATATATGTGAACTTTAATACAAAGGCCTAGCAACAAAAAAACCCATGAAAGAAAGTCATCAAGCATTTATTATTATGTTTTGTATAATATGAACTTGACCACTCATATTACTCTTACTCTAATTCCTCATCCCTGCATTTGTTCAGAATTTGACTTTTTAGCTTTTATCTCCCATTGTTAACCCTATATTCACCCTTAAATCCACACAGAAATTCAGATTCTCTAGTGTATATCCTTTGTGATATCTGCAGGACTCACTTTTGTAAGAAGTGTTCGTTTTTACCTCTGGATCACTCCACTTATTCTTAATTTCTGGATTTACACTACACATTAGTTAATTTTGCCTTTGGCCTCTCCAAGAGAGCCTTAGATTCCCCAACAAAGGGAGTGGATATTGTGAATATTAATGATTTTAGATTAGGGTCTTTCTATAGTTCAGATTAAGTGACAGATCATTGACAACAGGTATAGGGACTGTAATGTAAATTCCTGGAGCAAGAATACTGACTATCTGAAATATGCTCAATGAAATTCACAATTGTGCGTGAAAACAAGAAAATGATAAGCCAGTAAGTGAACAGGTACTTACTTCTCAGTGGGGAAGTTTGGTCTCTTTGCCCTTGGTAGTCAAAGTGTGTCATATCTCCAACAGTAACATCATGGAACTCTTCATCTTGGGTTCCGCTCTCACAGGAAGTAATACAATTCCTATAGCCTGAAATTAATTAATTCTAAATTTATATCCCAAAGCAATTCCAGCACTCAGAGATACAAAACATTCCACCTTTCTGCTTTTTAGTAATGGTTTAGATTCAAGAACTCATTTGGAAAGAAAAAGAAGGAAATATCTACCTTAGATAAATATTCACATGGTTGCATATTCCCACAGGTAGCTTCCGATAAAGGCTGTGACTTAGAACATCTGCAAGTCAATTATAATTCTTAACCTGTTTCCTCCCTCTGCGTTTTAATAAACCAACATTGGGCTGTTGAAGGAAAGAAATCTTGAGTTAAAAGGTACAATTTTAAAAGTGTTCCTAAATAAATATTTGTAATTGTTTAGGATAAGTTATATATTATGTGTCAATTGGAGTGATCTGCTTCATAGTTGTGGAAGGGGTTACTGGGAAGCATAGTGGTGATCTGGTGGCAGTGGGAGAATCCAGGGCAATGGTGATCTTGGTGCACTACTCCTGAAGTTGCTAAAGAACCGAGCTGTGCAGAAGAAGTATTGATATTTTATACTATTCCCAATATCTCATGGACTAGTACTGTGAAACAAAATTTGTAAGTGAGCGTTATCCTTACAAGAAAAATGCACACTCTTCTATTTACAATTCTCCCTTGCTCCCACCCAGTGGGAAATAGTGGTGAGGTGCAAAGGGGTATTTTTTTAGGAAATAGTATTTGAGTCTGGGATGGAACAACTAGAGAGAGAAGTCTGGATGACGAACAAAACTTTCTAAGAGCCGTGTAGCTGGTAACCCTCAAGGGGGAGTTAAAGGGACAGCAGTCAATTCTATTAACTTTGGTTTTCAAACTGCTCTATGGTGGCTTAGGGGTTCAGCCGAGGTGGTTCCAGTATCTGCTGTGGAAGTTTGTGGAGAGTGAGGAAGAACACGTAAGCTGTGGTTCCTCAAGCTTCATTTTAATCAGAGTAGCTTTATTTTTATCTGTTTTTTAATTGGGATTCTTTGAAGGATTGTTAATAGGGAAGAACTTTGTATTCTAAGTTAATCACTAAAGGGATGTAACCCATAAGCTTAAATTATAGATAATGGCCCATCTCTGGGAACTCTGCCTCCCAGGTAATGAACTTTAAGCTAAAATGCCTTTGTTTAGCTCACAGGAAACATCCTAACCAGTCCCACCTACAAATGGCTGCAAGAAGGAAGAAATTAACACATCCCCTCCAGAGTCTAGGTGGAACGAGGACTTTATCTCCTCCCCTTTTAGTATAAAAGATACCTGAATTTTAATTCAGGGAAGACGGTTCTTTGGCACATTAGTCTACCATCTTCTTGGACTGCTGGTTTTCCAAATAAAATCACTATACCTTGCCCCAACAACTCATCTCTCATTCGCTTGTCGTGTAGTGAGTAGTACAAGCTTGGCCTCAGTAATAGCAACTCATTTAAGAAAGCAGGTCTTTAAGAAAAATAGAATTACTGACAATAAAAACCTGTTGCACATTGGGGAGCTCTGAGAGAATGGTTGAGTCTTGTCTTTAAGTCAGTGAAACAGTAAAGGGTAAACCTCTGTGCCTTGATTTCCCACATCGGCAGTTCACAAAGTGCAGCCCCTCAGTCAACAGTATCAGTATCTCTTGGGAACTTGTTATAAATGCAAATTATTGAACCCTACCCAGATCTGCCTGATACAGAAATTCTAGAAATCAGCATTTTAATAGGTCTTCAACTGATTCGGATGCATGTTCAACTTTGAGACCAATTGATTCAGATGCATGTTCAAGTTTGATACCAACTGATTCTGATGCATGCTCAAGTTTGATACCAATTGATTTGGATGCATGCTCAAGTTTGATACCAACTGATTTGGATGCATGCTCAAGTTTGTGACCAATTGATTTGGATGCATGCTCAAGTTTGATACCAATTTCCACAGAGCCTAATTTAGTTTACCAAGTAAAAGAAATGAGGTAAAATGAATAGGAAGGAGCTATTAGTGCAGTTTCTAAGGAAAACATCTTCCAAGTATTTCAAATCAGTGCCATCCAGTCCAAATCTTTATAGAGAGGATTGTTTTCCCGTTTCAGGGACAGGAAAATGCCTCCAGTCCTTCTATTCCTCAAGCCCCATAAATAGTAGTCAAAATGAAGCACTATCCTTACAACTTAGAGCCATTGAATAACTCCTTGACAGCCCAACCTCAGCTCAAAAGTGTTTACTTGAAAATAGGCAGAGTTTTGTAGGAGTCAATAATAAAGTAACCGACAGATTCTAATGTCTACTGGTTAGAGGCAGTCCCGTATTTTATGGACTCATTTTTTAAAAAGTAACTGTTGTTTATAAATTCTACCCCGTCTAGGTTACTAGATGATGCACACCTTGGAACAGTGCTGGAGGAAGCTGTAGTAAAAGGGAATGAGGTAGAATGAAAAGGTGTCCACTATCTTCCTAGAACCAGGACATCTACAGCAGAAGTTGCCTTCCTGGAATGATGATACCTCTATGTGAGATTGTTCCGAGAGATGGATTCCACTGGAGATGCATACGGACTTTTCCTCAAGTCTAAACCCAGCTCTTCTTAGTGTTTTAGTTCAGTGATGGTACACCACTAGATGGCTCCAGAGCATCTATCCTGTGCTTGAAAGGCCAGAGATGTGAAAATTAGAGTGTACTTTGTGAGCCATCCCCAGCTATCTTCCTCCACTATTGACTCCCACTCAACCGAAAGTGATGTCTCATTTTCTCTCCTCCATCTTCCAAGAGTAGCCCAGTGATGGTGTCTCTAAGGGGGGAAAAATAAGTAAATGTTTCAGACCAGGAAAGCTCTTGTTTTCTCCACATTCCAAATTTTAAAACTCAGCTTCAGGCAGATGATATGTGTATCCTGAGTGTGTAGAGTAACATTCTGTCCTTAAATATTATACCATTTCATAACTTCGGTGGTTGTTATTAGGGAATGTAATAACACAAAAACAGGTCAATGATTCCCAGTCCGTAAAGACTTGCTTAATCAGGAGAGGCTTAAAGATAAATTGTTAAGCATTATCTTTACCTGAGTTGACCTTTTATATTCTTTCTAGAGGTGTTGATTAGAGTGGAAATTCAAGTTTTTTTTTTCTGGGTTTTTAAACTCATTGTAGTTGTTATCATTTTCTTTTTAATCTGTGATATGAACTCAGTTTCTTCTAGGCTCAGTTTTCTCTTTTAAATTGATCCAACATGATAAGACACTCAAATATGTGCAGTCATGTTTACCAAACCCTCCTAGTGTGATTGTTCCTGGGGTGGACATTGGAACCAAGAAAAAAGCACCCAAGAACTGAAGTTACCTATCTAGATGCTTAAAAAAGAATTTGAATCAAGAGAGAAAGAGCTGAGTTCAGAAGGAAGAGAACTCAAGGATTGAGAAGTCTGTGTCAGAGTAGGAGATTCACAGGCAAGCCAAAACCATAAGTCATTTGAAGCCATGGGGACAATGATGCTATGAATACGCAGAGAAAACCAGTCTGCAGAGCAGAATGGAACATGTATGGAGAAAATATCACATAGGAGAGAAAATGTAGACTCAGAAAGATATACAATGTAGCTATCTGAAACATTCCCAGTTTATATGAGCACTGTTTATATTTGCTTCCATCAAATTCTATATGTGATTCTCTGAGTCTTTTCAATCGTTCCCTCTCCTGCCTTTTAAATTTTTCTTCATGTTAATTGACAAAGATACCTGAACAGGTCCTTGTTCCCTACAAACAAAAATCTAGAAGGCATCTTTTTTTTTTTTTTTTTTTTTTTTTTGCGTTACGCGGGCCTCTCACTGTTGTGGCCTCTCCCGTTGTGGAGCACAGGCTCCGGACGTGCAGACTCAGCAGCCATGGCTCACGGGCCCAGCCGCTCCACGGCATGTGGGATCTTCCCAGACCGGGGCATGAACCTGTGTCCCCTGCACTGGCAGGCAGACTCTCAACCACTGCAACACCAGGGAAGCCCTAGAAGGCATCTTTTTTTTTTTTTTTTTTTTTTTTTTTTGCGGTACGCGGGCCTCTCACTGTTGTGGCCTCTCCCGTTGCGGAGCACAGGCTCCGGACGCGCAGGATCAGCGGCCATGGCTCACGGGCCCAGCCGCTCCGCGGTATGTGGGATCCTCCCGGACCGGGGCATGAACCCGTATCCCCTGCATCGGCAGGCGGACTCTCAACCACTGCGCCACCAGGGAAGCCCTAGAAGGCATCTTTTATCATAAGGCAACTCCACATACTAAATTCTGATAGTTGAGTTTATGAAGTAAAGGGGGATTTCTGACTTTTAAAAAACACTAAGCACAGAATATAATTGTAGGTCTTTTCCTAGAGTCTGTCATACAGAGTGAAGTAAGTCAGAAAGAGAAAAACAAATACCATATGCTAACACATATATATGGATTCTAAGAAAAAAAAATGGTCATGAAGAACCTAGGGGTAAGATGGGAATAAAGACACAGACCTACTAGAGAATGGACTTGAGGATATGGGGAGGGGGAAGGGTAAGCTGTGACAAGGTCAGAGAGTGGCATGGACATATATACACTACCAAATGTAAAATAGATAGCTAGTGGGAAGTAGCCGCATAGCACAGGGAGATCAGCTCGGTGGTTTGTGACCACCTAGAAGGGTGGGATAGGGAGGGTGGGAGGGAGTGAGACACAAGAGGGAAGAGATATGGGAACATATGTATATGTATAACTGATTCACTTTGTTATAAAGCAGAAACTAACACACCATTGTAGAGCAGTTATACTCCAATAAAGATGTTAAAAAACAACAACAACAACAAAAAACCCCACTAAGACTTGCTGAGAAAAAAATATTAAAATTTTTTTCTGGCCCCTTGATACTCCATTGGTACAATGAACTTGGTAAGCAGAAGACAAAATCCGTGCAAAGTCAGTCCGTAGGCTTGGGGCTGGAAAATTCACTCCCTTCTTCCCCATTTACTCTCCACAGTGTTCCTACCTGTAGAGACAAAAGAACTGACTGAAAAGAAAATCTTGTCTCTGAGTCCTTGGCTCCAGTAGATTTTGGGTTCTTTGTCACCACCAATCTCTTGAAGGAATGACAGTACTGGTTTCTGACCTAGATTCCCTTTGTTTTCAAGGAATAATCTGATTTTTTTCACCTCTTGATTTAAGCCATCTTGCCTATCAGAAAATAAATAAATAAATAAATAATAAAATAAAAATAAACAAATAAAATGCCTTAGTATGGCCTTCATGGTCCTTGGTCTGTACACTGCTCCCCTCTCCAACCGCATCTGAGAGCCCTATTCCCTTCATTGTCAGTGTTCCAGCCACACTGGCCTTTCAGATTCTAGTATAAACCATTTTCTTTCCAGCCTCAGGGCCTTTGGATATTCTTTCCCTTCTTCCTGAAACTCCATTCACTCTTCAACTTTTCCAACTTAACTCTTTCACCCTTCATTTTTCACCTCAAATGCTACTGCCTTAGGGAAGGAATTCATAGTCATACAAGAAAGGTTCTCTTTTGTAGCACATTGTTTGTTTCCTGCATAACACTTGATCCCAGTTTGAAGCACTTATTTATTTAACTGAGTGTTGTCACCTATTCCACCTCCAGACAGGAAACTTTATGAAAGCGCAACTATTTAATGTTTTTGTTCACAATTGTATGCCGAGTTACAAGAATTTCAGTATACCTTAGATGAAGAAGGGAAGGAATGAATGAATTTATGAATATTGGAAAACCAGTTCTGAGTCCTGGAGCCTATTCCATGGACAATTCTTTATTGTTGTTCTATTGATACTTCAGTTTCCTTTATCTCTGATGCATATCTATTCTTTTTTTGTGTGAATGTAAGACTGGTACAGTGTGTCTATTTAGCATTGTATGGTTCTTGGAAAACCTTATATTTTGGATACAAATGTAGAAAAATGCATTCAATTGGCAGAATGTTTTATTACAACCAACAATCTCAAGGACACATCCATTTTTGTGAATTGACATGCATTTCTACTTGAAGGATAGAATGAACATAAATGTGACAAGAATAGAATTGGGGATCATAGGCAGAGGTGATGGGAATTCTGGACTATTCCAAGGTTTTAGGGGACCCTTGGTCCTTATCAAGGTCAATTTAAATACACATTTCTTCTGTTTTCTGGATATCCTTGGTATTTTCCCAGTAGTACCACCATAAAATCTGACCACTAAAATGGCTTCAAAACATGTGAAAAGCCAGGAGGAGTACTGTTTACAATTTATAAAAAATTTAGAAGTACTTTCACTACTTTTCCTTCTGGGTGTTAAACATTTGAAAGAAACATATTCCAAGAGAGCTTTGAAAAAAATTTTGGGAAAAGAATATGAACAGGGAGAAGGAATCCTCTCCTTCCTTTGTTGTCACTGAACTGCTTACCCTGAATCAAATTCATAGAAAATTTACTCAATGAAGAAAGTATCCTGAATTTATTGTTTTCCTTTTATTCATTTTGACCTATTAAGACTTTTAAAAAAATCATCAATAAAACAAATATATACCTGGTGGCACAGTGGTTGAGAGTTCACCTGCCAATGCAGTGGACACAGGTTCGTGCCCCGGTCCAGGAAGATTCCCACATGCCACGGAGCGGCTGGGCCTGTGAGCCATGGCCACTGAGCCTGCGCGTCCGGAGACTGTGTTCTACAACAGGAGAGGCCACAACATATATATATACCTGTGGATAATTACTCCCCCACCATCTTCAATATTTAGATTTTGTCAAAGAACTCTCCATTTCATTCTTGAATGTGCAGTTTGGCATTTCCTCTTCTAAAAACTCAATACCATTTTTTTTACCTTTTTATTTTATATTGGAGTATAGCCAACTAACTACGTTGTGATAGTTTCACGTGCACAGCAAAGCAACTCAGCCATACATATACATGTATCCATTCTCCCCCAGACTCCCTTCCCATCCAGCCTGCCACATAACATTGAGCAGAGTTCCCTGTGCTATACAGTAGGTCAACACTATTTCTGAGCTTAGGGGTGATGCTATACATTTATAGGTGTTTTTGGACACCTCCTTGCTTTTTGGAAAGTTCCTTGCCTTTGATCCAGTTGGGCAAGGTAGGCCTTCACCTTCTACTCCTCCCTTTTAGTACTTTTGGAATTTATAATGCTAGATTGAACTATATGAAATCATATAAAGCTGCCAATGTTTGAACATTTGTCGTACAAAATGACAATTTCATGTGGTTTAACCTAATATAATAATGGCTAACATTTACTGAGTAATTACTATATTTCAAGTATTATATAAACACTTTGTATGCATTAGTTTATTTACATTTCTCATTTTACAAACTAGGAAATTAAATATCAGAAGAGTTAAAATAAACTACTTGTAGTAGAAACACTATTAAATGGTGAAACGGGGATTTAAGCCTAGATCTACCTCACCAAAAAGCCCAAGCTGTTCAGCACTCACTGTCTCTTCAAAAGAGGGAGCTGGGCTTCCCTGGTGGCACAGTGGTTGAGAGTCCGCCTGCTGATGCAGAGGACAGGGGTTCGCGCCCGGGTCTGGGAAGATCCCACATGCTGCAGAGCGGCTGGGCCCGTGAGACATGGCCACTGAGCCTGCGCGTCCGGAGCCTGAGCTCCACAACGGGAGAGGCCACAACAGTGAGAGGCCTGCGTACCACCAAAAAAAAATAAGGGTGGGGGGGAGCTATCATTAACTCAGATAAAAGTGATAACTTCAGACAAATCTCTCCATGACTCATATACACAAAACCAAATATAATATTATTTCAAGAAGCCATACTTTTACAAATATCTATATATTTCCAAATAGCTGAACAATAAATTGCATTTTCACTTTTCGTTGGAATGGTTTGTCATTTTGTAGATCAAAAAATTTATGTGTTCATTCCTAAAGCAATTTATTTTTCTTAGAAAATAGTGACCTGCAGCCTCTAGAAACAGGATTCAATCCCTAATAGCTAAAACCATTTTAACTTCCCCTAGTTAGTACAGAAGGAGAATATAAATGTCTGGGGGAAATAACCATTCATGCCACTTACTTGCCTTCACAAATCATCCTAGAAATAAATCTGTGTTCTCTGCTAGAAGTTTTTTAGAAGTCTTTAAAAGTCATTTTTAATAACAGAGAATGGGGCTTATATGTGGCTTTAGTAATTTTTTTTTTAAATGTGAAAACTGCAAGTTCAAAACCCAAATAAAATGGCTTTGTGAGCTTTAGAATACGGGATTGTGCATCCATCTGGCCTCCAGGCCGTCTCTGCATATAAGACATTAATAACATTTTTAATTTAAGTAATAGATAAATCTGTTTCAAGTGCCTCAGCATCCATTCTCAACATCGCCTGCAGATCTGTTGATCCTAAATAATATTTTCAAGCTGTGGTAAGGTTATTGGTGTTCTGAAGCAATCTGGAAATACCAAGTTCTTATGCCAGGAAGTAGGTCAAACTGTAATCTCTTCATGTTACTGTTTTGATTTCAGAAATAGCTCTGTCCTTCACACAGTGAGAGCCTGTACACTTTACCCTTCTCATGGATTTGATTTCAGCTGCCATTCTGTGTTTCAAAGAAAACTTTATTAAATATCTACTTTTAATTAATCTCTCTGGCACTGGAACCTCTCCCCAACCTCAATCTATTTTTAGTTTCTCAGAACAGCTTCACTTTTCTCCTTAAATAGTCATTCTGTAATATGCTATTCTCTAGTAATTATTACAAAATAGCATTATACTTGTTCAGCCAAGAGAGACCAGACAGTGCATGCTTTTAGAGTCAGAGAGTTTCACATTTGGATCTTAGCTCTGCCACATGAAGCTACATGATCCTGGGTGAGTTACACTCTATCTCCTGATGTCCTCACTGGTGAAATCGAGACCTCATGGGTTGTTAGAAGGATCTCACGCTATAAACAATTGCCCTCAGTGTCCAGAACCCAGTTATTTGTTTTAGATGCTAATTCCTTTCCTTTCTATTCAGTGTATGCATAAGTCTCATAAACAAATAGATAAAACAATTATTTTCTTTCATCCCTTACTCTTTTATCTTCCCTTTTGGAAGATGCTTGTATTTCTTAGGTTGTTTTATTTGAGAATGGTGCAAAGTCCAGTTTGCCCTATTTCACTTTTTTTTAAGATGCAGAAATGCTTCTTTCTAGATGATTCTTCTAACAGTGGGCCAAGCAAGTGCATTTACTCCATAAGTATCTCTATCATTTGGGTATCTGATGGCATTTGTGGCTTTCCCATTGGCTTCTCTCTTCATGATACTGGTGTGGACTAAGAGTCAGTACCCAGACATGAGCAGGGACACAGACATCTGAAAAAAGAGAATGAATTCTCCTGTCCAAGCAGCAAAATAAATCAACAACACTTTACTCACCTACTTTGTTCTTTTAATAAATGGCACAATAAAGCCTCTGGCCATGATACACTCATGTCCATGATACTGGATGTGACTGAATTTTTTCATCCACTCATGCATTCAAAGGATGTTACGCTAAGCAAATGGGAAACCATAAAAGTGAATCTAACCTGAATCCTTGTTCTCAAGGAGCTTCCAGTCTGGTAAAGAAAATGAAACACACACTCCAATGATTTTCATGGAAAATAGAATATGAGAACCCAAGAGAACAACCCAAGGAGTTCTTGACGGTTTGGAGGGAAAGGTTCCTCTTGGTTGCAGAAAGAACATGAATATATCTGGAGGATGACCCACATTGTTGGTATTTCAGCTTGACCTTGAACCATTATCTTTGTTTGTTTTCTGGCTGTGCTGCACGGCATGTGGGATCTTAGTTCCCCAACCAGGGATCAAACCCATGCCCCTTGCATTGGTAGGACAGAGTGTTAACACTGGACCACCAGGGAAGTCCCTTGAAACATTATCTTGAAACTGCTTAGAAGTAGTTTAGAAGTAGTGATCAGTTGAAGGATTAGCTGAGAAGTTACCCCACCTAGGTGAGTTGTCCTGGGGTTATGTTTGCAGAGCAAGTACTTGCTATTTAATTTACATAGTGGGCCACTGCCCAACTAGTGATAGGCCCAGTGGTGCAGTTAGAAATAGAATGCAAGAGCATGTAAATCTGGTGTAGTAAAAAATCCATATATGCTAATAAGTGCACCCTTGACTCCTGATATTATCTGTTCCCCAGGCACATACGGCAAACATCATGAGTTTGTGGCTCTGAGCTACTCTGATCAAGTAGACTTGATATTCTAATGGGATAATCAATGACCTAAATTTCAGTGTACATCTCTGGAGAACAGGAAGGGCATTAAAGAAGCTCATCTCCTTGCTCGTATCCTTGGTCTTGTGTTCCCTTTTGCTTATTTGCAGTTGAGTAGTCAATGCAAGTAACCCTCATAATGCGTAGAGTGTTATCAGTCTCCCAACCTGCACCAGAATTTGCAGTTTATTTCAATTTAGAAAGTGTGTTTATTTGGGCTCACTTATGGGAACCAATGGGTGTTATGTCTAACTGTGCTTATTGGAACTATCAATTGGTGCTGTCACTGCCTTTCAGGATGAGCAGGTTTTGAAGAGAATCCCATGTGAAGAGAGTAGCATAAGCAAATAGCAAGATATCAAATCAGAGGCCACATTTGAAGGGAAGAGTGGAAGATCATGTTGGAATGGGGAGTTTAATGAAATCCTAGAAGGTCTGGAATGCCTACCTGGAGAAAAAACCCAGACTTAGTTGCCTCGTCAATAAGGAGTCCCTGGAAGTAAATATACATGGAGTAATATGGTCTTAACAAAGAGATCAGTGTTGTGCTCTGGACAAAGAAAACTAGAACCCTGCCATGTTGGGGGGTAACACCAATAACAACAACAACAGCAAGCAACTCATATCCATCTAGTAAGGGCAGAAGCAATTTCATCATCAAATGACAAATTTTCATGTGGTTCTCAGGACTCATTTGATATTTATAGCACATAATAAAATAAAATTTAAGGCTTTGCAACAAAATTTTATTTTACTAAATAGCTGTCAGATATCAGCATTTATTTACAAAGTCACACTATTTATACACATACTTTACAAGAGTCAGTAATTAAGTCTACATATTCAGGCTTATTCTGACAGTTGTTTCCCATGGTGTAGTGATTTTTTTTTTTTTTTATCTTAGAGTTCTCAGTTCTCTTAGGTGGGTTTTTTTTTTCATAATGGATGAATTGTAGTTTATTATTCAAATGATTTAATCAGCAAACTAAATTGGCAGTTTTAAATGTGGTAATTTATGATTTAATGACTGTTTTTCAAAAAACCAACCCTTTTATTCAATAGCAAGATTACATGAAAGGTATTACTGTCACTCCCATTCTGTAAACCCCTGATATAATATTTCCAACATAATAACATCCAGTTATGCTTTGGGGAGGATTGGTCAGGTTGTGCATTTACCAGTGTATGCTTTGGAAGATGTACTTCCAAATGGAGCATAAGCCAGATTTATTGTTGGATCAAATACTGGTTTGAAATGACAGAGTTCTGAAGCTGCTCTTTACATGGATTTGTTGATTTTAAGCTTCTTAAAGAAAGATCGTTTGGGGAGGACCTTCAAGATGGTGGAGGAGTAAGATGTGGAGATCACCTTCCTCCCCACAGATATATCAAAAATACATCTACATGAGCAACAACTCCTACAGAACACCTACTGAATGCTGGAAGAAGGCCTCAGACTTCCCAAAAGGCAAGAAAATCCCCACATACCTGGGTAAGGCAAAAGAAAAAAGAAAAAAACAGAGACAAAAGAATAGGGACGGGACCTGCACCTCTGGGAGGGAGTTGTGAAGGAGGAAAAGTTTCCACACACTAGGAAGCCCCTTCACTGGAGGACACAGGGTGTGGGCGGGTGGGAATCTTCAGAGCCACAGAGGAGAGTACAGCAACAGGGGTACAGGGGGCAAAGCGGAGAGATTTCCACACAGAGGATCACTGCCACTGCCAACCAGCACTCACCAGCCTGAGAGGCTTGTCTGTTTACCCACCAGGGAAGGTGGGGCCTGGGAGCTGAGGCTTGGGTTTTGGAGGTCATATCCCAGGGAGAGAACTGGGGTTGGCTGTGTGAACACAGCCAGAAGGGGGCTAGTGCACCACAGCAAGCTGGAAGGGAGTCCGGGAAAATGTCTGGAACTACCTAAGAGGCAAGAGACCATTGTTTCGGGGTGCACGATGGGAGGGGATTCAGAGCACCACCTAAACGAGCTCCAGAGATGGGCACGAGCCACAGCTATCAGCACGGACACCAGAGACGGGCATGAAACACTAAGGCTGCTGCTGCAGCCACCAAGAATCTTGTGTGCAAGCACAGGTCACTATCCACACCTCCCCTCCCAGGAGCCTGTGCAGCCAGCCACTGCCAGGGTCCCGTGATCCAGGGACAACTTCCCTGGGAGAACACACAGCGTGCCTTAGGCTATTGCAATGTCATGCTGGCCTCTGCCTCCACAGGCTTGCCCGGCATTCCGTACCCCTCCCTCCTCCCAGCCTGAGTGAGCCAGAGCCCCCAAATCAGCCGCTCCTTTAACCCCATCCTGTCTGGGCAAAGAACAGATGCCAGAGGGTGACCTACATGCAGTGGTGGGGCCAAATCCAAAGCTGAACCCCAGGAGTTGTGTGAACAAAGAAGAGAAAGGGAAAGTTCTCCCAGCAGCCTCAGGAGCAGCAGGTTAAATATCCACAATCAACTTGATGTATGCTGCATCTCTGGAATACCTGAATAGAAAACGATCATCCAAAAATAGAGGTGGTGGACTCTAGGAGCAACTGTAGACTTGGAGTATTCTGTATGTGACTGATTATTTCTGATTTATATGGTTATCTGAGTTTAGATTTTAGTAATTGTTATCAGTGGTGGATTTGTTTATTGGTTTGGTTGCTCTCTTTTTTGTATTACATTTTAATTTTTTTATTTTAATAATATTTAAAATTTTTTTATTTTAATAACTTTATTTCACTTTATTTATTTTTCTTTCTTTTTTTCTCCCTTTGTTTCTGAGCCATGTGCCTGACAGGGTCTTAGTGCTCTGGCTGGGTGTCAGGCCTGACCTATGAGGTGGGAGAGCTGAGTTCAGGACATTGGGCCACCAGAGACCTCCTGCACCCACGTAATATCAATCAGTGAGATTTCTCCCAGAGATCTCCATCTCAAAGCTAATACACAGCTCCACTGAACAAAAAGCAAGCTCCAGTGCTGGACACCCCATACCAAACAACTAGCAAGACAGGAACATAACACAACTCATTAGCAGAGAGGCTGTTTAAAATCATACTAGGTTCACAGACACCCCAAAACACACCACCGGATGCAGCCCTGCCCACTGGAAAGACAAGATCCAGCCTCATCTGCCAGAACACAGGCACAGGCCCCTCCTCTAGGAAGTCTACACAACCCACTGAACCAACCTTACCCACTGGGGGCAGACACAAAAACAATGGAAACTATGAATCTGCAGCCTGCGAAAAGGAGACCCCAAACACAGTAAGTTAAGCAAAATGGGAAGAGAGAGAAATATGCAGCAGATGAAGGAGCAAGGTAAAAACCCACCAGACCAAACAAATGAGGAAGAAATAGGCAGTCTACCTGAAAAAGAATTCAGAGTAATGATAGTAAAGATGATCCAAAGTCTTGGAAATAGAATGGAGAAAATAAAAAATCATTTAACAAGGGCCTAGAAGACCTAAAGAGCAAACAAACAATGATGAGCAACACAATAAATGAAATAAAAAATTCTCTAGAAGGAATCAATAGCAGAATAATTGAGGCAGAAGAATGGATAAATGACCTGGAAGATAAAATAGTGGAAATAACTACTGCAGAGCAGAATAAAGAAAAAGAATGAAAACAGTTGAGGACAGTCTCAAAAACCTCAGGGACAACATTAAACACACTAAAATTTGAATTATAGGGGTCCCAGAAGAAGAGAAGAAAAAAAAAGGGTTTGAGAAAATATTTCAAGAGTTTATAGTTGAAAACTTCCCTAATATGGGAAAGGAAATAGTCAAGTCCAGGAAGCTCAGAGAGTCCCGTACAGGATAAATCCAAGGAGAAACATGCAAAGACACATATTAATCAAACTATCCAAAATTAAATACAAAGAAAAAGTATTAAAAGCAGCAAGGGAAAGGCAACAAATAAAACACAAGGGAATCCCCATAAGGTTAAAAGATGATCTTTTAGCACAAACTCTGCAAGCTAGAAGGGAGTGGCAGGACATATTTAAAGTGATGAAAGGGAAAACCCTACAACCAAGATTACTCTACCCAGCAAGGATCTGATTCAGATTCGACAGAGAAATTACAAACTTTACAGACAAGCAAAAGCTAAGAGAATTCAGCACCACCAAACCAGCTTTACAACAAATGCTAGAGGAACTTTTCTAGGCAGGAAACACAAGAGAAGAAAAAGACCTACAAAAACAAACCCAAAACAATTAAGAAAATGTTAATAGGAACATACATATCGATAATTACCATAAATGTAAATGGATTAAATGCTCCAACTAAAAGACATAGACTGGCTGAACACATACAAAAACAAGACCCGTATATATGCTGTCTACAAGAGAGCCACTTTACTCCTAGGGACACATACAGACTGAAAGTGAGGGGATGGAAAAAGATATCCCACGCAAATTGGCAATCAAAAGAAAGCTGGGTAGCAATTCTCATATCAGACAAAATAGACTTTAAAATAAAGACTATTACAAGAGACAAGGACACTACATATTGATCAAGGGATCAATCCAGAAGAAGATATAACAATTGTAAATAATTATGCACCCAACATAGGAGCACCTCAATACATAAGGCAAAAGCTAACAGCCATAAAAGGGGAAATCTACAGTAACATAATAATAGTAGGGGACTTTAACACCCCACTTTCACCAATGGACAGCTCAATTGAAAAGAAAATAAATAAGGAAACACAAGCTTTAAATGACACATTAATCAAGATGTATTTCATTGATATTTATAGGACATTCCATTAAAAAAAAACAGAATAAACTTTCTTGTCAAGTGCTCATGGAACATTCTCCAGGATAGATCATATCTTGGGTCACAAATCAAGCTTTGGTAAATTTAAGAAATTTGAAATCATATCAAGTATCTTTTCTGACCACAATGGTATGAGACTAGGTGTCAATTACAAGAAAAATACTGTAAAAAATACAAACACATGGAGGCTAAACAATACACTACCAAATAACCAAGAAATCACTGAAGAAATCAAAGAGGAAATAAAAAAATTCCTAGAAACAAACGGCAATGAAAACATGATGGCTCAAAACCTATGGGATGCAGCAAAAGCAGTTCTAAGAGGGAAATTTACAGCAATGCAATCCTACCACAGGAAAAATGAAAAATCTCAAATACAGAACCAAACTTTAAACCTAAAGCAATTAGAGAAAGAAGAACAAAAACACCCCTAAAGTTAGTAGAAGGAAAGTAATCATAAAGATCAGATCAGAAATAAATGAAGAAGAAATGAAGGAAATGATAGCAAAGATGAATAAAACTAAAAGCTGGTTTGTTGAGAAGATAAAACTGATAAACCATTAGCCAGACTCATCAAGAAAAAAACATCAAGACTCAAATCAACAGAATTAGAAATGAAAAAGAAGTAACAACTGTCACTGAAGAAATACAAAGGATCATGAGAGATTACAGCAAGCAACTATATGCCAATAAAATGGACAGCCTGGAAGAAATGGACAAATTCTTAGAAAACCACAACCTTCCAAGACAGAACCAGGAAGAAATAGAAAATTTAAACAGAACAATCACAAGCACTGAAATTGAAACTGTGATTAAAAATCTTCCAACAAACAAAAGCCCAGGACCAGATGGCTTCATAGGTGAATTTTATGAAATATTTTGAGAAGTGCTAACACCTATCCTTCTCAAACTCTTCCAAAATATAGCAGACAGAGGAATATTCACAAGCTCATTCCATGAGGCCACCATCACCCTGATACCAAAACCAAAGATGTTACAAAAAAAGAAAATTACAGGCCAATATCACAGAGGAATATAGATGCCAAAATCCTCAACAAAATACTGGCAAACAGAATCCAGCAGCACATTAAAAGGGTCATACACCATGATCAAGTGGGGTTTATCCCAGGAATTCAAGGATTCTTCAAATTACTCAAATCAATCAATGTGATACACCATATTAACAAACTGAAGGAGAAACACGATATGATCATCTCAATAGATGCAGAAAAAGCTTTCAACAAAGTTCAACACCCATTTATGATAAAAAACCTCCAGAAAGTAGGCATACAGGGAACTTACCTCAACATAATAAAAGTCATATATGACAAACCCACAGCCAACATAATTCTCAATGGTGAAAAATTGAAACCATTTCCACTAAGATCAGGAACAAGACAAGGTTGTCCACTCACGCCACTATTATTCAACATAGTTTTGGAAGTTTTAGCCACAGCAATCAGAGAAGAAAAAGAAATAAAAGGAATCCAAATTGGAAAAGAAGAAGTAAAACTGTCACTCTTTGCAGATGACATGATACAATACATAGAAAATCCTAAAGATGCTACCAGAAAACTACTAGAGCTAATCAATGAATTTGGTAAAGTAGCAGGATACAAAATTAATGCACGGAAATCTCTTGCATTCCTATGCAGTAATGATGAAAAATCTGAAGGAGAGATTAAGGAAACACTCTTATTTACCATTGCAACAAAAAGAATGAAATACCTAGAAATAAACCTACCTAAGGAGATAAGAGACCTGTATGCAGAAAACTGTAAGACACTGATGAAAGAAATTAAACGTGATACAAACAGATGTACAGATATATCATGGTCTTGGATTTGAAGAATCAACATTGTGAAAACGACTATCCTACTCGAAACTATCTACAGATTCAACACAATCCCTATCAAACTGCCAATGGCATTTTTCACAGAACTAGAACAAAAAATGTCACAATTTTTATGGAAACACAAAAAGCCCCAAATACCCAAAGCAATCTTGAGAAAGAAAAATGGAGCAGGAGGAATCAGGCTCCCTGCCTTCAGACTATACTACAAAGTTACAGTAATCAAGAGAGTTGGTACTGGCACAAAAAACAGAAATATAGATCAATGGAACAGGATAGAAAGTCCAGAGATAAAGCCATGTACATATGGTCAGCTTATCTTTGATAAAGGAGGCAATAATATACAATGGAAAAAAGACAGCCTCTTCAATAAGTGGTGCTGGGAAAACTGGACAGCTATATGTAAAAGAATGAAATTAGAACACTTCCAAACACCATACACAAAAATAAACTCAAAATGGATTGAAGACCTAAATATAAGGCCAGACATTATAAAACTCTTAAAGGAAAACATAGGCAGAACACTCTATGACATAAATCACAGCAAGATCTTTTGACCCACCTTCTAGAGAAATGGAAATAAAAACAAATGTAACCTAATGGGACCTAATGAAACTTAAAAGCTTTTTCACAACAAAAGAAACCATAAATAAGACGAAAAGACAACCCTCAGAATGGGAGAAAATATTTGCAAATGAAGCAGCTGACAAAGGACTAATCTCCAAAATATACAAGCAGCTCATGCAACTTAATATCAAAAAATCAAGCAACCCAATCCAAAAATGGGCAGAAGACTTAAATAGACATTTCTCCAAAGAAGATATACAGATTTCCAACAAACGCATGAAAGGATGCTCAATATCATTAATAATCAAAACTACAATGAGGTATCACTTCACACCGGTCAGAATGGCCATCATCAAAAAATCTACAAACAATAAATGCTGGAGAGGGTGTGGAGAAAAGGGAACCCTCTTGTACTGTTGCTGGGAATGTAAATTGATACAACCACTATGGAGAACAGTATAGAGCTTCCTTAAAAAACTAAAAATAGAACTACCATATGACCCAGAATTCCCACTACAGAGCATATACCCTGAGAAAACCATAATTCAAAAAGAGTCATGTACCACAATGTTCATTGCAGCACTATTTACAATATCCAAGACATGGAAGCAACCTAAGTGTCCATCATCAGATGAATGGATAAAGAAGAAGTGGCACATATGTACAATGGAATATTGCTCAGCCATAAAAAGAAACAAAGTTGAGTTATTTGTAGTGAGGAGGATGGACCTAGAGTCTGTCATACAGAGTGAAGTAAGTCAGAAAGAGAAAAACAAATACTGTATGCTAAAACATATATATGGAATCTAAAAAAAAAAAAAAGGTCCTGAAGAGCCTAGGGGCAGGACAGGAATAAACATGCAGATGTAGAGAATGGACTTGAGGACATGGGGTGGAGGATGGGTCAGCTGAGATGACGTGAGAGAGTGGCATGGACATACATACACTACCAAATGTAAAATAGATAGCTAGTGGGAAGCAGCCGCATAGCACAGGGAGATCAGCTTGGTGCCTTGTGACCACCTTGGGGGGGTTAGGGAGGGTGGAAGGGACACGCAAGAGGGAGGGGATATAGAGATATATATATACGTATAGCTGAATCACTTTGTTATACAGCAGCAACTAACACAACAATGTAAAACAATTACACTCCAATAAAGATGTTAAAAAATAAAAATAGAGAACTAACATGAGGCCTGGCCTGAGAAGACCCGAAATGTTCAAAGATAAGAAAAAGTAAGGGGGGTTGTGTCCCAAAACCCCTATCTGAAGCTCTGCATCGTCTTGTAAATCAAGGCTGCTTCTCTGCACCCAAATGACCCACGAGGTTCAGATCCTGCAGGCAGTAGAGGCGTGTTCCACTCTTATTACAGCAAAGGTTTTACAGAAGGAGGTTTCTCAGCAGGGTGTCTGTGATGCTAATTAGCAAAAGGGGTGGCTTCAGGTTCAAGCTGCTGCCCCCAGTAATCTTACCCATCAAGGCAATGGTGCTTCTCCTTATAGAGTCACCCTGGTTAGTTCCCTGTCCACGAACTGTAACAATGAAGTTTGACTGCAACGTAACTCTTGTACCAATAACAACAAGAGCCATATGGCTTACTGAGCATTTACTGTTTTCCAGGTACTCACCATACAGCTGACAAGACACATCTTATTTCATGATCCTGAAGCTGAGGCCTAAGGGGCCTTTCAGGGACAGACCCCTCCCCCATGTCCTCTGCTGTAGTTCCTCTCTGAAGTACCCAGATAATAGTATTTAATGCACATTTACTGAGTTGTTTTACAGATGCTAGAACCACCACTAAATGGAAGAAATTAACTACTTGATAACCATGAGCACATAGCCCCCAGACCTACTGGCGCCTAAGGACTGATAATGTTAACCTCTGTGACATTGCCCTGTTACCTCAGCATCAACCAATCAGAGAATTGTGCACTAGCTGATAACATACATTGGGATGCTCCCTCCCTCACTTGGCCTTTAAAAATGCTTTGCTGAAGCCCATCAGGGAGTTCAGGCTTTCTGAGCACTAACTCCCCCGGACTCCTTGCTTGGTGCCTGCAATAAATGTTGAACTTTCCTTCCCCACACACACATAAAAAAGAGATCATTTTGTCCCCCACACCAACTGCCCTTTCTGTTTTTCTTTCTGTACTCTTTAGGCCTAGAACAATGCTAGACCAGTAGTAGGCACTCATTAAATAAAGGTATGATTGAAAAAAGACTGCTCATATTCTGCAATTGTTATGATGTTGAAAGAGGTTCCTACTTCCAGGGGGAACTCTGCATGGTAGGATATTAGTATCCTTTGGATCACATTACTCAACTCCTACCCTTCTTTTAATTTAGGAAAGAGGAGATCAGGTTTGTATTAATGAATTTAAAATACAGCTCTGGCATTTTAACTATGACATCATGGGCAAGTTGTTTCCCTTTGCTGAGCATCACTTTCTTTCTTCCTTAACATGGGGATAAAAACATGTCAGAGCTAAGATTACCATCAAATGAAATGAACATATATAAAATACCAAGTTCAGCATCTTGAATATAAAGGTACACAACAGATCATTCTGTGCCTTAGTAAAACAATGTTTAAGACTGAAATGTATGGGTCCCTGATTCTATATCATTGTTCTACTTCTATCCATGTATAAATTCACACTTGGAGGATGGGATCTACTAGCCTTTTTCAGCCAATGCATGCTGGAGATGTCCCACATAGGCTTTGACATTTTCACAGGTGTCCAAGTTTATCAACACCTTGAAAATCATAAAAGCACAATGCACTAGATCTCTTCATATACACTATATATTAGTTGTTTTATTATACCTAAAACTATATATTCTGGTAGCTCTGATAGCTTATCAAATGTTTGCTATTTCCCTCTATGATGATTAACAAATTTTCTTGAACCTCTTTCTAGGTAGCTTTTGATCAGAAGCATCTCTAGCAGTATGGTTGAAAGAGAACAGTTACCCGCCCCCACACCCCCCGCCACCAGATTATGCTGTCATTTGAAGAGTGTTACCTGACTAATTACACTTGAAGAGTTTTTCCCATCATATCTGGAGCCATTTTTTAAAAATGTCATCTCCATCCATTTTTACACAGACGTAATGCCATGCATTGTCCTTTGCATGACTATAAAGCATATTAAAATGATGCCATAAACCATTCTCAGAAATTAATATCCAATCTCAGATGTCTCTGTAGAAGTAGGGAGGAACATGTTCTTATTTTTGACACTGTTGGCACATTTGTTGTATACTCAAAAGCATATGTTTGGAAGTTGTAGCCTAGATCTTTGGGATGTGTTTCACCACATGAAATTGAGTGAGTCAATAGGAATCACACCCATGTTGTAGACTTAATAACAAGAATGGTAAGAAGTATTAATTGTGCCAATATGAGGTTCCAAACACAGTATTAAGCACTTTTATGAATTAGCTTGGTTAATTTTCATAAAAATCCAATCAAGTACATTCAATTTTTTCCCTTTTTTTCAGATGTGAAGGCTGGGTTTCAAAGACATTAAGTACATAACTTGTAAAGGACACACTTCAACTGAGGTCATTCAAATTCCAAAGCCCAGAGTATAATGCAACATTATAACTTCTGATTTCCATGAAGGTTTGGCAATGCACACTTGGCATCACATAAGTTTCCCAACTCTGAATCCATCCCCAACAGGCTGTGATGACCATGAATTTCTGTACAGAGCCCTATTGTACATGAGCGTTCCCAGCCTGTGGTTTTAGTTGTCTGTGAGCAGTCACGCACTGACTGGGTTGGCAAAGAACATTCCTATAGCATCCTCCAGCCCCAGAGAGCTGTAGCTGAAGGACTCCTTCCCAGCTGTAGAAAGGCAATTATTTCTAAACCAGCCCACTCATGTTAAACTCTTGTATGAACATAACAAATGACAAAGGAGTTTGAATCATCTACAGTACATCTGTGGAACTTGAGAAAACTTTGCCACAAGATAGATCAGACAAAGCCAACCAGCATCCCTGATGAAAAGTGATTTCTGCTTTAATTGAAATGAGCGCTATGAACAGCTGCCAGGTGAGGTGGGTGAGGGGAGTGGGAGGCGAATGGAACAGTCTCCACAGCTGAGATCAGATTCATTTATATTTACTTATTTATCTATTTCTCCTTGGGGGAAAGAAAGGACAGGCAAATATATATGGCAGAGTAATTTATTGAACCAATGAAAATGTCATGAAAACATTTCAGAATTGGACTGTGTGGGAGACAAACATGACTCTAGATTCTGGGAGAGAGGGTCGGTATTTAGTTTCCACATAGGCAAATGGAAATTCTTCACAAAACTTAAAATAAGCAGATCAGGAATATAAGAAAGACAAACCTTTTTTAAAAAAAACTCCAGGATGATTAATTAAAGGGGAAGTTAAGTTACACAGTTTTTTTCTTTTTTTGGCTAAGAAAAAAATATATATATATATAAATTTTTGTCCAGCAGGACTACACACTAGAGAGGTCTAAGTTTAATTTTCCTTAGCTTGAGTGGGTAATAGGAACTTAGAACTACATAGATGGCCATAGATGTCATGTCATCTGACCCACTCATTTTATAGAAAACTGAGACCCCCAGAGAAAGGAAGAGCATTATCCATTTGTATAAATCCTTGGTGAAACAAGCAGGAATAAATATTAAATAGATTGAGCCAATTGGGATGATACATTTTGGATCACCATGGTGACTTTGTATGTGCCCTGTTTTTTTTGCTCTTCTTCAATTAATTTGGTGAGTGTGAATTATGCTATTTGATTTGACCATAATTTCATTGTTTCTCCAATCTAAGAGAAGAAAAGTAACCACTCTAGATTAGTTGTGTTTTGTGTTTTGTTTTCTCTCATGCATATTAAGCATTTGTAGCCCTTCTCTTACTATTTAATTTTACCAGGCTGATGACCTATTATTCCATTGCTTTTGATGAAGTAGAAATACTGGAAGAAAAGCATAAAGTTGTAATTTGAATATAATTATAATTATAGATAATAGTTGGCATGTATTGAGGGATTGTTATGTGCTGGGCATTGTACTAAATTATATATATATATATATATATATATATATATATATATATATATATATATATATATATATATACACACTAACTTTTTAAATCCTCAGAGTAATTCTATAATATATGTGCAATTGTTCTCTCCATTTTGTAGTTAAGAAATCCAAGGCACAAGAGGTTTGGTTACTTGGCTATGGACACACAACCATTTATTTATTGATGATAGTTCAATTTATGCAATTTGACTGCAAAGATTGCATTTTTACAAGTTTGCTCTACTGTTCCACCAGTGTGGACTCATTTTTCAGAAGGAAGAAAAAACTGATGTAAGAAATTAAATCACTTGTCAAGCCCACAGTGCCAGGAAGTAGTGTGGCTGAGATATGAATGTGGGTCTCTCTCCTACTGTGATACTGATCACCATAAGCGACTAAGATCATCAGATGTCATTGAGTGGACAGAGCAAAAGGGAAAGGCCAGCAAGATGTGAAGTGAGATCTTACAGGGAGTTGCTTCGGGTGAAGGTGTAGTTCTGGCTTTGGAGGATGGGTCCTAGATTTTGTACCACCAACGCATTGTTACATGCTTGGAAAGGCAATCAGTCTAATGAGACACAAATCAGCTTCAATCTAATCCTAGTTTATTTCATTTTAGATGAAAAGAGGTTCAGCAGCTATGCCATCTTCATCTCAAGGGAAGCCTGCAGCTCTCTAAGTTCACAGATTCTTTAGTCCCCACACCCACAGAGAGTGAGCATACCTGTCTCCCTTAAGAGTCAATAAGTGTGTGGGTCATTTTGACTCAGAGAAACTCCTTAATTTTCTAGCAATTTTTTATATCTTGACTCAGAGAAACTCCTTAATTTTCTAGCAATTTTTTATATCTCTATTTACATAGGCCCGAGGCCTGTGTGCCTAATTCCAGCTGCTCTAATCCAGATGTAGTTCCACACAACAGATGAGGCAGACTCAACATTCCACATTTATCTTAACTCTGTAGTTTCCAAGGAAACAGTACAGCAAGAAGACAAACACTGAGTCCCCAATTCTGTATCAACCCAGGCCGGATGCTAAACCTTTACACACTGTTAGCACATCAAAGTAATACTTGGCATAGTGCTGGCACCTAGTAGGCATTCAAGAAATACCAGGAAGAATGAATGAATGTGTGAATGAGTGGATATGCCAATAAATACGGACAACTTCATGGTTATCATTTCACAGTAACCAAACTCAAGGAACTGATTTATAAATCGATTAATATATAGTCAAGAATGTTTCTGGCAGTTGACTCAGCTCTGGATATCTGCACAGGATATTCTTGCTTCCTGTGTATGTTAATCAAGCAAACCAAATTCCAAATCAGAAGGTCTCTGAGTGACCAGGAAACTAGAGAAAACAATAACAAAAAAATGTACTCTTAATGGATCATTCCCACCAATATTAAAAGTTTAGTGAATTTCCTTTTACATTTCTAAATAGGTAGTTGTTATCTATAAATGAAATATATCCTTTCCATGAACAATATTCAAGTATTGTTGGCAATTTCTTATTCTTTGAATCTCTTATTTTATTTATAAAAAGTTAGTCACTAGTCATTAACTTAGCAAATAACTATTGAATTCTTTTGGTAAGCCAGACATTCTGCTAGACCCTGAGGATAGAGTGATTAGCAAGACCATTCAGGGCCCCTGCCATCATTGGGAAAATACATTAAGAAAATATATACAATGATATATAAAAGCATGAAGGTTTTAAGTGCTGTGAGAGAGGTTAGTAGACATACAGTAGCATGAAACAGGAGGATTTGGATTTGTGAGTGGCCAAGGAAGGTTGTCTGAGGAGGTGCTACATTACCAGATGTTGGAATGGGAAGTAGTAGCCACTCATGAATTCACTGGGGAAAGAATTCTGGGCTTAGGGAATCAAATATATAAAAGTCTTGTGGCAGGAGAGAAACTGTGGTTCATTCACTAAAAGTCTGTCGTTATAATGTGACATCATAATTTATGTGTACATTTTCTAAGATTATAATACATTTTACATGTAAATTTTCAATGTCATTCAACAATTTATTTTTCAAATTGAGAACATACTATGCACTGTGCAATGCTTGATACATAGGATACAATACATAGGGTACAATGAGCAAGACAGAATAGTTCATTTCTTAAAATTTAATGGAAAATCAAACAAACATGATGATGGTAACTATTGGTAACTATTGGGGATCATAGGAACATAGATAAAAGGCATAAGATCCAGATTGAGGAATGTTAGGCAAATCTTGGAGGAAGTGACCTCTCAGTTGAGATGTGAAGGTAGATTAAAGACTGGGCAACTGGGAAGCTCCAAAAACTCTTGCATAGGCTGAGGCAGAGCCCAACTTTTGTGAACAACAGTTTTCAAAACATATTTTAGGTAGATTTTTAAATTTATTTCCCAAGTGAATGTTTTACAGATGGTTAATTTCATATATTTCATGAATGTAATGTTAATTTTGATAGCTTTAGGCTTGGCTAGAGATCTATTTCTGACGTTGTCGCTAAATACATAGCCCATAATTTTTCCACTTATTGATATATATGTACACACACACACAGATATGTATGTGTGTATATATATATATATATATGTGATATAGAAACAGATACAGATATATATAGAGAGAGACATATTGTCAAAAAAACATTTCAATCCACATAATGTCTTTCTGAAATAGTCATATATTGTTTCTCTTTGAAATAGTCAAAACTTCATCTCAGAAATGTTGAGCAACTGTTGGTTAATGGCAGAGCCAAGACTAGGACACCTAGTCTGGTGTTATAAATGCCTTGTCTTGAAAGGAAAAAGAGCAGCCCCCTTCAAAGAATTGCTATTGATTGGGTCTTTTCTTTGAATTGCTTAGAAACTGAAGTTGCTAGCAGAGATGTTAAGAAGGATTTGCTGGAATCAACTTTGGTGAGATTTTCTTGGGAGAAATTTTGCAGCATATTTAATCAGTCAACCAAGAAACAACAGCTGCTTGTGTATGAAGCATCAGTAAAGCTGCTAAGATTTATATAATCTTTAGTGTTCAACAGATTGCTAGCATTTATAGGACAGTCAATGTTTGCCTATGCTCACATGCAGTCATATATGCTACCTTTTCCACTGCCTCTGAACTGAGGGGTTTCTGAAGAGGGAAATACTATGGAGAGAGACGGAATAAGGACTAAAAGATAGAAGACTCTGTGGTCAAGTTATTGGAAATTTGCCCAATAAAAGTCAATGACAACAGCTCCTACTTATAATGGAAAAAAATAGTTATTTAATTTAGCCTGTAGATGTGTCGATATCTATCCCCACAGTAGAAGAATCATTCCTCTGACATTACACCTTGTGGCAAAATCAGTGTAATAATATTTATATATTCTGGTCTAATAAGGGAACATTTCTAACTCTCGATGATTATTAGCCACTTCATTAGAAAGCTGATGGTTATCAAATGTCATTGGTTCTAATTTCCCCTAAATAGAACAACTAATGAATCCGCACAAAGGAACTTCGAGATGTAGATGTGAAGAAACAGAGAACTGGAAAGGATCTTAGAGATTATTCAGGATATACCTCACATATAAGAAAAGAAGGTGCTCATGGTCATCAGAGATGAAGCTACTGATAGCAGCATGAAAAACTTGACTCTCAGTCCAGTGCTTTCTCCATCATTTTCCTGTCTTAAATCAAAGTTCCTCAAGTTGACATTGACATTCTCAAGAAAATCTCTCCTCTTCCACTCTAATCTTATTCTGTGGTTTCCTAATGTATCTATCTCCTCCTCAGATGGACCATTCTCATGCTCACCTCAAAGGCCTGGTTTCACACAGCTTCCCTTTGTTTTTATTGATAGTTCCCTACCTCCTTCACCATTTATTTCAAGATCCAAGTCAAAGCCCACCTCCTTACAATCAGGACTCTGAGTTGAAGATGAGATCTACTTTATTCTGAGTTTATAGAATATACAGTCTTATTCACCACCATCAGCAGTGGTTTACATTGCTTATTAGAGGCAGTATGATAGAGTGGAAAGAGCTTGGTCTTTGGAGTCAGGCAAGTATAGATTACAATATCTACCTCAACCCTTTGCCCACTGTATATTCTATATATCAGTAAAGACAGGCTCTACTTTTCTGTAGAAGTAAGTAAATCCTGAAGCCTCAGTTATTGAGAGCAAGAAAGATTTATTTCTTATTCATACTAAGTCTAATGTGGATTAGGCAGCCCTTGAAAGTCAGATAGCTCTTCCAAACAATGACTCAGGGATGCAGGTTGTTTCCATCCTGTGTCTCTCCCATCTTCATCTGTGGCCTCCGAATTCATTCAGAAGAGAAAAAGAGGGTGTGGAGGTGTCATACAAGCTCATACTACCTTGTCCAGAAAGTGGCTCTTTTCATTTCCACTCACATTTCATTGGCTAGAATTGGTCATATGGCTCTTCTGACTGCAAGGCACCTGGGGACTGTAGTCTTCCTGGGCACCAGGAAGGAGATGGGAGCTGGATGTGAGTGAGCACTAATGATCTCTCTCACAATAGTCATTTAAATTTGCTGACATGCCCCTGATTGTTTCTATCAGAATAAAATGAGGTAATACATTGTAAAGTGCTCACTATGTGGCACATAGAAGTTTCTCAAGAAATGATAATTGATTAATTCTCCTCTAAAAGAGCTTCTTAAGGCCCAGCACATCTCCCTTGTTTGCTTCTCTTTGGTGCTGAACCCATGCCTGGCTGAATATCACTAAATTTGCAAATTAAAACAGAATAGTCCTCTGGGAATGCCTCCCATCATGACAGTCCTTGACTTGGTCCCATCTTCTCTTCAGATTTCTGTTCCTTGTACCCAAGACATAACATATCTGATTCTGAGATGTTCACTTAATGACTGTCCTACAACCTTGCTTCCAGTGTAAACTCTTGTCTTAAGATTGTATACTTAATTATATATTTTCAGTTTTTCTATATTTATTCTTATCTGTCTACCTTGGAAACCACAGTTATATATGGGTTATTCTTTGTGTATGACTTTGATGATAAGTACCCTAGGGTATAATGTCCTAAATAGTCTGTCTGCTCTAACTCAGGTGTAAGAGCAGTGAAATGAGATATTTTTCTTAAAGAAGACGTATTTCATATAACATTCCAAATTTTAGTTTTTTTTAATGCACGATATAGAAAAGTTGGAAGTCTATTTGTAAACTCAGTGAGGTTATACATAGATAATCTTGTGTTATATATACCTTGTGTTATGTATACTTTATATCATATATACCTATCTTAAAACTCATTAATTACAAATCCACTTAATTGAACCAAATTTTTTTTTTTTTTTTGTGGTACGCTGGCCTCTCACTGTTGTGGCCTCTCCCGTTGCGGAGCACAGGCTCCGGACACGCAGGCTCAGTGGCCATGGCTCATGGGCCCAGCTGCTCTGTGGCACGTGGGATCTTCCCAGACTGGGGCACGAACCCGTGTCCCCTGCATCAGCAGGCAGACTCTCAACCACTATGCCACCAGGGAAGCCCAATTGAACCAAATTTAAAGTATATACATTCAACAATAAATTTGGTTCCATCTACATGTATCCCTCTGTATGTCGATTTCCCTTCAATTTAAAGCATATTAATAAAGCATATTAATAAAATTAATAAATTTTAATAGAAAAAATTAAAATAAAAAGGATTAACCAATAATTCTTCCACTCTGATAAACTGTTTTAAAATTATTATTAATGTATTTTAATTTTCTTGTTTTTCTTCCAGTCTTCATTCCTGAGAAGAAATAAGTTTACACTGTGATCATAAAGGGGCAGTGGTTCATGGAAGACTTGAGCTCAAGGGACATTAGGAAAACACTGTTCTTTTAACTTCTTTCTTTTTTTACTATCTTTACCTTCTGCATCACCTCATCCTTTTTTTTTGAGAAGCCCTTCAGTTGGAGAAAGACTCGGAAATGTCCAGGCCCTTTGTGATCTCCAAAAGAGGGAGGGAGCCTTAGCTGCATCCTTGCGGAACAGAATCCTTTCCTCACCTTCACTTAATATTTCTTTCCTCTTGCACCTTTTACTTCCTTGGCTTGTAATCGCCTTAGCTCCTTCTCTCTTTTTGAAATCATTTAAATTTGTTTTTCATTCTTTCACAGCGTCTACGCCTCAGACAAAATGAAGTAGAGTTGGGAGAGGCAGTGTACTGAAGAGACTTGGATTTTAGGTATTTTGCTGCTATAATTTGGACTGAACACACAGTCCATTTAGAGGCAGTCATTTCTAGGCATGAAGGGGTGTATGTCTCCATTTAGGCCAGAAGATAAGGACATTCTCATAGCTTAGAGAAATTGCTTTGAGACTTTCCAGGAAATACACTATAAAAAAGAGACATTAACACAGAAAGTGTAGTGAGAGAAACCTTCAGTATTTCTGCTGAATAAAGAGCTCCTGGGTCCAAATGATATCAGTGATCACACTGGTGCCTTCAGTGCAGAATGGCTGAGACGTGACTAATATAAGTCATGGCCAGAGTCTGGCATCTTTTACCTATTACAACAAAGCCACTGTAATTTATTTCAACATTTTCCTCTATGAAAAGGCTGTTTGCTCCAGATTCTTAACAGAGAAGTCCTGAGGCCCTTATAAAAATTATTTCTAAACATATCCTTAGAAATACTGTTAAAGGCAGATGAATCTTCTACCCACAATTTTCTGATTCTGACCTTCAGAATTGCTTGGATTGATGGGAAGGCAGCCCCAAATCCTCTATGTTTCTCTGACTTGAGAGAAAACAGTAAGCCTTTTCAATAAAGGGTACGCCTACTCATTTCAATACAAAAAATCATTCAGATCACAGGGTTCTCCTGATTCTAAACCTCCAAAGTCTTCTGTCACACCAAAAACTGCAGTCTCTCTACCAGAATCTAATGGTTCCACATTACCCAGTCCCTGCCTACCTCACTAAACTCACTTCCCACCACTTGGTCTGCTCTTCATCCACTCTGGTCAGAGCGGCTTTCCAAGTAGGATGACTAATTTAGTCCCGTTTTTCCATGAACATCCCAGGAATCCTCTCAGTCCTTGGCACACTGGAACAATTGGTCATCCTTCTTCCAAGCATTCTTGGAACGCCCCTAGTTCCTCCTCTGGATTTTTGCACTTGTGAGTCTCTCTCCCTGGAATGGCATTTCCCCATACCTTCACAAAGCCCTGCTCTCACTTTTTATGAACTTTGTTCAAATGTCACTCCTCCTTCACCGGTTTATCTCAGAATAGCCTTTCCTCTGATCACTTGCCATTGCCTAAATCTGTCCCTCTCTTGCACCTTTGAACACCTATTGTTATCTGAAATTGTGCTCAGTTTATGTTTGTTTGTTGTTGATTTCAACAAGTTTTATGAGTTCAAGGACTTAGTAAATTTTGCTCATTTCTCTTTCCTAGCATCTAGAAGAGTGCTGTGAGCTTAGTAGGTACTCAACAAATATTAGTTAAAAGAATAAGTGAATACAAATTGAGAAATTTCATTTGTAATTTGGTGACAAAGGTTAGTTTCCTGTACTCAGTTTACTTTCTAAGTGCTTTGCTGTAAAATTTGGATAAATTACATAATTTGTAACAAATAGGAAACTAGAAATAATCAACAAAACAATATTTCCCAAGGAGATGACTGGTAGAGATCCTTCACAATTTTAGAATACAATGACTTCACAAATTTCCCGTGTGCAATTATTTTTTTTCCTCCAAACTATTTGTCATGCTGGTAGAATGAATGACCTTTATTGTATGGTATTTCTGAGATTACAAATGGCAAGAGTAAAGCCATATAAGGCATCAATACAGTAACCAAAGTTGGTCTCCTATTCTGAGTCATACTTTGACTAGCAAGTAGGAAAAAAGAAAAGAAAACAAATCATGCTGATTGTGTAGCCCACTGGGTGGAAGAGCCTGGAAGACAGGGTTAGTGAAAGAAAATTATATACAGATTCTTTTGTTCTAAGTGCCTTGGCAAATTTCCTTTGATTGCAAAGCAGGGATCCTGATAAATTGATTATAAAAATGTGATAAATTGTAATGATTAATCTTTTCCACCCCATGGTCCCATGGCACTTGGTGTGTGCCTTTATCAGAGCACTTAACAATCTATCTGGAATAAGAGATACATGTAAGATGGTCTTCCTCATCCAACAGATTGTGCAGTCCAGAAAACTAACAGGGCTCTGATTCACTGTTTTAAAAAGTATTATATTTACGTTTTTTTGCTATATCATTTATAATTGGGAGGCAGTAAGTAGTCAATAAAAGTTGGTTGAGTTGATAAGTGTAATTGGAACCAAGGAGAGGGAATGGGATCTGTCTCAGAAAGAGGAGAGCACTTTCTATAAATATGCCCTCTGAATTTCTTCCTCCACTCATTTACAAAGAAATAAAAACAAAACAGAAACAGGAGCTTTTGAGCCTTCTGGGTTTATAGGCAATATTCAAAAGACAGTGGCAGGGGAGTCATTAAATAAATAGTTTCAAAAAGTCTTCACCTATTATCCTGGGGTGTATGATATATTTCTATTTCCCTACATCTTTGTTGATACTCCAGCTTGCCATCTTTTTAAACTTTTTAATGTTAGAAGTGTAAAATAATGATTTCTCTCTTGCAGTTCAAATTTCCTTGATTATCAGTGAGATTAAATGTTTTTATATTTATTTCTCTTTTTTTTCTATAAACTATAATTTCATATATTTTGCCCTCTGGGAAGCTTGTCTTTTTTTTTTCTCCTGATTTGAAGGAGCTCTTTATGAATCCTGGATGTTTACCGAGAATGTTAATGATGCCTTTACTAACCTATTTTTTAAAATTGTTTGTGTTCATTTTTATGATGGCAAAGGAGGTAATTTATTTCTTCCACTTTCTAGGTTTTATATTTTTCTTAAGGAAGCCCTTATTTACTCTAAAATTATAAGATAGTCTCCTGCATTTTTCACAATATTTATGTAGTTCAGTTTTAGCTCTTTGATCCATCAGAAATTGAACTTGGTGTATGTCTGAGTTACAGTCTTACTTTATTATTTTCTTAATAAATAGACAATTATCTGCACATGATTTATTTAAGAGTCGATCTTTTCCCAAGAGATTGAAATGTCATGGGTCTGGTCTATTCCTGCAATAATAATATTCTCTCTCTCTCTCTTTTATCCTTTGGTAAAAGTGTATTGAATATACTTACTTATTTTTCTTCTATTTGAACTTGAAGTAAATTGTCAAATTCTATGGAAGTCCTTTTTACATTTTGGGTCAACGTATTAAAATCATCAATTACTCTGGAGATATTTTCTATCTATAATAATACGTTTTCCTATTCCTATACTTGGTATGATACTCTATTTAAGATATTCTGTTTGATAGCTATCTTAATGTAAACCTTGAACTTTTTATATTAGATGTGTTCCTAGGAATTTTATTCCATTTTTTTGATATTGCAAATAAGATCCTTTTCTGTCTGTCACTTTGTTTTTTAAAATTTGGTTATTTTGGTACATAGAAAAATTATTCATTTTTAAAATATTTATATTGAGAGTGAATCTGCCCTTTTAGTTATTATTAAATAAAACAATAGAAAATTCCCTACATTAATGGAGCTTATATTCTTGTGGGAGTGATTCACAATACATAATACACATAATAAATATGTAAATTAAATAAAAGGTTGGAAGGTGAAATTACTATGGTTAAAGAAAAAGTAGCACAGGATAAATAAAATAATGGAGGTTTCAGGTATTAGTGAGATGGTGCAAGATAAAAGTCAGTGAGGAAGTGATATTTGAGTAAGGTCCAAAGGTGGTAAGAGAATTAGCCATGTGGATACTGGGGAAAAGAGTGTAAAGGTTCAAGTATGAGGGTGTGCCTGGTACATCTGAAGAGCAGTAACCAGGCCAGTGTGGCTGAGGCAGAGTGAACAACAGGCAGAAAGGAAACGAAGGCAGGTCGTGGGGGAAGACCACACAAAGCCTTGGAGAAGGGAACATTGTCTGTAACTTTGTGTGGAATGGAGAGTCAGTACAGTATTTGGAGAGAAAGGTGACATTATCCTCCTTACATTTTAAAAGGATCACTCTGATTGCTATTTGAAGATTTCGTGGTAGAGACCAAAGAATTTGTAAAATCAGGGAGACCACATGGGAGATTGTTTCATTAATGCAGGGAAGAGATGACACGGGTCCAGGCCAGATTGGTGATAGTGGGAGTATTGAGAAATGTCCAAAGTGAGGGGATACTTTGAAGGTAGAGTACACAGTTTGTCTTGCTGGACCAGCAGTGAAATGTGAAAGAGAGGCATCACGGCTGATATCCTCATGTCACTTTTTTTTTTCCCTCACAACTTGAAGCTTGATTTTTAATCAACTGAGATTACTCAAGTTTGGAGGTGGGATAGACATTCTGTTTTTAATGTGGTGAATTTGTGATAACTGTAAACAGCCCGATGAAACTGTCAGGTACGTAGTTGGGTACATGGGTCTGGAGTACAGCCAGGGATACAAAATTGGGACACATCAGCATAGATGATGTTCAGAACTGTGAATATGAATGAAAGCTCCAAGAATGTGCAGATAAGAAAGAGAAGTGACCTTAGGAATGAGGTATGAGACATTCTAATGAGCAAAAGGGACCAACAGGAAGTGACCAGTGAGATGGGAAGAAAACCAGCAGAATGTGGTATCCTGGACACCAAGTGAGGAAAGTGTATCAATGAACAGGAAGAACAATTCTCATATACTTTTGATTTGAAATGTGTTGGACATTTAAAATCCCTATTTCAAAAGAAACTTTATCAATCTTTTTTTTTTTTTTTTCACAGAAACTTCTCATGGTAGAGAAACTGCCAGCAGCCAGATGAAGACACCTGTCCCGATCTGCATGTGGAGCCGCGAGCAGTCATTTCCTAACTTGGCAGTGCTCCTTGCAGTGACATTTCCAACACCACCTAGAGGACCAGGAAATTCAGTCAGGCTGGCAACACCAGCGGTGGGCCTGATCAGATCTTTCTCGGCCAGTTCTTATTCAAGAAATAAGAGAAAATGGAGGACGCTGGGCATTAATCCCGAGATGCTATAGAGAATTTTTTTTGGAGGTTAACTGCTGATTTGCAAATATGCAAACTTTTCAAGCTTTGGTCTATGTAGATTTGGAAGAAAACTGAAAGAAGATATTGAGGATAGTTTCATTCCTTTCCTACTGTAAGTACCCACACGAAATGAAGAGAATTGAGGAAGTTAATCTTTTTTTTTTTTTTTCTTTTTGCGGTATGCGGGCCTCTCACTGTTGTGGCCTCTCCCGCTGCAGAGCACAGGCTCCGGACGCGCAGGCCCAGAGGCCATGGCTCACGGGCCCAGCCGCTCCGCGGCATATGGGATCCTCCCAGATCGGGGCACGAACCCGTATCCCCTGCATCGGCAGGCGGACTCTCAACCACTGCGCCACCAGGGAGGCCCTAGGAAGTTAATCTTAATGATTCAAACCACTCCTCTCTAGAAACACATTTTCCTCTGTTACATGGGTATTTCAAATAATCAGATTCCCAAGTGGCTTCTAGTTCTCCTCCTTTTCATGGCTTGGTAGCTTTCCTCTTTCTCTCCCTTCCTTCCCACCCTCCTTCTCTTTCTCTCTCCTTCTTTCTCTCTCTCTTTCTCTCTTTCTTAACAAATAATTATTGAATACACAGAATATTCCAGGCCCTTAGGATATACCATTTAAATTTTACAGACACTGTCCCTGCTCTCATGGAACTTAGTCTGGTGAGGAGATCGGGTGAGAAATTAAAACTTCCAAAAAGTGTTATATAATCACAGTAATAATAATATGTGCTATAAAATGTGATACCATATTATTTTAATGTTTAACAATTCTTTAAGGTTAGGAAGGGCTTTCCCAAAAGAAACAATAGTTAGGCTGAGATCAAAAGGATAGACAGCTCATAAAGGAATCCCAATTATAAAAGCTTTCCAGAAAATGGAAACAGCCTATGTGAACACACAGAAGATGAACAAAACAATCTCTAATATACTCTAGATTTAGATCCACAACCATGACTCTAGCAGAGAGTGAAAGATACTTTTTCTGCCATCTCCTTTTGGAACCCTATTCTAGAAGAAAAAGACCTGCTGTTAAACATCACAAAAATTGTCAATGATATAAATAAATAAACCAAATATATTTTTACCTCAAAACTTAGATGACTTGTAAGCTACAAGAACAAATAGCAGTAAATACTGCTCACAGGATCTTTAATGTGGCTATAAAAATTAACCTACTGCTCCAATTTATATTATATAAAACATGATTGGTCCAAACATAATTATTTGCATCCCCAGTGTAGAAGTACATTTGTTAGGGTATAAGTTTGACTGCCCTTCCCTCTTGGTTTCCTGGTGCGCGAGGAGAGGGGATTAAGAGCGCCGCGTAAAGGAGCTCCAGAGACGGGCGCGAGTCGCGGCTGAAAGCGCGGAGCCCAGAGACGGGCGTGGGACGCTGGGGCTGCTGCTGCCGCCGCCAAGAAGCCTGTGTGCGAGCGCAGGACACTGTCCACACTGCCCTTCCGGGAGCCTGTGCAGCCTGCCACTGCCGGGGTCCCGGGATCCAGGGGCGGCTTCCCTGGGAGAACGCACGGCGCGCCCCGGGCTGGTGCAACATCACGCCGACCTCTGCCGCTGCAGGCACGCCCCGCACTCCGTGCCCCTCCCTCCCGCCCGGCCTGAGTGAGCCAGAGTCCCCGAAGAGGCTGCTCCTTTAACCCTGTCCTGTCTGAGCGAAGAACAGCCGCCCTCCGGCGACCTACACGCAGAGGCGGGGCCAAATCCAAAGCTGAGACCCAGGAGCTGTGAGAACAAAGAAGAGAAAGGGAAACCTCTCCCAGCAGCCTCAGAAGCAGCGGATTAAAGCTCCACAATCAACTTGATGTACCCTGCATCTGTGGAATACATGAATAGACAACAAATCATCCCAAATTGAGGAGCCAGGAGTCAGTGCTGTGCCTCTGAGGTGGGAGAGCGAACTTCAGGACACTGGTCCACAAGAGACCTCCCAGCTCCACATAATATCAAACGGCGAAAATCTTCCAGAGATCTCCATCTCAACACCAGCACCCAGCTTCACTCAACGACCAGCAAGCTACAGTGCTGGACACCCTATGCCAAACAACTAGCAAGACAGGAACACAACACCACCCATTAGCAGAGAGGCTGCCTCAAATCATAAAAAGTCCGTAAACACCCCAAAACACACCACCAGACGTGGACCTGCCCACCAGAAAGACAAGATCCAGCCTCATCCACCAGAACACAGGCAGTAGTCCCCTCCACCAAGAAGCCTACACAACCCACTAAACCAACCTTAGCCACTGGGGACAGACACCAAAAACAACGGGAACTACGAACCTGCAGCCTGCAAAGAGGAGACCCCAAACACAGTAACATAAGCAAAATGAGAAGACAGAAAAACACACAGCAGGAGAAGGAGCAAGATAAAAACCCACCAGACCTAACAAATGAAGAGGTAATAGGCAGTCTATCTGAAAAAGAATTCAGAATAATGATGGTAAAGATGATCCAAAATCTTGGAAATAGAATAGACAAAATGCAAGAAACAGTTAACAAGGACCTAGAAGAACTAAAGACGAATCAAGCATCGATTAAAAACACAATAAATGAAATAAAAAATACTCTAGATGGGATCAATAGCAGAATAACTGAGGCAGAAGAACGGATAAGTGAGGTGGAAGATAAAATAGTGGAAATAACTGCTGCACAGCAAAATAAAGAAAAAAGAATGAAAAGAACAGAGGACAGTCTCAGAGACCTCTGGGACAACATTAAACGCACCAACATTCGAATTATAGGGGTTCCAGAAGAAGAAGAGAAAAAGAAAGGGACTGAGAAAATATTTGAAGAGATTATAGTTGAAAACTTCCCTAATATGGGAAAGGAAATAGTTAATCAAGTCCAGGAGGCACAGAGAGTCCCATACAGAATAAATCCAAGGAGAAATACACCAAGACACATATTAATCAAACTGTCAAAAATTAAACACAAAGAAATCATATTAAAAGCAGCAAGGCAAAAACAACAAATAACACACAAGGGAATCCCCATCAGGATAACAGCTGATCTCTCAGCAGAAACTCTACAAGCCAGAAGGGAGTGGCAGGACATACTTAAAGTGATGAAGGAGAAAAACCTGCAACCAAGATTACTCTACCCAGCAAGGATCTCATTCAGATTTGATGGAGAAATTAAAACGTTTACAGACAAGCAAAAGCTGAGAGAGTTCAGCACCACCAAACCAGCTTTACAACAAATGCTAAAGGAACTTCTCTAGGCAAGAAACACAACAGAAGGAAAAGAACTACAATAACGAACCCAAAACAATTAAGAAAATGGGAATAGGAACATACATATCAATAATTACCTTAAATGTAAATGGACTAAATGCTCCCACCAAAAGACACAGACTGGCTGAATGGATACAAAAACAAGACCCATATATATGCTGTCTACAAGAGACCCACTTCAGACCTAGAGACACATACAGACTGAAAGTAAGGGGATGGAAAAAGATATTCCATGCAAATGGAAACCAAAAGAAAGCTGGAGTAGCAATTCTCATATCAGACAAAATAGACTTTAAAATAAAGACTACTAGAAGAGACAAAGAAGGACACTACATAATGATCAAGGGATCAATCCAAGAAGAAGATATAACAATTGTAAATATTTATGCACCAAACATAGGAGCACCCCAATACATAAGGGAAATATTAACAGCCATAAAAGGAGAAATCGACAGTAACACAATCATAGTAGGGGACTTTAACACCCCACTTTCACCAATGGACAGGTCATCCAAAATGAAAATAAATAAGGAAACACAAGCTTTAAATGATACATTAAACAAGATGGACTTAATTGATATTTATAGGACATTCCATCCAAAAACAACAGAATACACATTTTTCTCAAGTGCTCATGGAACATTCTCCAGGATAGATCATATCTTGGGTCACAAATCAAGCCTTGGTAAATTTAAGAAAATTGAAATTGTATCAAGTATCTTTTCCGACCACAATGCTATGAGACTAGATATCAATTACAGGAAAAGAGCTGTAAAACATACAAACACATGGAGGCTAAACAATACACTACTTAATAACGAAGTGATCACTGAAGAAATCAAAGAGGAAATTAAAAAATACCTAGAAACAAATGACAATGGAGACACGACGACCCAAAACCTATGGGATGCAGCAAAAGCAGTTCTAAGAGGGAAGTTTATGGCAATACAATCCCACCTTAAGAAACAGGAAACATCTCGAATAAACAACCTAACCTTGCACCTAAAGCAATTAGAGAAAGAAGAACAAAAACATCCCAAAGTTAGCAGAAGGAAAGAAATCATAAAAATCAGATCAGAAATAAATGAAAAAGAAATGAAGGAAACGATAGCAAAGATCAATAAAACTAAAAGCTGGTTCTTTGAGAAGATAAACAAAATTGATAAACCATTAGCCAGACTCATCAAGAAAAAAAGGGAGAAGACTCAAATCAATAGAATTAGAAATGAAAAAGGAGAAGTAACAACTGACACTGCAGAAATACAAAAGATCATGAGAGATTACTATAAGAAACTCTATGCCAATAAAATGGACAACCTGGAAGAAATGGACAAATTCTTAGAAATGCACAACCTGCCAAGACTGACTCAGGAAGAAATAGAAAATATGAATAGACCAATCACAAGCACTGAAATTGAAACTGTGATTAAAAATCTTCCAACAAACAAAAGCCCAGGACCAGATGGCTTCACAGGCGAATTCTATCAAGCATTTAGAGAAGAGCTAACACCTATCCTTCTCAAACTCTTCCAAAATATAGCAGAGGGAGGAACACTCCCAAACTCATTCTACGAGGCCACCATCACCTTGATACCAAAACCAGACAAGGATGTCACAAAGAAAGAAAACTACAGGCCAATATCACTGATGAACATAGATGCAAAAATCCTCAACAAAATACTAGCAAACAGAATCCAACAGCACATTAAAAGGATCATACACCATGATCAAGTGGGGTTTATTCCAGGAATGAAAGGATTCTTCAATATACGCAAATCAATCAATGTGATACACCATATTAACAAGTTGAAGGAGAAAAACCATATGATCATCTCAATAGATGCAGAGAAAGCTTTTGACAAAATTCAACACCCATTTATGATAAAAACCCTGCAGAAAGTAGGCATAGAGGGAACTTTCCTCAACATAATAAAGGCCATATATGACAAACCCACAGCCAGCATCGTCCTCAATGGTGAAAAACTGAAACCATTTCCACTAAGATCAGGAACAAGACAAGGTTGCCCACTCTCACCACTCTTATTCAACATAGTTTTGGAAGTTTTAGCCACAGCAATCAGAGAAGAAAAGGAAATAAAAGGAATCCAAATGGGAAAAGAAGAAGTAAAGCTGTCACTGTTTGCGGATGACATGATACTATACATAGAGAATCCTAAAGATGCTACCAGAAAACTACTAGAGCTAATCAATGAATTTGGTAAAGTTGCAGGATACAAAATTAATGCACAGAAATCTCTGGCATTCCTATATACTAATGATGAAAAATCTGAAAGTGAAATCAAGGAAACACTCCCATTTACCATTGCAACAAAAAGAATAAAATATCTAGGAATAAACCTACCTAAGGAGACAAAAGACCTGTATGCAGAAAATTATAAGACACTGATGAAAGAAATTACAGATGATACAAATAGATGGAGAGATGTACCATGTTCTTGGATTGGAAGAATCAACATTGTGAAAATGACTCTACTACCCAAAGCAATCTACAGATTCAATGCAATCCCTATCAAACTACCAATGGCATTTTTCACAGAACTAGAACAAAAAATTTCACAATTTGTATGGAAACACAAAAGACCCCGAATAGCCAAAGCAATCTTGAGAACGAAAAATGGAGCTGGAGGAATCAGGCTCCCTGACTTCAGACTATACTACAAAGCTACAGTAATCAAGACAGTATGGTACTGGCACAAAAACAGAAAGATAGATCAATGGAACAGGATAGAAAGCCCAGAGATAAACCCACGGACATATGGTCACCTTATCTTTGATAAAGGAGGCAGGAATGTACAGTGGAGAAAGGACAGTCTCTTCAATAAGTGGTGCTGGGAAAACTGGACAGGGACATGTAAAAGTATGAGATTAGATCACTCCCTAACACCATACACAAAAATTAGCTCAAAATGGATTAAAGACCTAAATGTAAGGCCAGACACTATCAAACTCCTAGAGGAAAACATAGGCAGAACACTCTATGACATAAATCACAGCAAGATCCTTTCTGACCCATCTCCTAGAGAAATGGAAATAAAGACAAAAATAAACACATGGGACCTAATGAAACTTCAAAGCTTTTGCACAGCAAAGGAAACCATAAACAAGACGAAAAGACAACCCTCAGAATGGGAGAAAATATTTGCAAATGAAGCAACTGACAAAGGATTAATCTCCAAAATTTATAAGCAGCTCATGCAGCTCAATAACAAAAAAACAAACAACCCAATCCAAAAATGGGCAGAAGACCTAAATAGACATTTCTCCACAGAAGATATACAGACAGCCAACAAACACATGAAAGGATGCTCAACATCTTTACTCATTAGAGAAATGCAAATCAAAACTACAATGAGATATCATCTCACACCAGTCAGAATGGCCGTCATCAAAAAATCTAGAAACAATAAATGCTGGAGAGGGTGTGGAAAAAAGGGAACACTCTTGCACTGCTGGTGGGAATGTGAATTGGTACAGCCACTATGGAGAACAGTATGGAGGTTCCTTAAAAAACTACAAATAGAACTACCATATGACCCAGCAATCCCACTACTGGGCATATACCCTGAGAAAACCATAATTCAAAAAGAGACATGTACCAAAATGTTCATAGCAGCCCTATTTACAATAGCTCGGAGATGGAAACAACCTAAGTGTCCATCATCGGATGAATGGATAAAGAAGATGTGGCACATATATACAATGGAATATTACTCAGCCATAAAAAGAAACGAAATTGAGTTATTTGTAGTGAGGTGGATGGACCTAGAGTCTGTCATACAGAGTGAAGTAAGTCAGAAAGAGAAAGACAAATACTGTATGCTGACACATATATATGGAATTTAAGAAAAAAATGTCATCAAGAACATAGGGGTAAGACAGGAATAAAGACACAGACCTACTAGAGCATGGACTTGAGGATATGGGGAGGGGGAAGGGTAAGCTGTGACAAAGTGAAAGAGCGGCATGGACATATATACACTACCAAATGTAAGGTAGAGAGCTAGTGGGAAGCAGCCGCATAGCACAGGGAGATCAGCTCGGTTCTTTGTGACCGCCTGGAGGGGTGGGATAGGGAGGGTGGGAGGGAGACGCAAAAGGGAGGGGATATGGGAACATATGTATATGTATAACTGATTAAATTTGTAAAATAAAATAAAAAAAAAAATAAAATTAAAAAAAAAAAAAAAAAAAAAAAAGTTTGACTGCCATCATAGAGACTCAAAGCAATAGAAGTTTAAACATGGTGGAAGTTTGATTTTCTCGTCCAACAGTCTGAGTATAAGCATACCAGAATTAGGATGGTGGCTCCATGGTGCGGAGGGTACAGTCTCCTCATATCATGTTGCTCCATGCTCTCTAGAATGTTGCCCTCATCTTCATGTTTCAAGATGACTCATAGGAAGAGAAGTTAGAGAAAAGTAAAAATTTTCCCTTTAAGAGGCACAGTCCAGAGTTTTCTCATGTCATCTCTGTTGTTAAATCACTACCTGGATGGACTTTGTCACAGGGCCACACCTAGGCCGGGAAATATAGTTGTTATTGTGGGCAGTCATATGCCCAAGTGAAAAATAGGAAGAAGGTGCTACCTGATAATTAGAGGAAGCAAGCATGCACCACCACAGTGAGAAAGGATAAAAGCGTTATGATAACCTGAAGGATACAAGAACGAGTGAGACTAGGTTCCTGACCTCAAGGATGCTGGGATCCAATAGGTGAGAAAGACAGCAGAAATGTCAAAGAGAGGCAGTGTTTTGGGAATGAAGAGTATCCATAAATTGATTCTGTTTGGGGAATTATCATTATAGAAAATGTAACAACTGAGCTGGACTTTGAAGTACATGTATGTGTCAAATTTCAATTGGAAAAAAGGGGTAAGAACCTTTCAGGAAGAAGAAACCATATTACAGCAACTTCTTTGATGAACTTTCATGTGCTTACTGTGCTTAATGCTGTATCCACACTTAGTCTGTAGTCAGATGATTTAAATAATAATCTTAGCTGCAAGTCTTAGTCAAAGTAATGAGTCTTATCTAGGTTAATGTAAAAGTGAATTCTGAATGTTTTGACTCATAACTAGAGCATTCCTAAGTGTTGAGATTGTACTTGATAGAACTAACAGAAAGATAAAGTTGATATTCTTCTTAGAACTATTAATCCACAAAATATGTAGCCATAAACATAACTTTTTCTTTTATATTCTGAAGACGTACCCAAAAGAAGGTAAACAGTGAAGTAGTATCTGTAAAATAATCCATCTCAGGAACATCACAACTCATAAAAATTGGATTAACTAAACTCTGGCATGATGAGAAAATAATAATTTCCATTAGTATATCAACTTGGTTTTTTTGAAGTATATTTTACATAAATTTTCAGTTGACCCTCAATATAAATCTATGATGTAGGTATAGCTAGTGTTGTTATCTCATTTTTAAGGGTGAGGAAACCAAAGCTAAAAGATATTAAGCAACCACTCAATATCAAATTGAGTTTCAGAGATGAGACTCAAATCCAAGACAGAACGAGAACACATAATCACTGTTGTGGGAAAATACAATTTTCCATACATGTATTCTCAGGTGGAGGGCAAAAATCAAAACTAAACATAAAGCATTGATGTTAATCATCTAAATATATTCCCCATTAGCTCTTTCCTAGTCTTGCCATCAGAAATAAAAAGGCATATAAACTTTGTTCTTTGTTCTTACGAACACAGTTGCAAAAGAAATTTAAGGAAAAATGATGTAGTTCCTGAGAATTCTAAAGAAGTTGGGACCACCTCTTTTGTTGTCTTAATTTATGTATAGGTTTTCCCAAGACTGGAATGCTAAAATATTCTGACATGAGGTTTATTCTATACAGAGATAATGTGATAATCCATTCAATTTAATCATGATATTTAAAAAACTGTTGCTACAAGAGGCTATTGATAGAAATGTAGAATAATTTATCAAAATACTGTTGAGTCAGATTAATTGAGGATGGCTATTTTGGTCAACTAGTTAGTCTGAATTTAGAACATTTTAATAAAATATCACTTCTTTAATATTGTAGTAAATAACAATGTACAATCTAATTGGAAATTTTGCTGGGTATATTTTAACAAATATTTTCAATTTGCAGAGCATGCAAACAATGCCTAAATGTTTTAAAAATAAATCTATATTCTGATGTAAAATATCCATTTACTTAAGAAATCATTATTCTTCAAACTTATAAACACCATAAAGACAACTTTTTAACAAAGGCAAATGTTCATAATTTAAATTACTGAAATGAGTAAAGTTGTCATGAATTGAAGCCAATATATATCATGATGCCTTTGAAATATACAAATAACTATTGGTAAAGTTCTGTTCATTGAATAACTCTATACACCATCCATGCACATATACATATATGTGTTTGTGTACATATACCAACCTCACAGCTATGCTGAAATGCAGGTTTTATCATTCCCACTTTACAGATGTGGGTGCTGAGGGTCAAAAATATTAAGTGACTTGGCCAAAATCCCACAGTTTATAAGTGAGGGAGACACAATTAATCCCAGGTTTGTGTATGTCTTTCTATGTCTTTCTCGCTATATCCACAATTTCTTCCTACATATGCATGTGACTGTCTAAGAAAAGTTGTACCCTCACAAGAACATCTGGGTTGATAGCAGTATTCTATTTCTTGACTCAGGTATTAATTACAAAATTGTTTGCATTATAAATATTACTCTGTACTTTTTTTTTTTTGCTTTTGCACTTCTCAGTATGTGATATAATTTCACAATAAAATGATAAAATAAATATTGTGCTTTCTAGAGCAAGATTGTTGTGATAAAGCAATATATATATTGGTTGGGTTTTGCTTCTAAGTAAATTGAGAATGGGGCCTCAATTTACAGTAAGTCATTGGCTACTGGAGTAAGGCTGCATATTCTGGGAAGACCTCATTTATGTTAATTTGGGAGATGTACAACTGGGGAGGGGAAGGTGAGGAGTGAGTCAAAGGAAAACATTTATCGTCAATGATACGCCTGTTGGTGCATTAGCACTCATTTAATCTTCAAAATAACCCTTAACAGTAGTTATTATGATGCCTGCTTTAGAGGAGGTCAGTACATTTCCCACAATTAAGTGGCTAACGTTGATTTACGTATTACATCTGTCTGACAACCAAGTCTGAATCGTTACTGAGGGGAGCAAGGATTCAACAGTTCAGAGCAGTCATATAAACTGACAGTGATGGACACGAGTCGTTGGCCCCCAAAGTATTTGTACTGCATTCTTTTCTGAGATTATACTTACCAGGGGTCTGAAATACCTGTCATCTGGAATGACAAAATGGGATTAAAACAACACCAATGGCAGAAAAGTTGGCTACAAAATGATGGCAAAGGAAAACCAGTCTCCTGCATGTGGGCTGTCACTAACATGAGAGGGAGGATATTGGTCTTTTGGGTAAACTGTCTTCTGTGACCAGCTCTAGGTCCAAACTCTCGTGTCTGGGTGGGCTGGTTACTTTTTTAAAGATCCCTGGCAGTAAGTTTCTTCTTTACGTAAAAACAGGAGAGGATTGCATGTGAACACACTCTGCCTGTAAAGACCTTTACAGACACTAGACATTCTTATTTTAGGATTCCAGTGCCCAACTTGCAAAAAGGCCAGCCATTTCAACTATGCCACTACCTTTCTAATTGAGATTCTTTTCATTTGTGAGTTCTGCCCTTTTTTTATAGAAGGTAATGCTATATCTTAATTAATTTTGGAGCAATCTTGCTGAAATGCACATGCTGGCTAAAATGAAGAGTGGAAATATAGTCTAAACCCTACATTTCCAATTGTTCATCCAGCCTCCCATTTGCCATCCTCAGTGTGCCAATTCGATTTAGTTCAGGTTTACTGAATCTCAATTTTTGGAGAGAATTTCTGGATCAGAATCCCACATAATTGGCATGAAGTTATCGACTTCTCTGACCTTTTTTTTTTTTTGTATCAATAACTACTTTTCATTTTTTATTGCTCATCTGCATTTAAATAAAGTGAGAAAATTAGAATTAATTTGGTTAGGAGGATTTCATTTCAGAAATCCTTCCTTTCTCTTTGCAAGTTTTTTTAAAAATTTTATTTATGTACTATTTTATACAGCAGGTTCTTATTACTTATCTATTTTATACATATTAGTGTATATATGTCAATCCCAATCTCCCAATTCATCCCACCCTCTCCACCCCCTACTTTCCCCCTTGGTGTCCATACATTTGTTCTCTACATCTGTGTCTCTATTTCTGCCTTGCAAACCAGTTCATCTGTACCATTTTTCTAGATTCCACATATATGCGATATTTGTTTTTCTCTTTCTGACTTACTTCTGACCTACTCTTGTTCATAATTTGCAGTCTTGGTTTTCCTTACTAGAATAGGATGATTTTTCATTATTTATATACATCCCAGTTTGTTCCAAACAGGGTGTAAATAGACTCCCAAGAATATCAATTGAGAGGAAAAGAAATATGCAGGGACAACCTGAAGCATGTCTCGTGTCACATTATAGCTCTGGCCAAAGGAAAGTGGCTGCAAAAATGGTTCTGTTGTTTGCCACCTCACTTTGACTCACTGCCAATGGAGAATCGTCTTGCAATGTGACTCAGATGTCACCAACTAAAGTTCGGAAAGTTATTTGTTCAAAACATCAACAACTGGACAGTAGGCTGAGAGCCATAAACACAGATAACTGCAGAACAAATTTGCTTTTTGAATCAGAAGTCGGCATCCAAGTACCCTGGGCCCGCTGCAGCATCTCTAATATTTACACGGTACTGTAATTAGGGAGCCTCCTTACTTTTCTCTTTTCCACTGATTTAGTCACCTATTTGTAACTTCACGAGCTCCAGTAGGGGTCAGGAACCCCCCCCCCCAAACAATTTGTGTTGAAACCACAGAAAATCAAGATGGAAAGACTTCGTTGGTACAGCCTGTGTACGCCCAGGGAATTGGGGGAGCAGAGTATTCACCATGATATACGCTCTGTTCCTCTGTGCAACCTGGGTTCATATGCCTCCTGGGAGGGTGGCTGAATCACCTTCTTAGAAAGAGTCATGATTTTGATAGACTTTCCTGCAAGGAAGTTTTGTATTTTATTATTTATTTTATTTTAATTTTATTTTATTAATTTTTTAATATCATTATTGGAGTATAATTGCTTTACAATGGTGTGTTAGTTTCTGCTGTATAACAAAGTGAATCAGCTATACATATACATATATCCCCATATCCCCTCCCTCTTGCGTCTCCCTCCCACCCTCCCTATACCACCCCTCTAGGTGGTCACAAAGCACCAAGCTGATCTCCCTGTGCTATGCAGCTGCTTCCCACTAGCTATCTATTTTACATTTGGTAGTGTATATATGTCCATGCCACTATCTCTCTTCGTCCCAGCTTACCCTTCCCCCTCCCGGTGTCCTCAAGCCCATTCTCTACACCTGTGTCTTTATTCCTGTCCTGCCCCTAGGTTCTTCAGAATCACTTTTTTTTTTTTTTTTTTTTTTTTTTTTTTAGATTTGCCAGTAAGTTTTATTTTCAACCAACATTTTGTTTTCTTCATTTTCTGGTTAAGTCTCCTTGGATTATTTTTGGGGGCCTGGGGAAAGAGGCTGATCATCTTAATGGTTATCCCTTCTAGATAGATTTGAAATCAGATTTGACATCATTTTGGCCCTTCTTCTACTACAAACTACTTGCACGGTTTTTTTGTTTTTTTGTTTTTTTTTTTTTTGCTGTTTGCGGGCCTCTTTTTTTTTTTTTTGCTGTTTGCGGGCCTCTCACTGTTGTGGCCTCTCCCGTTGCAGAGCACAGGCTCCGGACGTGCAGGCTCAGCGGCCATGGCTCACAGGCCCAGCCGCTCCATGGCATGTGGGATCTTCCCGGACTGGGGCACAAACCCATGTTCCCTGCATCGGCAGGCGGACTCTCAACCACTGTGCCACCAGGGAAGCCCTGCATGCATTTTATATGTAGAATATTTTCTTTTTAGTTTGGGACTTTAGTCTTGTTCTCTTAGTAATCAGTTTCATTAGTCTTTAAGTGAAATACAAGCTTTCCTGAACTTGGTATTGCCAAAGCTCTCTGGGGATATATTATGGCTATTTCTTTAATGAGGTGGCCTTTGCAACAACAGACTCTGTGACTTCTTGCCTTGTCATACATTACATGTCTCTTCTTACTTCCTGGACATCTCCATTACTGTTTGTGCTCCAGATTTGCCCTTCATTTAGAATTTTCTGTTCCTTAGGCATGACATAATAATAAACTGATTAGTCTTCTCACTAGTCACATATTCCCAAGATGATGAATCTGAATAAAATTGGAAGAAGACCCATTACTTTTGGACAAAAAGGAAGTTTAGAGAGAGCAGAGAGAAACAACTAACCTAAAGAGAGCTCCCACTATACGCCAAACCCAGGGAATTGGGGGAGAATTCCTTGATGACACCAAGAAATTGTGGATACAGTGGTGAATAAGACAGACAGTGTCCCATGTCATTTAATCCTTGTAATAATTCAAGATAGTTATTATGACCAACTTGTCCCCCATTCTTTCCATTTCATAGTTGAGGAAATTGAACCATTTGTGCAAGACCATTCTGTCACAGAGGTTAGACTGGATTCCAGATCCGCCTTGTTTCAAAGACAGTTATTTCCATTATGCCATATGGAGCTCTGTTTCCTCTTACTTCCGGGTCAGTGAAGCTGGGATGAGGTGTGTCTCCAATTCTCCATGGATGCTGTGTTTTCATCCACACTAAAATCTCCTCCATTTCCCACTTACTCCCATATGTTTCCAGAAGCCCTTGAGAAGTTGTTGTGCCCAGTTGCTATCTGCTGCTCCTAGGTTCCTGACCACTTTGTCCTTCTCCTACATTTCAGGCTTAACCATAAAAGTAACACAAAAAAACTTTCAAGGGTGATCACACCAGGATTTGGGAATTATACTAAGAATAAACTGTGGTTTATCTTCTTTGCTAGGATGAGTCAGAGCACCCACTTCTACCAGCATAAACGGAGATGTGGGAGGAACAGTGTGGCAGGACCCAATGAGCACTTGGTCAGTAAATCAGGATCTCTGGCTTCTACATCCAGAGTGTGTGACCAGGGGAAGTCTCATCACCTCCTTGTGTCTCAGGTGAGGTGTTTTGATTATATTACTAATAATCATAGACCTTCTTCTGAGTAACTATGGTCCTAGACCTGTGTCCCCAATATAGGAAGTACAGTTGGAAAATTTTATTGAGGATAATAGATTTTTCAAGGAACAGGGAAGGGAAGACACAAAGTAAAACAGAAATGGACACGGAGGGATGGTCTTTAAAATTTTGGCACAAAACTAGAAAGAATATCTCCTTTCCATTTTCTTGGAGCTTTGCAGGCTCCCTTCTACAGCCCGCTATGGCTACAGCCACTCTGGGATTGGTAACTAAGGAGGAAACAGAAGAAAAAGGTTTTGTTATTCCTCTTTTTAAAAAAAATAAATGTATTTATTTATTTTCGGCTGCGTTGGGTCTTCATTGCTGCGCGCAGGCTTTCTCTGGTTGCGGTGCGCGGGCTTCTCATTGTGGTGAGAGCACAGGCTTGTCTTGTGGAGCACGGGCTCTAGGTGTGTGGGCTCAGTAGTTGTGGCATGCAGGCTCAGTAGTTGTGGCTCACAGGCTTAGTTGCTCCGTGGCATGGGGGATCTTCCCGGACCAGGGCTCGAACCCATGTACCCCTGCATTGGCAGGTGGATTCTTAACCACTGCACCACTAGGGAAGCCCCTGTTATTCTTTTGTCCAGGGTAAGAATAGCTTTTTAGATAAGAACACTTTTTTTTGTTTTTTTGTTTTTGTTTTTTTGCTACTGTTATCAATACCATCTTTTTTGTTATTCGGTTATTTTGTGTTGTTTATCACAAAAGGGTTTGGGGAGAGTTTTGTGGGTTTTGTTACATCATGGAACTAGTTTTCATTTAAACTCAAATAAAATTTCTCAACATTGAGATGTGTTTCTGCCAACATATCTTTCTAACTTAGATTATTTATTGTATGTTGTCAGAATAAAAGGAAGATTAGACAGATTTGAGAAAACAGTCATGATCATAGGTAAACATTTGAGAGGGAAAATTTTTGCTTTCTCATTGAATGTTCAAGTCTTCTTTAGCATGAATTATGAGAGAAAAGACTACATAGACCAAGGGAGGGTTAGCAGGAATTTGTGAGTGGGGACACGTGCCCCCTTTAAAACTGTTTTGCGTTTAGTTATCCTACATCATGGAAAGCCACTGGAACCTTTGGTTACAAGTATATAGAAATGTATACAAATACAGTTATATACATATATCTGTCTCTATACAGAGACCTACATTTATTAGTCAAACAGTAAAAGAAAAATCTATTCCTGCAAAAAAGGGCTCAAGGTAAATTTGTCACAAAGTGGAGGGCTTATTTTGTTGTTTGAATCATCCCTGCATGACCTGTGTACAAATTAAAATACCCTAAAGAGTTAAAAGTGTTTGTTTCACAGGAAATTGGAAGAAATTTATGTGCGCAAGTGAAGCTGAAAGGTCAAATGTGTGACTCACATCTATTGACAGATGGAATGAGCATCACATAAGCAGACAGTGACTAGAAAACAAGCGGGTTGTGTGAAAGTATTTTTAGAGACTAATTTGTACCCAGCTGTGTCATCTATGAATGGTAGAAGTTTGAGAAAGTTACCTAGGGGTGTTTGAGCTCAATCAAGTGAAAGTTAATGATACTGATTTGGCTTAAATATTCACTTCGAACTTGGATGTGCAAATGGAGTTAGTACTTGAACAAATTTTCAGGGAAGTTGGATTGTTCTTTTATCAAAACAATATAACCCTCCATGTTAGGACCTCATTTTAGTGTGGAAACATGAGGTCAACAGTCCATAAGTAACTGATAATTTCAGAATGCTACCAAATGGTGGTTATAACATAAAAAAAGGTCTCCTGTCAACTGGTATAATGACTAAGTGTGTGATCTCTCAAGACAGACTTCATGGTGTGAATTCCAGCTCAGCTACTTAATAGAGATATGGTTTTGGACACTTTTACATTTCTGTGCCTTAGTTTCCTTTCCTTATCTACATGAGGTGAGTAATAACATATGTTTCTTACAGGGATATTCATTAATAAGCCCATTTTAAATGTCATGCTCTTTTCTAAGTAAGGGGATAAAAAAAATCCCTCCTCTCATGCAGCTTATGTTCTATTTGAAGCGGAGTAGAAAATAAACAGATAAGAATGTAAAAATAAGTACATCAGGTGGTGATAGGTGCTATGGAGAAAAATAAAGCAGAAAAGTGCTTTATTTATGGAGAGTGTTATGCAGGTGGCTGTGGCGATTTTAAGTCAGTTTGAGAAACTGACACATGCTAGATAAGTAACAGTCAAGTCCATGGGAATTAATATTTGCTTCCTTAGTCAGCCTAGCCAGTTAGGGTGCTTCATCCCATAGGTGAGAATGGTTGATTAAAAGGATGAGCAGATAAAGCCAAAATGCTCCAATCTAGGTGAATCTGGGGAACTGTATTGGAGATACTGGAAAGATTCTGGAGAATCTGGATGTGGCATGACTCATGCCTGAAGATTTTGGTAGCCATGTAAACACCTTGTGGAACCTGCAAATAAATGCAAGCAGAGTAAAAACTGGAGACTATGTTCTTATGACACCTTTTGAGTTTCCACCTCAAGTCTTATCTACCTTTGGCATTTTTGCTTGTTTAAGCCAATAGGTTTCCTTTATTCATTACTTTGGTTTGAGTTGGGCTTTCTGTCATTTGCCTCCAAGAGTCCTGACAGGCATAAGTATAATGAAGGGTGGGCAGGATTTCCTGACAGATAAAACATGCATCTCAATCTTGCCATGGAGATAACTGACATTACTAGCAAGGAAATGGATTCTTTCTTCCCCCACCCCACCCCAAATAGGTGAGTTTATAGTATGGGTGAAACTTCTTGGCTTTCCTCCTGGATCTCCCAAGTTATATCAATGGTCATATCAACTTAAAGGGGACTCTAAAATGAGAAAATATTTGTGCTAAAAGGCAATTAAAAATAATTAAGTCCAACACTCTCTGGGTTTGGATAAGGAAATTAAGACTTAAATAAACGGAGAAATATTTCCTCCAAAGTATAAGGCTACTTTGTTCAAAACATACCTAGGCTTTCTGACCTCAAATGCATTGCTTTTTCCACTTTAGCAATAATTCTGCTTCTGTTTTCTTCCATATTCACCTGCCTATCAAAGGAGTATGACAGCAGTTCCTTTGCTGAATTCTATTTCCATAGAGGCAGGAACTTTGAAGATGCAACAAACACAGTGAGTAACCACTTGCCATTCCTACTGTTACTTGTTACTTTATCTTTCGTAAAATTGTCTTAATGAATTTTCTTCTTTGCCACCAATTTTGTGGTTTAGGAAGCTCATCCTGTTTCTAAACAATAAGATATTTAAGTCCCCATCTTTAAGGTCCATAAATAAAATAATCACATTCATTCTTTTATCATTTTGAATGTGAAATGGGGCACGTTTGATAGAGAAGCAATATGAATTACATTCATCTCTTAAAAGTTGTCTGTCTTTGCACATACTTCTTAATATTTTTGAGGTTCATTTTCCATGTTAGTAAAGCAGAAATAATCATTTTTTCTCTGTCAACCATCCATGGTTGCTCTGGGTTGCAAAAAAGAGATTCCATATAAGAAATAGCTTCCAGTGCTAGATAAACACAATGCCTCATTATTACTAATCACTGTAGAGTTGCTAATTTCTCACCACTGTTTTGAAATTATGAGTAGCTATTGAGGTCTCTATGATACCTGAATAACACAGCAAGAGACATTAGAGGTGCCAACATGGAAAGAAATCTCCACGCTTATGAATTTTTGATGAAGAAAGCACCTTAGCCATGATCTTTTCTAGCATTTTTTTAAAAAAACAAACATGTTCCTCAGAGCTTTCACAAGTTACTACAGGAGGTAAGAGGATGTCCAATTGACAGAGCCTCAGGGCCCTCTGTTTCCCTTTCAACCTAAGTAGTTCACTTGTATCTACATTTTTTTTCTTATTTTTTTTTTTTACCCCTGAGATACAATGAAAAGAAACAGCTTCTGGATATTCTGACTGACATCTCTCCCTACGCCCCCCCCTCCCCACGCACACAAACCCACAAACGCTAAAGTTTTAAAACTCCAGATGGACTCCAACCTCTTCAGTTAATAGATGATGAATTTGAAGCCCAAAGGGATGAGTAATTTTCCAAGGTTACCCACCCCCACTTCCGGTCAGGGGCGATGTAAGGACTAAATCCCGTTCCTGAAACCTCGACCATCACCATCTCATCATTCTGCCCCATAATGTGACTGGGAAGATTTTCCGATTCAGCAGTGTCACTTTTGGTTTTGTTTTATTTTGTCTGGGGGTAGGCATGGTATATGAACTGTATTATCAGATTGATCCACATGGCACTAACAGTCCCCAAAGTATGGCTTCAAATGATTCTCCTCTCAAAGTTACTGGCTTTCACCAAAATAAACGTACCTCGTTATCATGCAGGTTGAGGCTTCAATCTAGGTTTTCTACTTAGGAAATACTTTTCCAGATTAAGATTCAGGTACCAACGATTATTCTGTGGATCATCAGCAATTTCTTCTATCTTATACAAAAGCTAAAATCAAATAGAACTTATTTTTTTTACAGCCCCTCTCTAGTAAGGCAACCACAGAATTTATTGCCCAAATGAGGAGAGTTTTGAGAGCTAAAAGAAACACAATTAATAATTATTCTGGGAATACTGATGTGTAAATTGGAGTTCTTCTAGGCAAACTGGGAAGTGAGATCACCCTGTTCATTAACCATCCTATCGATATGTTTGAGCTCAGTGAGAGTGAACTATTCGTTAACTGAACATGACTTTCAGTCATAAGTATTTAAGGATTGGTACTAATTGTCTTTTTTTTCTCCGAAAGAATGGTAATATTACCAAGATCAGATTCAAAATTAAAGCACAAGAAGAATAAATGAATTTATCTCTCTCCTCTCCCCTCCTGCCCCGCCCCCCTACCTGCTCACATACATGCTACGCGTGCACCCATACCTACACACACACACACACACACACACACACACACACACACATTTTGGACACAAACTCTAAAAGCAATTCATTCTTAATAAGGAAAAGGACTACTTTCTCTTTAACCAAATTCTATCAAAGAATACCCCTGAGACAAATTATATAATCAGCTTAAACATGGCTAAGAGACACTTGATCATTTCCCCACACTTCCTCTTTCAAAGAGAAAACAAAACAAAACAAGGCCAACTATTTTAAATGGTAATAAAAGATACTTGACCTTAGTGAAGAAAATAAGGCCTAGAGACTTTTGATGTTTGTGGTTTTATAATAGTGACTTAGAGTCAAAGACTATGGAAAACTGCTTTGGCTAAGATTTCTGGTCCATAGGGTTAACCATTATTTTGCTGATAATGATTGATTTCACTTAAACTATTTCATACTTTTTAACATGAAAATGAAGCAAAAAGGTATTTTTAAAACTTCTTAACTTGTTATAATATATCTGCAGTGTCACTCGTGGTAACTTTTGGTGACTGCCTTGATAGAAAATATATGGGGATAGGAAAATTTATTTGCACAAAGAGATAAAGAAAAAAAAAACATGTGAAATACTGTAGGTGAATCACTTCTCACAGTCATTCTCTACAATTGAACTTTCAGTGCAAACTTCATGAGAGCAAGGAACTTACCTGTTGTGCTTATTATTGCAATCCCTAGGTCTGGCATGGTGACTGGCATGTCGTAGGCAGTCAGTATATATCTGATAAACATAAAGGCATGATGAGGATCATCCTCATTAGCTAATTCATATTTACCTTTTACAGATATCACTGTGTCAGTTAGATCTAGTGTAGAATTGATCTCATATTTGGAAAGACCAACTCTCCAATCTTTCAAAGTCATGCATTTCCAGTTTATTGGACATCTCTTCTAATTGTAGGACAGCTACTTAACTGGAACATTTCAACCTAGGATACTCAGGCCACAGTTTTAAAACTTTTTCTCATGTGGAAAAGTCCATTGGGAACATTATCAACTATATGTAGCATTCACCAACATTCCTCACCTTTAACTCTCTGGACAGGGTTCATTTATGGCCCAAGGTGCCAAAATTTACCATAAGATACTCATTTATAAATGCTCATATAGAGCATGTTCTATACTATTTCAGAAAATGGGAGATCTGGTAGGAATGGCTTTTCAGAAAAATAAAACAGGAGCTATGTTCTCCGTCTTTTGAACCTTGTTTTTTTAATGACTTTTAGTTACTTTCAAAGATCTGTTTTTATCCTTCCCCCAGCCCTTTTCCTTATACAAAGAATACAAAGATTCTGGCTTTGTATGCAGAAATTTGGTTTTATCATTTAAACTTAAGCCATCCTGAACAAACAATGGACACATTCAGTTGTCTATGCATAAGCAAGGATCTTATCCTATTTTAAGAGTAAAATAATTTTCACTGACAAATAACCTAATTTAACCAGTTTATAAGCAACAATCTTACATAATTAAGTATCTTGTTTAGTTTTTCTTGTTCACAATTTGCAATACTTTCTAGAAGTTCCTTACTATAGCTTCGGGAAATGGCTTTCAACCTTTTTTGACTAAAAATTGGAGAGACACACGTTTAATTCACAGCCAGGTACACACACATGCACACACACACACACACAATTCAAATAAAAGTTTCTTGAAGCAATACTTATCTGATTATGTGTAATGCATTCTCATACTTCCCATTTTATTCTAACATATATTTCAATTATTTAAAAACATTAGACCTTAAATTTCTATCTACTAAATTGGTTTATGATACACTAGCGAGTCATAAAATTTACATGTTTAGAGAAATTTTCAGTCATGATACAAAAAAGTTATTACTGTTTTTATTTTGTTATATTTATATATCATTATATTAATATACATTAAATGTTTATTATTATTGTTATTATTATTATTAAAGTCCTTCAGTCTTGCAAAAGAATCCAGCATGCCATAATGCTCATAAACAAAACACATGATGAGAAATACAAGTTTTAAATTTTTAGTTGCCTCTGTGGTGGACAGAGTTTTCCAATATGGCCATAACAAGATAGCTCCTTCTCTTACATGGTGATACTGATGTTTCTCCTATTAAGGTATGGCATCTCTGGCCCTTTGAATCTGTGTAGGTCTATGTCTATGGTGAGAGTGACACTACATGACTAGTCATATAGGGTGATATGGTTTCTCCCTGGAAGCTCACTTTTAGTCCCTAGGCACCAGGCTGTGACGAGAAAGAAAGATGACATAGAAAGGCCATATGTAAGTGATCTAGGTGACAGCCCCCAGTGAGGTCCAGCCATAGCTGGCATCAATGTCTAAACCTGTGATTAAGTGAGATCTCAGATGATTCCAGTCCTAGCCTTCGAGTTACTTCAAGTTTTTGAGTCTTCTCAGCCGAGATCTCAGAAATTGTTGAGCAGATAATAAGCCATCTATGCTGTGCCTTTTCCAAATTCCTGACCCACAGAATATATGAACATAATAAAATAATTTTTGTTTTATTCAATTAAGTTTGGCTTTGTTTGTTATGCCATAATAGTTTACTGTAACAACTTCCAATTCTATTCTATCTTCAAAAAATTTCAAATTGATGATTTTTCCAAAATAATATTATTGGAGTGTGTAAGAAGAGAATTACTCTTCTGTACCAACATCTAGGAGTAGATCATAAATAAACCAAGGCCCATCATTAACTGTAAAATATTCCTTTTCAATTGTTGAATTTTCTCATTTGAATTATATAGTTATCTTTGAAAGGACCTTCTAGCTTTCTTGGAAAAAATGAAACCATAGAGACAACAGGGTGCATGTAATGTGTGGTGAAGCCAGGTCTGCTACTAGAAATAAAATGTTTCTGTACTCGTATATTCCTAGTAGGCATATCTAGGAAAAACAATTGGTTAATTCAAAATCAAAAAACTGTGTCTATATGCACTTTGAAGCATAATCATTATTAATTTAATAATGGCTGGGGTTTGACTGTATGAGGGCTTAGACTGTGTCTGTCTTATTCTCAGCTATATGCTTAGTAACTAACACAATACATATTTATTGAGTGAATAAGGAATATGCTGCCTGAAGCAACCCACAAACCACTTTTCTCTCTCCTTTTCTTCAAGGAAGTGTAACATGGATGAATTGCAAACTTTATTATAAAAATAAAAATGCCTAATCATTTTCATGTGATAAGTAGTTCTAAAGAAAGCAGGATATTTTTGTAAAAACTGAGTAGATTTCCTTATATTTACATGTAAAACAAGGCCTTAATTTTTCAGTGATTATGAGATTTATTTTACTTTATATTACTTTACTTAGATTTTTTTCCTCTCTGGAAAGAATAATCTATAAGGCTATGCATCACTTTGACATCTACATGTCTTCAAGAAAATAATCATAGCTTAATCCTTGTGACTCCAGATTTAAACAAAACATTGCTCATTGCTACTTTATTTTTTTTAAATCATGAATTTGATAGTAATTCTGTATATAATGTTATAAGTATAAACACTCAGTTTTAGAATATACAGAAAGTACTGTATTTTATTATTCCAGTTTCTTTATAGTCTCTGGTGTTTTCAATTTAATTCCTTCTATGCAAATATATTGTACTTTTTCTTTATGTTGAAGAATATTTTTGAATATGATGGGAAATATGAAAACACAAGATGTTGCATTACCAAAATACTCTATTTAAAGCTTCTTTGTGGATTTAAACACTGTACTCACCGTACAGTTTGCGTGTTAAAAAATTCTGTTTATAGCGACTATACAAGGCTATTTTAACAACTAGGGTTATTTTTTTCTACTGTAAGTTTTTGAGATGCCCACTATCCAGGATCAAACGATCTTTGAAAAAGGATATGTCTACCTGACACCATGCAGTTTGATTTTTTAATTAATTATCTGGACAACTCAATGGCAGAGGCAGTCATTTTAATAACATATCAGGTCAGCTTGTCTAGCTCCTGGTTTCTTTGTCCAGGGAGTTGAGGGAAGGGAAAGACGAAAGGCAAATGGTTGGAGTCAAATTATTTGCCTGCTTAAACATAGTTTAAAATAAAATTTGGACGTCAGACCTTTAAGCCTGTTCAGATGCACGGTGACCTAGTGCATATTCATAACTAGCATGACATTGTTGAATGGAGTAAACAGCCTCCAACATTTTTCAGAATAGGTGAGTGAGAAATAAACCTTCAAATTATACAGCATGAAAGTTCCATATATAACAGAGGAAGTTAATAACAAGAATGTTGTTATGTTTCAAAAGGCTAAGGAGGGGGAAGATTAGGGGTGACAGATAGAAGGACGCACTTTGAATAGGGGAGGTGGAAGCTTCCATCGTATCAAGAAAATTTTAACTCCTCCCTAGATTGGGGGGAGACAGATGATAGGGTGGCTGAGACTGGTGGCATGTCTGAGACCCCAGATAAGGGAACAGCTGTGGGACATCAAATGGATAGGGGCGTTTCTTTAAGGGTCATATCAGAGCCAGCGTAGAGCAGTAGTTTTAACGAGCCAGATGGCTAGGACTGGCCATTGAGAACAGCATCATGTGGCCATAGGAGCAATTTTAACAATGACAAACTCCATGGAAGACTGCAACCTTCTCCATATTTCAATCCCTGTAGGTAGATAGAGAGCCCCCAAATTACTCAAATTGAAATTCCTGTGTTTCACTGGTGAAAACTCTGAGGCAATTAAATCTGATTTAGAGAAAAAAGAAGCATGATAATCTCTTGTATCTTCTGATTGTGAACTAAAATTCATAGCTGATAAATATGTATGTATACACACATCTAAAACTATACCCCTCTGGAAATATGATAAAGAGGTAGAGAGGTAAATAGATAGGTATTGCTGACCTTAAGTAATCATTATTGATAGTAAATATTCTTCAGAATATAAATGAAAATGCATTCCAGCTGATAAATTTGATCATTTTTTATATTGTGAATGCTAGTTCATTTTATCCATAACAAAACTAAAGATACGTATTTCTTTAGATTCATTTCTATAGACTGTAAGAAATTCTACTTATTCCAACTCAACCATCTCAAGGGAACTTGCTCCTATAATTTTATTGCTCTAGGAGAGATATGTCCCCTATAGGCTACCAAGAAATTAGAATTTAAATGTCACACCAAATCTACAAAAATATAATAATTCTGTTGATGATATATGCATCAAATGTCATATGTCAAACATAACATAAATATGTTTTTCAAACTTTGGTTTAAAGGAGGACTTAAAGGTTTTTTGTGTGTGTTTATGATTATATTCTCAACAGAACGCCTTATGTATATGAGTAAATTAATACAAAATTATTGTACTTTAAAAGAGAAAAGAGTATTCTCCACATTTCCAGATTGTTAAAAATGCATGGACCCCATTTTATGATAAGTAACACTGGCATGCTTAGAACTGGCTCTTTACAATTCCTCCTTTTTCACATGTACATTATTTGACAACCTGAAGCTTCTTTCTGCCCTAGGATTTGGGATTTCCACAGTTCAACTCCCAAGTGAACATTTGATACCTTAGAGGCAGGTGTTTTTTTTCTGGCCAACAAAATACTTTGATCAGTGCCACCATCTTTGTCAACAGTGCTTACAACTATTTCAATGCTTTATTTATGTCTTTCCCTTAAATTAAAAATATAAAATAAAAAAAGAAGGATGAACTTGAGGCCAGTGATAAAAAAGCAGGTTTCCTTAACTTAGTAAAATTGAGACAAAGGTGAAAATTACAATCACTATGCTGTACACTAGGTCCCCAAAACTTATTCATCTTGTAACTGGATGTTTGTACTCTTTGACCAACAATATAGATACATAATTTTAAAAATTTATTGTTGAGATTCCTATAACTTTGTCTATATGCTTACCCTGATCCTCTCAAAATTCTTTTATTTTATTGTTGCATTATCTTTGAAAGTTATATGTTTACATAATTTATCTTACTGAAAAGATGATTATTTCTCTGAGAGCAGTGATTATGTCTTAGGCAGTGACTTGTTTTAGGCCTGTTGGCCCACTATGCCAGCATTAAACATGGCAGTCAGAGAGCTCTTCCGGAAACCAAGGACTTGCTTTAGGAGGCAGAGGAAAGATGTTCTCTGTACACAAATTGTTATTTACCCAATAGTAGTGATTTGGCCAGATGGGCATGTGGATAATTCTATGCATTAATTATTGAGGACTCCTCAGAGTGTGTTAACCATCGTTTTGGGTTTAGTTTCTCCCCAATCTAAACACCAGTCTGGATAGCTCTGGAGAAAGAAAAGGAGGGTGGAGAGGCTGACTTGGCTAATTCAGTGAGAAAAACTACAGTTAAGAAAACTCTTTTCAAAAACCCTAGATTTTCTGGCTTATTTATCCACACAGCCAATGTTCACAGGAGATGCAGCTGGGAGTCCATTTCACCTGTGCCTACAGGGGAGCTGGACAAGGAGGCAGGGATGTGAATTTAGATCTGATTCTCAAATGACTCAGCCCCAACCTCAGCCTTGGCTTTTGTGGTGATGCTTGAGTGACTCATTTTTCTGGCACTGTCTTTGTTAAATCCTGGGATCAGAAGTGTCCTGTTTACATAGCCTCACATGTGGCTGTTTGCTCAGTTTTTTGTTCTGAAAGAGATGGAAGATGGTTGCCTCCATCCCTGCAACTGTTTGTTGGTGTTCACTGACCAGAAAAATGACTCGTTATACTCCCCTTTCCACTCAAAAGTGTACTCTCTTCTTTCCAAGCAGCCGACCCTTTCTTACAGCTTTCCCCCTAATCTCTCAAGGTTAAAAAAAAATTTCCCTTCAGAGAAAGTGTTGAAGGTCTGGATTGTTTACATTAGCTCCTGTAGCCTGCTTTTTAATATATAATCCTTTCCTAAGATATAGGGGTGGATTTTAACACAATTTCCAATTCTTTAGTCTGAACAGCATCATTTTTTAACAAGTGATTCTTAGGCTTCAATTCAGATGTCATATAAACTTTGGACGTTTACAAAAGTTATAATTCACTCTGGAAATAAGTAATAGGCTGTCAGCATGGGGGTCTCAAAGGACAGTACCATCAGACACTCTAGTCAGAAAATATTTAGGATCTCTACCCCCTCCCCACACTCGACAACCTGTTCTCCCTAAAGCATTCGGAATTTTCAGTCCCCTTTCCCCACACATGCCCGCCATAATGGAAAGAAAATGACAATCAGTAAAGAGCTCAGAGACCCATCCACCTATAGCTAACTGCCTCTGATCATTCTAGCTCAGCCTCATACACACGGGTCTTTGGGGACTTCCTCTCTATTGCAATGTCATTATTTGGGTCCCCTGTCACAGTGTTTCCAAGGTAAAGAACAGCTTTCTTCCTGGTGCTTTGGACAAGCTGTCCTGATTCAACAGGAGAAATCTGAAAATCGTGATGTGTGTGCACTTCCTAATCCATTATTCAAATCCATAGACACCCCTAGCATTTAGAGAGGAGCCTCCTCCCTGCACCTTCTGGAGAGAATCACTAATTCAAGTGACTGATGTAAAAATCAATCCCTTCACTCTTTTTTAGAAGATCTCATTTTCCCCTCTTCTGGCTTCTTTTTCATTTTGATGATTGCAAACTGCAATGGTTAAAGATACAACTTAAATAGCATGATGTGTTTGTGGCTATGGGACATTCTAAAATCCACTCTCCTCCCCAGGCCCCACTCCACCATTGCCACTAGTGGCCCTTTAATTAAAATGCTCTTTCTGAATAAGACAGTGCAAGCGTTAAGGACAGCGTGGTTTCAGCATTACAATCTGAGGAATAAAGCTACAAGTGTGTGATCACATGGCAACTCTCAAAAACCCCTGCACTGAAAGAAAAGAAAAATAGATTATTTATAAAAATCAGGTTTCTGCTTAATTTTCTCTGTAAATATAGTTCATGGAGGATAGTAATGGTTAAGTATGATGTCACTGTCAGGGTATTCACATGCAGGTAAACCACACACACACTTACATATATACAGATTTGGCAATTGCTAGGATGCTGGCTGGTGTACTTTAAAGGGTTACAAAATAAAAAAGAAAGGGAAGAAGCTAGATTCTGCAGTCAGAGGTTCCTCACCTCCTCCTTCATCTTTGGGATGTGGATTTTGCCCAGTTTCCACAGTGGGAACTACTTCAAGGAGGCAGCTCTGAGAGAGCACTGTGATGTTGAGATGATCTGGACACAGTACATGTGACTTTAAGGCAAAACTGACTTAAAGCAGATTGGACTGATTAAGAAACAGTTAGGAGGGCTTCCCTGGTGGCGCAGTGGTTGGGAGTCCGCCTGCCGATGCAGGGAACACTGGTTCGTGCCCCAGGCCAGGGGGATCCCGCATGCCGCGGAGCGGCTGGGCCCGTGGGCCATGGCCGCTGGGCCTGCGCGTCCAGAGCCTGTGCTCGCTCCGCAACGGGAGAGGCCACAGCGGTGAGAGGCCCGCGTACAGCAAAAAAAAAAAAAAAAAAAGAAGAAGAAGCAGTTAGGAGACCTTCAAGATGGTGGAGGAGTAAGACGTAGAGATCACCTTCCTCCCCACAAATACAACAGAAATACATCTACATGAGTAACAACTCCTACAGAACACCTACTGAACGCTGGCAGAAGACCTCAGACCTCCCAAAAGACAAGAAACTCCCTACATACCTGGGTAGGGCAAAAGAAAAAGAAAAAACAGAAACAAAAGAATAGGGATGGGACCTGCTACTCTGGGAGGGAACGTGAAGGAGGAAAGGTTTCCACACACTAGAAGCCCCTTCGCGGGCGGAGACTGCGGGTGGTGGAGGGTGGAAGCTTCGGAGCCACGGAGGAGAGCGCAGCAACAGGGGTGCGGAGGGCAAAGCAGAGAGATTCCCGCACAGAGGATCGGTGCCTACCAGCACTCACCAGCCGGAGAGGCTTGTCTGCTCACCCGCTGGGGCGGGCGGGGCTGGGAGCTAAGCCTCGAGCTTCGGAGGTCAGATCCCAAGGAGAAGACTGGGTTTGGCTGTGTGAACACAGCCTGAAGGGGCTAGTGCGCCACAACTAGCCGGGAGGGAGTCTGAGAAAAAGTCTGGACCTGTCTAAGAGGGAAGAGACCATTGTTTCTGGGTGTGCGAGGAGAGGGGATTCATTCCCTGTATGCCCACAGAAGGCAGAGCACGGCCTAAATGAGCTTCAGAGACGGGGGTGAGCTGCGGCTATCACCTCGGGCATCAGAGACGGGCATGAGACGCTAATGCTCCTGCTGAGGCCACCAAGAAGCCTGTGTGCAAGCACGGGTTACTATCCACACTGCCCCTCCTGGGAGCCTGTGCAGCCCACCACTGCCAGGGTCCCGTGATCCAGGGACAAATTTCCCAGGAGAACACACGGCACACCTCAGGCTGTTGTAAAGTTATGCCAGCCTCTGCCGCCGCAGGCTCGCCCCGCATCCGCACCCCTCCCTCCGCATGGCATGAGTGAGCCAGAGCCCCCTAATCAGCTGCTGCTTTAAGCCTCTCCTGTCTGGGCGGGAACAGATGCCTGAGGGCAATCTACACGCAGAGGTGGGGTCAAAACCAAAGCTGAACTCCAGGAGCTGTGCAAACAAAGAAGAAAAAGGGAAATTTCTCCGTGCAGTCTCAGGAGAAGCGGATTAAATCCCCACAAGCAACTTGAGGTACCCTGCATCTGTGGAATAACTAAATAGACAACAAATCAACTCAAAATTGAGGCAGTGGACTTTGGGAGCAACTGTAGACTTGGGGTTGGCTGTCAGTGACTGACTTGTTTCTTATTTTTATGTTTATATTAGTATAGATTTTAGCTCTTGTTATCACTGGTGGATTTGTTTATTGGTTTTGATACTATCTTCTTTTATTATAAACTTTTTAATTTTTTTATTATAATAATTTTTAAATTTTTAAATTTTAATTATTTAATTCAATTTATTTATTCATTAATTTTTTTTTCTTTCACTTTTTCTCCCTTTTCTTCTGAGCCATGTGGCTGACAGGGTCTTGGTGCTCCGGCCTGGTGTCAGGTCTGAGTCTCTGAGGTGGGAGAGCTGAGTTCAGGACACTGGACCACCAGACTTCCTGGCCCAACATAATATCAATCGACAAGAGCTCTCCCAGAGATCTCCATCTCAACGCTAAGACCCAGTTCTACCCAACGGCCAGCAAGCTCAGTTACTGGATGCCCCATGCCAAACAACTAGCAAGACAGGAACACAACATAACCCATTAGTAGAGAGGCTGGCTACAATCATACTAAGCTCACAGACACCCCAAAACATACCACAGGACACAGTCATGCCCACCAGAAAGACAAGATCCAGCCCCACCCACCAGAACACAGGCACCAGTCCCCTCCACCAGGAATCCTACACAGCCCATTGAACCAACCGTACCCACTGGGGCAGACACCAAAAACAACAGGAACTATGAACCTGCAGCCTTCAAAAATGAGACTGCAAACACAGTAAGTTAAACAAACTGGGAAGACAGAGAAATATGCAGCAGATGAAGGGGCAAGGTAAAAACCCACCAGACCAAACAAATGGAGAGGAAATAGGCAGTCTACCTGAAAAAGAATTCAGAGTAATGATAGTAAAGATGATCCAAAATCTTGGAAATAGAATGGAGAAAAACAAGAAATGTTTCACAAGACATAGTAAAACTAAAGAGCAAACAAACAATGATGAACAACACAAGAAATGAAATTAAAAATTCTCTAAAGGAATCAATAGCAGAATACCTGATGCAGAAGAATGGAAAACTGACCTGGAAGAAAAATAGTGGAAATAACTACTGCAGAGCAGAATAAAGAAAAAAGGATGAAAAGAATTGAGGACAGTCTCAGAGGCTACTAGGACAACATTAAATGCACCAACCTTTGAATCATAGGGGTCCCAGAAGAAGAAGAGAAAAAGAAAGGGTCTGAGAAAATATTAGAAGAGATTATAGTTGAAAACTTCCCTAACATGGGAAAAGAAATAGTCAATCAAGTCCAGGAAGCAGAGAGAGTCCCATACAGGATAAATCCAAGCAGAAACACACCAAGACACATATTAATCAAACTATCAAAAAAGAAATACAAAGAAAAAATATTAAAAGCAACAAGGGAAAAGCAACAAAAAATATACAAGGGAATCCCCATAATGTTAACAGCTGATCTTTCAGTAGAAACTCTGCAAGCCGGAAGGGAGTGACAGGACATATTTAAAGTGATGAAAGGGAAAAACCTACAACCAAGATTACACTACCCAGCAAGGATCAAATTCAGACTCGATTGAGAAGTTAAACTTTTGCAGAGAAGCAAAAGTTAAGAGAATTCAGCACCACCAAATCACCTTTACAACAAATGCTAAAGGAACTTCTCTAGGCAGGTAACACAAGTAAGGAAACGACCTACAAAAACCAACCCAAAACAATTAAGAAAATGGAAATAGGAACATACATATTGATAATTACCCTAAATGTAAATGCATTAAATGCTCCGACTAAAAGACACAAACTGGCTGAATGGATACAAAAATAAGACTCCTATATATGGTGTCTACAGAAGACCCACATCAGACCTAGGGACACATACAGACTGAAAGTGAAGGGATGGAAAAAGACATTCCATGCAAATGGAAATCAAAAGAAAGTTGGAGTAGCAATTCTCATATCAGACAAAATAGACTTTAAAATAAAGACTATTACAAGAGACAAAGAAGGACACTACATAATGATCAAGTGATCGATCCAAGAAGAAGATATAACAATTGTAAATATTTATGCACCCAACATAGGAGCACCTCAACACATAAGGCAAATGTTAACAGCCATAAAAGGTGAAATCAACAGTAACGCAATCATAGTAGGGCACTTTAACACCCCACTTTCACCAATGGACAGATCAACCAAAATGAAAATAAATAAAGAAACACAAGCTTTAAATGATACATTAAACAAGATGGACTTAATTGATATTTATAGGACATTCCATCCAAAACAACAGAATACACTGTCTTCTCAAGTGCTCATGGAACATTCTCCAGGATAGATCATATATGGGGTCACAAATCAAGCCTTGGTAAATTTAATAAAATTGAATTCGTATCAAGTATATTTTCTGACCACAACACTATGAGACTAGATATCAATTACAGAAAAAAAAAACCTGTAAAAAATACAAACAAATGGACGCTAAACAATATGCTACTAAATAACCAAGAGATCACTGAAGAAATCAAAGAGGAAAGAGAAAACTACCTAGAAACAAATGACAATGAAAACACGACGGCCCAAAATCTATGGGATGCCGCAAAAGCAGTTCTGAGAGCGATGTATATAGCAATAAAATCCTACTTCAAAAAACAAGAAATATCTCAAATAAACAACCTAACCTTACAACTAAAGCAATTAGAGAAAGAAGAACAAAAAACCCTAAAGTTAGCAGAAGGAAAGAAATCATAAAGATCAGATCAGAAATAGATGAAAAAGAAATGAAGGAAACGATAGCAAAGATCAATAAAACTAAAAGCTGGTTCATTGAGAAGATAAATAAAATTGATAAACCATTAGCCAGACTCATCAAGAAAAAAGGGAGATGACTCAAATCGACAGAATTAGAAATGAAAAAGGAGAAGTAACAACTGACACTGCAGAAATACAAAGGATCATGAGAGATTACTACAAGTAACTGTATGCCAATAAAATGGACAACCTGGAAGAAATGGACAAATTCTTAGTAAAGCAAAACCAGACAAAGATGTCACACACAAAAAAGAAAACTACAGACCAATATCACTGATGAACATAGATGTAAAAATCCTCAACAAAATACTAGCAAACAGAATCCAAAAGCACATTAAAAGGTTCATACACCATGATCAAGTGGCGTGTATCCCAGGAATGCAAGGATTCTTCAATATATGCAAATCAATTGATGTGATACATTATATTAACAAACTGAAGGACAAAAACCATATGATAATCTCAATAGATGCAGAAAAAGCTTTCGACAAAATTCAACATCTATTTATGATAGAAACCCTCCAGAAAGTAGGCATAGAAGGAACTTTCCTCAACATAATAAAGCCCATATATGACAAACCCACAGCCAACATCATTCTCAATGGTAAAAAACTGAAACCATTTCAACCAAGATCAGGAACAAGACAAGGTTGCCCACTCTTATTCAATGAATTCGGTAAAGTAGCAGGATACAAAGTTAATGCACAGAAATCCTATACACTAATGATGGAATATCTGAAAGAGAATTTAAGGAAACACTCTCATTTACCATTGCAACAAAAAGATTAAATACCAGGAATAACCCTACCTAAGGAGACAAAAGACCTGTATGCAGAAAACTATAAGACACTGATGAAAGAAATTCAAGATGAGACAAACAGATGGAGAGATGTGCCATGTTCTTGGACAGGAAGAATCAACACTGTGAAAATGACTATACTACCCAAAGCAATCTTCAGATTCATTTCAATCCCTATCAAAGTACCAATGACATTTTTCACAGAGCTAGAACAAAAAGTTACACAACTTTTATGGAAACACAAAAGACCATGAATAGCCAAAGCAATCTTGAGAAAGAAAAACGGAGCTGGAGGAATCAGGCTCCCTGACTTCAGACTATACTACAAAGCTACAGTAATCAAGAGAGTTGGTACTGGCACAAAAACAGAAATATAGAGCAATGGAAGAGGACAGAAAGCCCGGAGGTAAACCCATGCATATATGGTCACCTTATCTTTGATAAAGGAGGCAAGAATATACAATGGAGAAAAGACAGCCTCTTCAATAAATGGTGCTGGGAAAACTGGACAGCTACATGTAAAAGAATGAAATTAGAACACTTCCAAACACCATACACAAAAATAAACTCAAAATGGGTTAAGGACCTCAATGTAAGACCAGACACTATAAAACTCTTAGAGGAAAACACATGCAGAACACTCTATGACATATGTATGTGTATAACTGATTCACTTTGTTATAAAGCAGAAACTAACAGACCATTGTAAAGCAATTATACTCCAATAAAGATGTTAAAAAAAAAGATGTGGCACATTTATACAATGGAATATTACTCAGCCATAAAAATAAATGAAATTGAATTATTTGTAGTGAGGTGGATGGACCTAGAGTCTGTCATACAGAGTGAAGTAAGTCAGAAAGAGAAAAACAAATACTGTATGGTAACACATATATGTGGAATCTAAAGGAAAAAAAGAAAAGAAAAAAATGGTTCTGACGAACCTAGGGGCAGGACAGGAATAAAGACAGACGTAGAAAATGGACTTGAGGACACGGGGAGGGTGAAGGGTAATCTGGGATGAAGTGAGAGAGTAGCATAGACATATATACAGTACTAAATGTAAAATAGATAGCTAGTGGGAAGCAGTTGCCTTGCACGGGGAGATCAGCTCTGTGCTTTTTGACCACCTAGAGGGGTGGGAAAGGGAGGGTGGGAGGGATACGCAAGAGGGTGGGGATATGTATACATATAGCTGATTCACTTTGTTATACAGGAGAAACTAACACAACACTGTAAAGTAATTATACTACAACAAAGATGTTAAAAAAAAAAAAGAAAGGGGGAAACAGTTACACTTTTACCTAGCCCTGGAAAATACCAGCTGCTAATTAATGTGCAACCAGGGTGGGTTTCTTTAATACAAATCTAGAGCAAACCATCTTTCTCTGTCTCTCTCCAGCACAGCTTCCACAATGGAAGAACTTGTTAGGACTCAAGCACACACGGCACAGATCTCCTGTTTAAGAACCTAAGGCTTTGTCTTGACTGGATTTCTCTTCCCACTTATCCCGGCCCCTTTACCCTGACCACTCATTTTACTAGAAAAGACTATCCTTCTCTAAACAGATGATGGAGAGTCACATGTCTGCACCTTTTCAGTCCTGCTGGTGCTTCTTACCTGATTCATTTATTTATATTTTTATTAGGGTGACCAGTTTTTGCTGGAGGAGGTATGCTGCCTTCTCAGCTAATAATAATATTTCCTTTTTACCCATTGCCGCTACCATCTCCTGTTGAAATAATTAAATGTCTCACTTTCACTCCACTGACAAGCACTGCTCTGAGCTGATCGGACAGGGTAGATGCTCTCCTTGGCTCCGGGCAACTCCCAGGGGAAAGGAAAAGCTCCTATGTAATATTTATTTCCTTGGTATTGAGAATTCAGCAGTTTTCTCTTCATTTCACACACAAGGTTTTGTTGAAATGAAACAATCATATTTCCTTGGGAGGAAAATGAAGACAGTGATAAGATCTGAATGTCGTAATTATATTGGATTAAAGGGCTTTTTTGCAGTGACCTAGAGAAAACCAAAATGTAAATGTAAGGGTAACAGGTAGAATTAAGATGTGTATATTAAGAATGTGTAAAGTGACAGTGTATCAGTGTAAAAACAGACACATGCACAGTCATGTTTTACAAGCCTCTGTGCATTATGGTCAGGCTTTGTTGCTGTTGTTTCCCCCCTCCCCCAGCATCAGCTGAATGTCAAGGTCAGCTTGCTTAGCTAAATAGGCCTTGCTTATAAGCTTATGTGGATGTATCATTATTTTTATGACTATTTTTTATAATCAGATAATTCAATGTATCTTTTTTCCTTCTTTTTTAAGTGCTTCATCCACTTGATTATTAGTTCAACCTGAATGTAGTGTAGAATTTTCTAATTTTCTCTTGTAACATCTTACCACAGCATTTTCTTTAGTATCTGATTGTGAACCTAATTCTCATCTAACAGAGGTGGTTTATGCTAGCCAGAATTAACAAGCACACACACACACACACACACACATCCCTGATTTTGCCATGCTCTTTAACTGGTGAAAAAATAACAGTCATGGACATTGTAAAATCACTCAGCGGGCCTCTCACTGTTGTGGCCTTTGCCATTGCGGAGCACAGGATCCGGACACGCAGGCTCAGCGGCCATGGCTCACGGGCCCAGCCGCTCCGCGGCATGTGGGATCTTCGCAGACAGGGGCACGAACCTTGTCCCCTGCATCGGCAGGCGGACTCTCAACCACTGCGCCACCAGGGAAGCCCGAGTTTAGCATCTTTTTGTGGCTATTGTCTTCCTAGAAAACTTTCAAAAGCCCCCTCCTCCCCTCATTGCTCCTGTCTTCTATGCTTATGAAGAGGTGAGCTGTGTTTCTTACTAATCAAATTTTCCATATCAAAGTGTCCTTTTTTTAAAGAAAAGAAAACCAGGATTTCAAAGACAAGGACTTAGGGAAAGTTGCTATCAATAAAAGGTTAGAAGAAAACTTAAAAATCATTTCAGAAACAGTTAACCAGCTAAATCTGGCAATGGTGTATTGTCAGTCTCATGCCTTGTTAATGCGAATGAAAATTGTTACAGCATTTCTGAAGAAAAATGTGGCAATATATTAGCATTGTATTTGAACTTGCATATCCCTTGATCAGCAATTCTCCCCCAGGAATCAATCTTAAATGGGAAAGGGGCCTTTCGGTGTACAAAGGTATGCCTATAAGTATCCTACAGTAGTTTAATCTTATAATAATGAAACAATGAAAAGAAACTCAATATCCAGTCAAAGGAAATTGATTATTTAAATTATGGCAGCTCCATATCATGTAACATTATGAGGCCTTTGAAAATTATTCCATGAAAAATATGTGATGATGTAGTAAGATAAACACAGTATACCTTATTTAAGAAAAACAGTTCATGACAGAATATTACTGTTTAATCCAATTTTGTTAATTCAAAATATTTCATTTGCATAAAGAATGTAACAGAATGATATAAACCCAAACAAAATGTTAATAATGGCTATTTTCAATAATACATGTATAGACAAAATTAAATTTTTTTTTTCTTTAGGTGTATCTATAGTTTAAAATGTGTAAATAAAGAATTTAAGAAAATGTTATTTTTTGAAAAAGAACTAGTTAACTAGAAAAATGGCTTATAGCTTTAGCTTTTTAAGACATAATTATTTGTTAGTATAACACATTTGTCACTTTTTTCATCATAAGTACACATGTAATTATTTTAATTGCAGTAATTGTACACTTCGTCATCTAGCTTCACAATATATCAACATACATTTTAAAATGTAATGTTAAAACAATAAAGGACAGGGCTTCCCTGGTGGCGCAGTGGTTGAGAGTCCGCCTGCCGATGTAGGGGACACGGGTTCGTGTCCCAGTCTGGGAGGATCCCACATGCCACGGAACGGCTGGACCCGTGAGCCATGGCCGCTGAGCCTGCGCGTCCGGAGCCTGTGCTCCACAGTGGGAGAGGTCACAACAGTGAGAGGCCCGTGTACCGCAAAACAAACAAACAAACAAACAAAAACAATAAAGGAGAAAATGAAGCTATGGCGTCAATTATTAGAACTTGACCCTAATTAACTGAATATTACAGGTGCTCCCCAAGTATTACATATATTTATGTATGTTTTTCAATATTGGAAATACATTTCTAAGTCCCCTGTCCTCTAAAAGAAGTGACTGAACAGGTTTCTGATTTCCTAGATCTAATTTCTTTTCACTCATGTAACTGTGAGCATGCTTTTAAGACATGGCTCCTGCTTTGCTTCTCGAAGGATTAGTGGTTAGCATCCCAAGCAATGGGGAAATCATATGTATGACATGAAGTATGATGGGAACAAATGAGTTAGGAAACTGTATCTCATTTTGTACGTTTGATTTACGATTGCTATGGGATGTGGTGAGGGAGGTGACTGAAGGAGGATCAGGATGGGTGACATGATGTAGCTACCAGCAAACCATGATTTTTCTGAGTTTAGGTCTTATGAAGGTAATGATTGGTTTAAAGTCTCAGAGTAGTAAGATCATATTTATGTTCTAGGAAGATCATTCTAGTTACAGCAAGGAGGATCCTTTGATGACCGAACTGAGGAAAACCTATAAGGCTATTAAATAGATAAATATAGCATAGAAATGATGGGACCCATTTAAGGTAATATGGATTGAGGAAAGGATACAGCTTTAAGAGAAATTAGAAAGTATAATGATTTGTTTTTGCATCCTTCTGATGTAAGGTGATGAAGGAGACGATCAGTAATGATTGCCAGCTTTCTGGCTTAGGTAAATAGCTCGGGTAGATAGGAAATTTTCCCACAGTTCAACAGTTTCATAAGTAACATTGTTAGGGTTACATATCCTCTTGATTTTCTACTGTACCTTTTGCTCATACCAAGAGGTGTTTAAATTCCACTATCTACTTCATTCATGGAGAACATTATAAACTATTGCACAATATTTGTGCTGCATAAAATACTTGAAATATCAGTGCCTTCCAAAAAGCATTTGCCTCACCTCATTCACTGTCCTATAGTAGCTGCTTCAAACTTTCCCTGCTTGTCTCAAGTTGCTAACCCAAAATTTCTCAAAATGTTTGCCATATAACATGTTTCATAGAATGCTTTGCAACCAAAGCGTTCTATGGTACATTCAGTTTGAGAAACACTATAAACACAATGAAATATGGTAACTTTTGCAGGCATTCTTCTGTTGTAAATATTGGCTTATCCCAATGTTTTTCAAACATTTAATTTCAGTGCTTATATATGTATGTACATGCCTATGTATATATGTGTATATATATGCATGTATATATTTAAGTGTGTGTATCAGTCAGGGTTCTCCAGAGAAATAGAACCAATAGGGTGTGTGTGTGTGTGTGTGTGTGTGTGTGTGTGTAGAGAGAGAGAGAGAAAGAGAGAGATTTTTAGAAATTAGCTCACTCAGTTGTGGGAGCTGGCAAGTCCAAAATCTGCAGGGCAGGATGGCAGGCAGGAAACTCAGGCAGAATTTCTATGTTATAGTCTTGATGCAGAATTCCTTCTAATTCAGGAAAATAGTTTTTGCTCTTAAGACCTTTCAACTAACTAGATGAGACTCGCCCACAATATTGAGCGTAATCTTCTTTACTTACAATAAACTGATTGTGGGTCTTAATCAAATCAACCGATACCTTCACAGCAACATCTAGATAAACAGTTAACTATCACAGTATATAGAAATGTATACATAATATATGTCTATTTAATGGGATGAATTATTTTGTAGAGCATAATTTGAAAAATATAATTCAAACCCATTACACACATTGCAAAAGTCAGTTTCACCTGTTCAGGTAAACACTTGCATTAGAAAGTTTTTAGTTTCCTTGTTAACTTCAAAATATTTCTCTATATTTATATTCTCATTTGTCTTTTATTTATATCCCTATATTTATATTCTCATTTGTCTTTTATTCATATCTCACCTTCACATTTCCTCCTACCTCCTTGGAAATTTCTATAGGGAGTGAGTATGTCTATTTTGAAAAATGGCCTGACATGAACTCTCCTATGACCAAGTAATTTTCTAAGTGGTCAGCCTGAATTCTTTAGTAAGTAGGCCCTTTCCTACAAAAGGTTTTTCATATTTAACTAGGTTAAAACTGATGAGACATTTCTGATGATCCCAGATATTTTCCATTAACTGTTATAGAGTAGGACCTAGAGGGAACGGACCAGGATAAATGCAATGTCCCAGTTATCAATTGCTGATAACAAACCACTCAAAAACTTGGTGGCATAAAATAAATAAATTATTATACCCACAGACTCTGTGGTCCAGAATTCAGACTCATCAGAGGAGGGATGTTTTGTTTCTGCTCCACAGTGTCTAGGACAGCAGTTTTAAAGTCTAAGGGCTAGGTGTGACTAACATGGCTATGGATTGAAATATCATGGAAGATCTATGTCCAAGTTGGCTTCTGCACTCAATATGTACATGCCTTATGTGATAGGATTATCCAATGCTGTAATCCTCAGCTGGGTAATCTGTTGACCAGAGCAAGTACACAAGACCTCTTCATGTGGCTTGGTATTCTCAAGACATAGACAGTGGGTTCTTAGATGGAACATCTTGAGAGGGAACATCCAGAAATTAGCATTCCAAGAGACCAAGGCAGAAGCTGCACAGCCTATGACTTAGCCTCATAAGTCATATGGCATCACTTCTGCCAAATCTATCAGTTAAAACAGTCACAAGCCCACCCAGATTCAAGGGGAAAGGACATACACCTCAGTCTTGATGGGAAGACAATCAAAGAATTTTGATCCATGATTTAAAACTTCCACATGTATTTTCATTGGCATTAAGTTCAAGGTCAGAGTATAGGTTGAGCAAATTTGCAGGAGAAAGAGGTTGTTGAGTGACTCTAAAAACATGAGGATACTGGATGCTGTTAGACCCATCCAAAAACCCTAAATAAGTTCCCCAAATAATACTAAACCACTCTTAAACACTAGGATTTCCAACATAAAATGTAGCATTTACAAAGTCAATTATCAAGTTATTTGACATTTAATGAACTCACACATCTATGCAATAAGTTACAATAACACAGAGTACCAGGTACTTTTTCCCCCTACCCTTCAAGGATATTTCAGGAATTAAGGAATGTTTAAGTAAACAAACAATGAAATGATATTAAAGATATGAAAGGTATTATATAAATTGGAACTAATTGGTGGTGTCCCCAGGCCTGGCAGAGGGAAAAACTTGGGATGCACGAAGAGTTACATCTTAAGGGAAAATGTGGGGAAGATGATAGCAATAATGCAAACATGTTAAAAAAATAGATCAGGAGATGGGAAAGCAACAACTGTGTTATGACTGCAGAGGACTCAATATCCTCTTGCCTGAACTTGAGGGCAACTGAAATATTTTTTCTATTGTGACCATGTGAATCCATTAGAGCTGATTTTCATTTCAGATAGTAAATAGTCATAAAACTTTGCAAGTCTTTATGGTGACTTAAAAAATATTGTAGGTTATCTGTACTGGATTAAAAGTTGGGTTTCTCACACATGAGTCTTAGCAAGACAACTTAGTCTGGAGTTTTTGGGCAAGATCTGGTCCTCAGTTCTTCATTTATAAAATAAGAATAGTGAGGGTTCTCCCATGAGAATCCCTGTAGCATATGGAAAAGATTCTGGCACACAGTATATATTCATCAAATATTGCCCATGTATGTGTCTCACTTCTTTTTTTCAGTCTTTAGTTTCGTTATCTGTGAAATGGGAGAATGTTATCTCTAAGACTTGTGCTGGTTCCAGAGGTCTAGGAGAATAGCACAGAGAAGTAAATCTTGATGAGGATAGACCAGTGGGTCTCAACTGGGGTGGGAAGTTGAGACATTTGCCTTAGGAAGACATTTGCCAATATCTGAAGACACTTTTGACAACTGTCACAACAAAAGGTGGGGAGAGGATGAGGAATGCTACTGACATCTAGTGGACAGAGGACAAGGATGCTGCTAAACAGCCTACAATGCACAGGGCAGTCCCCACAACAAAGAATTCTCCAGCCCTAAATGTCAATAGTGCTGACGTTGAGAAACCCTGGTTAGAGGGCTTTTGATGGGGAATATTGACAACATCCAAAGCAAATTTGAATTTACAAATCTGTGACTCATTCTTCTTGGCATAGTTTCTAAGTCCAAAAGCTGAATGAATCTCAATTCCAGTTTGAGTTCAGCTTGTTTCCAGGTTTTCTCTTTTCACATTGAAGCTTCACTCTCTGCCACTAAGAAGGCTAGTGGTGGTGTTCAAAGAGGCGTTAACTGAGTCTTCTTTATGTTCTTATTAATTTGTGAATGAAGTAGATGAAAACCAACAAGGCAGAAAATGGTTGTAAATGTAAATGCCAATGTGCTTAATGATCCGGAGAAACAAGTGTAATTGGTGCTTGCCAGATGAAAATTATTCTGCTGGTTGACCTGTCCATAAACACAAAGAGGCTGAGAGACTGTGGAAGGCTGGCCAAATACTAGCACTAGCTGAGGAATGACAATTAAATGGATGAAGGGCAATCCTGAGTAATGAATCTTTAAAGTGATGAAAATCCTCTGTTCATTTGCTGGTTTAGGAAGCAACCATGGAGTTACCCTAAGTAGAACTTGCTTGGTATGGCTACTCGCTGTATGTATCTTCCAGCAGGATGTCTAAGGACAAAGGACCTGGGATTGATTTCCGGTTTCACTACTGACCAACTTCTTTTTTCCATTGTAAAATGAGGTCAGTCATGTGTCATAACCATACAAGGTCATTGTAAATATCAAAGGATGTAATAAATGTAGAATGCTTAGCACTTCCCATGTTCCTCACTCATAAAAAGAAGAGTTAAATAAACAATACCATATCACACTTATCAGGCACTTGATCAATGTTAATTCCACCCCTCTCTCTTAGAAACCTTGTTCCACTACGTCTCAAATTATTAATTTAAGAATTTCAGATCTGAGTAAATCCTTCGAAATTATGCCAGAATAAGGGGTGCGCTGCAATATTGTCATTCAATAGTTTTTTCTTATTTTGTCTATTGAGGAGTATGTGTACCTTGTTCACCTACTATGTATTGAAAAGATCCTTAATAAATAATTGAAACATAGATGTTTTCTAAATTCTGTTCTGTGAAGGCTCAGGAACATGATCTTACAGCACTGTATTGGCATAGTGGAAAATGCATAGGTGTTGAAATTCGAGAGGTGAAATTTCAAATCCAGCTTCACATTTAATTAACTCCGACTGTAGGTCAACTTCCTTATGTTCTCTTAATGTTTTATTTGTACATTGTGGATAACACCTACTTCATATTGTAATTTAAGATATTACATTAGATAAGGTATTGGGAGTGTTTTATATAGTAGTAAGCACAAATGCTTAAATTAACTTGCTTTCTCTCACTGATTGAAACACACAAACAAATAATGTATATTCACTTTCAGTCTGTATGTGTCCCTAGGTCGGAAGTGGGTATCTTGTAGAAAGAGAAAAACAAATATCGTATAATATCGCTTATATGTGGAAAATAGAAAAAATCGTACAGATGAACTTATTGGCAAAGCAGAAATAGAGTCACAGATGTAGAGAACAAACTAATGGTTACCAAGGTGGGGGGTGGATTGGAAGATTGGGATTGACATATATACACTACTATCTATAAAATAGATAACTAATGAGAACCTACTGTTTAGCACAAGGAACTCTACTCAGTGTTCTGTGGTGACCTAAATGGGAAGGAAATCCAAAAAAAGAGTGGATATATGTACATCTATAACTGATTCACTTTGCTGTACATCAGAAACTAACACAACATTGTAAAGCAACTATACTCCAATTTAAAAAAATACATCACTGTACCAGCCAAGCCAAAAAAAAAAAAAGTAATAATGCATACTCATAACTTCTGAAATAACACCTGATACAAGGTACGGGTTCAACAAGTATCAATTCCTTCCTACCCCCTATCTCTAGATGTTATTTAAAGTGTGTTCTAGTTACTCTATATATTGTTAAGTACTCTACAAGATGAAAATCAATCTATAGCTGGGTTTATACTGTGTCAATGTGGCCAACTCAGAGATTTGGTGAATCCAGAGATAAGACAAAACAAATCTAAAACCAAAGGGCTATCAATTGACTAAACTTTTCACATTGTCGCCAGATGATTTTGCATCCTATTGACTCAGCAGAGTGTGTTCAGTTTTGTTTAAAATCATTTTTTGTTAGCTTTTTATTTACTCTATAACACCAGAATAATTGTAATTTTTTTCTTTTTGAGACTTGTAAAAACAACAATAACAAAAAGCCCCACACAACTAAATAAAGCAGATAAGTAAGTAAAACCACATATAAACCAGCAAGAGGACATGGAAGAATTCAAAATGCCTCACATATAAGGAAATGAAAATATGGGGGGAAGCTTTTATATGTTTACATTACATTTCCTGAGCATCTTAACAAGCCCAGTTCACTCAGAGACAGAAGAAATCATGAGATTTGTTTTAGACAATTGCAACCAAACACTGAAATATCGCACCGTTAGAAACGTGAGACAGCCTGCAAGGAGCGAGTTGTCTACTCTGACCAATAGGACAGGCGTAAAGCAGATGATGGAACATTTGCAATGTATATTTTTTGGCGGGTAGGCATCAACTATGCCAGAGGCATCAACTAAAATGCCCCATGTGTAAATGGTTTTGTATCTCTGTCTCTTTCTTTTTTCTCCCTCCCTCCACTTTTCTTTTCTCGTTTGAGGTTGGGGAGAAGGTATACAATCTGTCCAGCATTTGACACTCCACCTCCCCTTTGTTCATTGTTTTTCTGTTTTCCTCTAACCTTGTGAGATGTAAAGCCATTTTTACATCCTTTCTCAATACTGGAAATAATTCATTCTTATTAACCCACTCCATTTATGTTAAAGAACAGACCCTCGGCAAGATGTCTTTACTTCCTATCTATCTCTTTTCTCTTATTAAGACTCATTGGAAATGAGATGGCGTAAGGATGGCTGTGCTCAGAATCACCAAATGGAATTACATGCACTTAAAGTCATATAATAGATCTCGTGGGAAATCCTGGCTTCATCACTTAAGAGTTCTGAAATTCAAGTAACTTTCTTGACCAGCCAGAGCTTTGGTTTCCTTACTGGTTGACTGGTGGTAATAGTTCCTATATCTCGGTTTTATTATAAAGAATAAAAGTGAATGTAAATCCCAAACTCCCAATCTATCCTTCCTTCATTAACCCCTGGTAACCATTTGGGATTGACATATACACACTGCTATATTTAAAATAGATAACCAGAGGACTTCCCTAATGGTCCAGTGGTTAAGACTTTGCCTTCTAATGCATGGGGAGCAGGTTCAATCCCTGGTCAGGGAGCTAAGATCCCACATGCCTCGTGGCCAAAAAACCAAAACATAAAACGGAAGCAATATTGTAACAAATTCAATAAAGACTTTAAAAAAATAGTCCACATCAAAAAAATCTTAAAAAATAAAATAAAATAGATAACCAACAAGGACCTACTGTATAGCACAGGGAACTCTGCTCAATATTTTGTAATAACCTAAATGGGAAAAGAACTTGAAAAAGAATAGATACATGTATATGTATAACTGAGTCACTTTGCTGTACACCTGATGCTAACTCAAGAGTGTTAATCAACTATGCTCCAATATAAAATAAAAAAATTTAAAAAGTGACTGTAAATAGTCTGGCTTTGTACTTATGATAAATCAGAGGCTTAATAAAAATTCTTTATAATTTTTATCTGATAATAAATAGCCAAAATATTTTCATCTTTATCTTTAAATAAATCCAAAAATATTTATAATGCAATGGATAGTGGCTCTGGTCACTGAGGAGTTGAAAAGATAATGGCAATCATCATCTAGGTGTGTAAAAGTTAAGGAATTAATAACCCAGACACATTTATTTTCAGGTTATGTTATGTATTTTAACATTTTACTATCCATATTGGTTTAGTTATTTGCCCAAAGAGGAGAGCAAATATTACTCTCTCTTTTAATTCTGCACACCACTCCTCCCATAAACATTAGAGAGAAATTTCCAGGTACATATAGCAGATTTTTAAAGATTAATTGTTTTATTAATTGGCACAGATTACCTCTGGGGGAGGGAAGCATCTTTGGTAGGAAGAGTGTCTGACTAAGTGAGCTTGAATGTGGAATTGATGTTCTAGGACCACAGTTTTATAAAGTACTTTAAATAGTATACTTAAAGTACTTAAAGTACTCTGTTTAATAAATACACATAAAATTCAGAGAGAAGAAGGGATGGGAGAGAGTACAGCAGAAACCAACCATAAGACAGGTGGATGATCCTGCAAAGCCAGATGGTCCCTAAGAAATTTTTGGTGGGAGATTGATGGAAGAACTTTCATTAAAAATAACCCAATATTTAATTTTACTTTTTCTTGATAGCTTAAGGAAAACCATTTCAATTATTCCAAAACCTCAGCAAAATCTTCTATGCACCACATGCCTTTTGTCAGAGATTTGCACAAATACCATAAAGGGTCCAATTTCTACTTCTGAGTTGGCATTCACCAAAAAGAAGTAAGAGATAACTCATAGAAGTGAAAGAATCTAGTGGAATCAGTAATTGAAAGACAGGCAATACCATAAGAAATCTTAGAGAGGGCACTAGACTTTGCAGAGGAAGTGAAATAGGGATTCAGGTTATTTTAATTTGAAACCTTAGCTGGAATGCAGAATACAGACACAATTCTTGGGAAGATGGTAACCCATGGAGAGTGGAATGATCCACTCCAATTCAGATGAAAACATTTACAGTGGAAAAATCTTGTATATCTTCAACATTAAAAACCACTAATCCAAGAGAAATCATTTTTTTTTCCCATAAAGAAGTAATTCAGTACTGAGTCAGAGACTTTGAACGTGGGCAAGTTCCTTAAAATTTACTGAGTCTAAAATCTCTTCTTCCAAGGGAAATACTATTCCACATTTTCAAATGAGAATGATTATAATGCATAAATCTAGGACTATACACAAGATCATTTGTGAGAAATGTTTAGTGTACTACCTGGCACACAGTAAAAGTTTAGTAAATTTTCATTTTAGAAGAGATGATTATTTTTAGTTGTATCTTAACAAATGATATCCAAACCCATCTTAGGAAAGAACCTGTACATATTTAGAAAATATCTTGAAAAATTCTAGAAGTAGAAAATGAGATCTTTAGGACATGGGAGACTCAAACAACAAACACAATTAGAGGCTGTAGTGGTGGAGCTGGGTAATTCAACAGCTCTGTAAAGTTACTGGAGACCCAGGTTCTTTCCATTTTTCTTCCTGGCAACTCCAAGATGTTGGTCAATTTTTTTTAGGTTTCATAATGGCTGTTAATTTTTATCAAATATTAAAATCTCCTTTAGGACTTCCCTGGTGGCGCAGTGGTTGAGAGTCCGCCTGCCAATACAGGGGACACGGATTCGTGCCCCGGTCCAGGCAAATCCCACATGCCGTGGAGCGGCTGGGCCCGTGAGCCATGGCCGCTGAGCCTGCGCGTCCGGAGCCTGTGCTCCGCAACGGGAGAGGCCACAACAGTGAGAGGCCCGCGTACCGAAAAAAAAAAAAAAAAAAATCCCCTTTAACTTCCCTGTACTCTGAGCAAATATCTATATCAGTTGTGTTTTCTTTGAAGCAATATTTCATTTAAATTGAAACAGTCTATTATGAATATGCAATAGTTGAAGCATTTATTTTGCGTGTCAAAATGATTGTTCTCGGTACCGTTTGTCCAAATTTGAAAACATGAGATTAAAATGTTTCTCTGTACCTATGAAACCTCCAAAATGTTACATTTGCTTTCCCAAATTTGAAGGTCAAAATCAAGGGAAAATACGTGGCTAATACTCTGGAAATTATTAAATTTGGTTGTAACCAACTTCAGGAAGATTTTAATTCAAGGTCTTCTGGAGAAAGAAAACAACAAAACAAAAACACAAAACAAAAAGTAACCTGACAATGCACTGCGATTCACAGTAATAAGGCCAAAGGAACACCATAGGAAACACCCCTGTAGCTTAATCAATGATCAGCCTTTGCACATAAGTCAAAGATGCACTCAATTGCTCCAAATTAGAAATAACTGACGTCAAGAACTGGCTTGATTTCTTACTGGTTTCACACCCTGTTGCTTGCAGTGACAAAGTAATAACAAATTCTGTTCCTCCCAACACACAAACTTTATTTTGTGTTATCTTCTTTCTACTTGTATGCTTCCCTAATTTATGCCAAAGGCAAACAAATATGTCCAGAGAGACTTTACCAGCAGGGATGATCTCTATGTTGTTATTAGCTAGAGATGACAATAGCATAGTAATTAATCTTGCATCATTCAGTTCCTGTTTTCTACACAACTTGTAGTACATGATGTTATACTTACTACTACAAAGGAAAAATAGTTATTTTATATACAATTGAGCCAAGAACTTTACATTTTTAATTCTATTTTCTTGATTTGTGGTTTTCTTTGTAATGGTCCTGCTCATTTCTTAGGATATATCAACTATAAGAATAAAATAGTGATTTATTTCAACTTGAACTTTTGGAATAGTCTTTTAGTAATACCAAATGATGAGAATTGGGGAGGGTGGGTGAGGTTCATTGATTTTACATTAGAAGAGAAAGAAAGAAAATATTTTTACCCTAAATATTTATCCAAAATTGCATGTGAAAATGTATGCTCTCCTCTTCTCCTACTTGTGATATCCAAGGAGGAAATGAATTTAAAAACTAATTTGACCCCCACAAAAAATGGGTATGTAGCCAGGGAAATCCTGTGTTAGGGAAGAGAGGCAGAATAATATTGTACTCATTTTTATAGTTACTTCTTTAATAGTTTCTCAAATTGCTGAACAGTGCTAACCAGAGCAGAGGGACATACTGTGTACCATGCTCTTGAGGGTAGCAAGGAAGAACAGTTTTAGAAGAGAAGTCATTGTTGTGAATTGAAAAGGAATAGAGTATTCCCCAGACTCATTCCTCTTCTTACTTCCTATTTCCCACCCCTGGAACTTAATTTACAAGCCCAGAAATCTTAGAATGGAATTTTTTAGTATTTTAAAGGCAGATCCTGTCCATAATTTTTTTTAACATCTTTATTGGAGTATAATTGCTTTACAATGGTGTGTGAGTTTCTGCCTGTCCATAATTTTTAAAATAAATGTCTTAAGAAAAAGTATTTTGAAAAAAGACAGGACCTAGTACAGAATCTGGCTTGAGAGTTTGATGCAGTGTTACTGAGAAATTATCAGTATTCAAAGTTGAAGTTCTAAAACAGGACTTTTAGAATATCTATCACTTGAAATATGCCAGTACCTTCCATTCTCCATGTTTTCTATATGTTGATCATTGATGCTCTTGAAATACTGAAGGATTCCAAGTTGTCAAATTGATTTGTGTTGATACTCCCTGTGGCTTCTGTTTCTACCTTTATCAATTGTGAATTCCTTGAGAACAGGTCATTCACATTTCTATATCCTCAAATAACTATCGTTGTGTATGAAATATAGCTAAATAATACATATGTGTTGCTTGAATATATGTTTGAGTCAAGAGGGAAATTTTCAGTAATGTTAAAGAGTGTTTAGTATAGCTGATGTACTCATATTCTTGGAAGGTTGTGAAGCCTTATATAACATATGTGGCAACTCAGTCAGAATGTTGACTAACCAGAATGCTCCATTACCTTGCCAGATAACAGTTAGACAGATTTCACAAACTGGTGACCCACATGCCACATTTGGCCTACAGACATGTTCTGTTTGGCCTACAGAGGGTTTTTAAAATTTTCAAAGTAGTTGCCAACATATGAACGTTGGTAGTTTTCACATTTTAAAGATCCACATTTTCTACTTCTCTTGAAAAAATGAGAACACTTGGCCCTTATGGGCTACATTTCTGCATAGCAATAATTGCCAAGAGTGCCATGACTACCACTTAAGACAGGCCATGAAACCCCAAGTTCTCCACAGTCTCATTCTGGCAAGTACTCATTATTTTTCTAGGTTACCTGGCTGTTTCATAGAGGCATCTGGGTTTGCCAATGCCTTAGGTAAAAGATGTATATCTTTCATAAAAAGGTGAAGTGTTAGTGGAGAAAGGAAGAAAGGAAAGGAAAGGCATTTTTGATTTTGCAGTATCCATTAAAAAAATCCAATCCAACACTATTTGAACTATTTTGTTTAGTTAATTTTGACATATACATTCATTACGTCTCCCATTGTTTCTATCCTCGTGAAGTTCTCCTGTACATTTAGCTTGAGTTATGCAGAAATCTCCCAGCTGTTGTTTCTATTTCCTCTTTCCTCCTTCTACAATCAATTCTACAAGATCTATCTTCCCACAGACCCTGAGAGACTCCCCATTGCTGACTTAATAAAGTTTATAATTGATGACTTGCTATTCAAGTTCCTTCATGATCTGCCTTAAATCCCTAAGACTACACATTCACTATGCCTTTCCATATGCCAATGTTGTAACTACCCATAGTTTATGCATACTTTTGCTCATATTCTTTCATCTGTCCATAAATCTTTTTTTTACCTCTCAACTTGGCCTGTCTCAATTCTATTCTACTTCCTTGAGATCTCTCCTCATCTCTCAGCATAAAATATTCTATTTTTACTAGATCCTATAGTAATGTATCTTTAAATATCTAATAGAGCTCACCATTATCTGTGTTGTATTATAGTCATTTATGTCAAGATCATATTAAATAACAATAATGAAAATGGCATTATTCACTAGTTTGTTGTATTTTTTAGATTCCACATGTAAGGGATATCAGATGGCATTTGTCTTTCTCTAACTGACATTTCATTTAACATAACAATCTCCAAGTCCCTTATGTTGCAAGTGTCACAATTTCATTCTTTTTTATGGCTGACTAGTATTGCATTGCATATATATATATATACCACATCTTCTTTATTCATTCATTTGTTGATGGACACTTAGCTTGCTCTCATTGTGGTTTTTATTTGCATTTCCCTAATGATTAGTGGTGTTGAGTACATTTTCATGTACCTGTTTGCCATTTGTATGTGATCTTTGGAAAATAAAAGTCTATTCAGGTCTCTTTCCCATTTTTAATTGGATTATTTGTGGGGTATGTTTTTTTTGCTATTGAATTGTACAAGTTCCTTATATAATTGGCTAGTAATGTCTTATTGGATATATGGTGTGTAAATATTTTCTGCCATTCTGTAGTTTGGCTTTTCATTTTGTTCTTTCTTTTTCTGTGCAGAAGCTTCTCAGTTTGATGTAGTTCCACTTATTTTTTCTTCTGATGCTTGAGCTTTTGGTGTCATATCCAAAAAAAAAACACTGCCAAGACAATATCAAGGAGATTTTCCTCTACGTTTTCTTCTAGAAGTTTTACAGTTTAAGGTCTTATATTTAAGTTTTTAATCTATTTTGAGCTAATTTTTGTGAGAGGATAATTATCTTATCTACGGTCAAGAGGTAGATTCAGACCCTCGTGATCTGACTCCAGATTCTCTACTCTTTACCACCAGATAATTCTTATTCACAAAGCTTAACATGTGCCAGAAAACACTGATTTATATATATTACCTAATTTGATCTTCTGTGAAGCTATAAAATACCCATTTCAGAGAAGCCATTTTTTGCCCAAATGCTCATAATCTTAAGTGATAGTTTGGGTTTGAATGCAAATCTAAAATTATGAGTCTACACTATAAGTTCCTTCAGAGAAATTTGCTGGTTGCCTTTGTGTACCTAAATATCTAGCAGAGTTCAATATATATTTTTAATTAATAAGTAAACAAACAAATTGATAAACACCTAAAAAACTTTTAGGATATCCCTTGCTATTCACTGTTTGGGCTGGCTACAGTGGCAATTAGTCTAGGTATTTTGACTTTAAAAGTTTGTCCCTCACATTTCACTCTTGATTTCCTAATTTTCAGCAATGTGGGGAGATTGTGATAGGTTTCATCATCATTGGATTTCAATATATGGCTTAGATTTGATGGCTTTTTTATGTGTGTGTGTGCAGATTCTGAAAGGTTGAGAGGGTCTGCTGTCTCTATAGTACCAGCTTAATAATTCACAGCTATGAGAGGGACCGAACTATCTCACATAATTTTTGAGAAGAAATTCTAGTTAATAGTAAAGATGGGTGAGTATGATACACATATCAAAATTTGCTGGCGAAAGTTCAGCATAAAAAAGAAAATCTCAAAAGTCAAGAATATATAATATCCTTGTTGATGGACCCTGTGATTTAAGGCAGGATTAGCAAAGGAAATATCCAAAGTACTATTGTGGAAAGGCATAGTTGTCTGATATGTACATAATATAGGTCATACAATGGTAAATTCCTTCCTGGCTACTTAGAATGACACCTTTAGAAATATATTCCTTATGATTTTAGGCTTTAGAAGACTTTTGTCCAATGTAAATATCCTAAGAGATAGTTGAGCCATTTTTAATGATTGGCAGGGTATAAGTTAATGGACCACGCAGAAGAGGGACTGATTTAGCTCAAAGCATGTTGGTCTTGAGTAAAGTAACACTCAAGTAGAGAGGGCAAACATCATGAGGATAATGAATATTTTAGTTGAGGGGCTCTAAAAAGTGGAGAAAATGGGTGAAAGGAACCAGAAAGGATGCCTAGGGCAAGCCTGGCTGATTTTCCAATTTTGTGTAAGTTAAGACTTCGTAGGAAAGAGGGTGTACTCAAGCCAAAATCTATGGTGGTTTGCATGTGAGCAAGTTGACTTCTATCTTTCCTAATATCTTGGCCTCGCAGAGTCTTCAGTTACACACAGAAAAGCATATTCTATTTCAGTGCATTGCAAGAGTTAATACTTTAAAATAGAAATGTATTATTTCCTTTTCTTCTGGGTTCATAAATGAACTCAAGACTCACATATCTTGTTATTTCCCTGATGACTTTCAACCCATTATTAATCATTTATGTGGGAGCTCATTTCTACCTGAGAGCCTGTATTTCACAAACTGTGCATATAGTTCACTCATGGTTCTTTCTGTTATTTTTGCTGGGAATTTTCCTAAAGACTAACAGAGAGATCGGGGAATTTATCATGTATGATAAACCTGTTGCCTCTTAGTCACAAGTTCAAATGCTGCCCAGCCTCTGGGGGAGGACAAATCAGCAGCAACAGATGCTGTTTTCATCCCACTCATTCCAGCTTTGACACAATGGTTCAGAATATATGCCAAATATTAACCATTAGCTCACCTCCTTTCCAAACCAATGGTAAGAACATCAGAAATCTACTCTTTATTTAGCAATCTTTTGTGTAAGGTAGATTCCCATACTCTCCATTGGAAGGAGGGGAAAAGAGAGCTAGTACATCTTCATGCTTTCCTTTTCTACACTGAAATGTTTTCCTTTTCTACACTGCCCAAACAGATTCTAATAGAATCCTTAGAATTCTATCAGGTCTACTCTACATAAACCTGTATCTTTAAGTTTATTTATTTTTTAATAGGAAAGAAACTGGCATATAGAAACATAACTGTACTGCATTAGGTATTAAATCCAAGGTGAAAAATCAAAGGATAGAAATACGTTTGTGTAAGAGAATTAGACAATTCTACAACCACAGAGGATCCAGTGTGGTATTATGTTGACCTATTCCATTTTGATCTTTCATTTCTATACTCCATATTTCCTCACCATGCTCTATGCCTCAGGAAGGGCTGCCCTAGCAGATTGACCTTTATGGACTGCTTCAGTGGACTCATTTGTCCCCCGGCTTCTGGTTGAGATCAGTCAATGGGAAGCATAGTCAGTCATGGGATTATAGAGGTGGATAACATGTTGTTGGGGTAATTATTTCCAATGAAATTTCCTTTGTTTATTTACCATGGGATGGCTACATTCCTCTCATGGTATTTTGTAATTCATTTATGCAATAAAGATTTACTTCCTGTATCAAAATGTATGTACTCTTGTCTCAAAACCTTGCCTTCATCTAGCTGTTTCATTGGAAAGCTATCTAATAAACTTATAAATTACTGACCCATAATGTCAGAATCCGTTCTCTGTCACTATTTATTTGTGTGGCCTTAAGAATAAAGCATGACCAGTTAACATTTCAGAAGTCTCATTTTCTTAAGTGTAGAATTTAAGAGTAGGATTGAAACTCTCAAGACCATCTAGCATTAAGATTGTATGGCTTTTGATCAATCTCTATACATTTATTTAATATGAGTCCATATGCCATGCTAAAGCTATCAGAGAAGAAGGACACAAGGCTGAGTGTTATCATAGGATCCATGCAGAATCTGAGGATGGAGAATTCCTGAGAACATTTGTTTTTTGTGTGTGTTATTCAGGACAAAATGGTTAGTTGAAGACATTTATTGGTGAGAGTTATATCTTGGCTTGACACAGATATTCTTCAAACATGCCAGATGAAATTTATTCGACTGTATCATAATCCAATTTGATTATTACATTATGGAGCCAGTAGCAAAACATTAGATAATATCAGAAAAAGGGTGAAAAAGATAGTCCAGGTTTTTTTTAGGAATTCATAGTAATCCTTCCTAAAAAATTGGCTGGTAAAGATAGATTTTGCATGGGTTACACAAATTTAATTCTATAATCAAGTCTGATACTAATTCTCTGACTAAAATAGATGCATTGAAAGGCACTCAAATTGATTTTTACTGGTTTATGTGCAGATTTTTGGCAAATAGTTTTCAATTAAGAAAAACAGCATTGGTGACACCAAACCAGAATATAAGTCTTTCCTTTTTAACTGAAAGTTTAATTGTCTCTTTAAAAGATTGGGTAACAGCTGATTATGGATGTAGAGATATTCCTTGATTGTAATATACTAAGATTAAAAGCTCTATCATAGTAATATAATGCAATAATTATTCTAGTATTTGAGCCTTCTACACTATCTCTTGCTAAGTGGTTATATTACACAAGTTTGTATAAGTCAAGCTTGAAGACAGCTCAAAACTGAATGTTCAGTGATGAATTCTTTTAGATAAAATATGGATTAACTTTTGGAAAATCTTAGCTAAATGCCTATGCAATTAATAAAGTAAGTCAATTGCAATTTGATATGTGTCAATTTGTTCTTACTTCTTCACTGGGAAGTTTCATTGGGAAACATGAATTCATTGAGAAATAAATACTTGCTGCTGTAGAGAAGTGTCTGTAAAGGTTGTTCAAGTGAGCAAATGTCCATGACTAAGAGAAAAGTCACGTATTCTTATACATTAAATAGGCATATATTTGAAATTTCCTCAGCATAAATTTTGTGCATTTCAAACTGGACTAATAATTTGATCATGTCTTAAAACCAAAGTATAAACCCAATCTATTTTTTGAAGGGTATAGTTTATCCAAATTAGCAACACTAAGTTTAGATTTAGACATATTTTTAGACATAATACCTTAAATTTCTTCTTCCTTATTCCACCCGGTAAACTTGGTAATATTTCTTAACCTCACTAAGCTTCATTTTTGTCTTCTGTGAAACAGTCATATCTAATAGTACCTATGTGAAAAAATATTCTGAAGATTAACTGAGAAAATGCACACAAAAGAGCAAAACACTTGACACATAATAGATACTAAAATATTGGCTGTTGTTGCTGTTTTTGTTAATTTGGTAATAGTAATATAAGTAGATTTTTAGAAATTGAAAATGGTTCCATATCCTTACTAGTCTAGAAACCCAAGATTATTGATTATTGAAAATTCTGAGTGTATCAACTCACATATTTGATATTGAATGTGGTTTTCTTGCTGGCCAGGAAAGATATAACATATTCTGTAATATATCTTAGTGGAAAATTAGTTCCAAGGGAAAGATCTGTCTTTTACACATAAGGAAGGTCTGGCCAGCTTTGGGCTCTGTGTAAAATGTGTTCATATATCTTTAGCTAGGACAAAAGACTACACAAAATTTTAATAGCAAACTGCAAGGTCATGGAAACTTTAGGACTTGTACATAAATACGCAAAATGTTCTCAAAAAACAAAGTATTTGGTGAGTTCAGTTTCTTGAAAATAAAACGGAAAAATGTAAATATCTTTATACTTTGCAGATGCAGGTAGGTAGAAGGATAACTAGATGATGAGATTCACATGGGCTTTTCTTGTGAACAAAAAAAGAAGGGAATAAACATTTAGTTGATTGCCTGTGAAGAGATCTAAGATGGGAAAGTTAATGTTATCTCATTTAAACATGTAAACAACCATGTGAGGTAGGTACTATTACCACTAAGAAAAAGGATATTTCTAAAAATAGAAAGATGAAATAACTTGCCCTTGGCACATAGTTTGGGAATGACATAGTTGGGATTAACTTGAGTTTATTTTACTTCATATACTCTTTCCATTAAAAAAAAAAAAAAAGAAAATACCTTACATCCAGGGTCCATGCAGCCCAATCTCCCCGAGAAAAACCTTGAAAAATGCCAATTTGGTCTTCCAAAATTTCATTTGGAAACATGGTGAAACTATATATATTCATACCCATATATACTTATATGCACAAACACACATTTACACATAAACTATATACATATATATGTATATCACAAACGCACATATACACATGTATCAGTAAACGTTGTTCAATTGGCAAATTTATATGACTAGAAGAAAAGTTTATTTTCAAAACTCCCTTTGGGCATCCGTTTTATCAATCTGGCTCAGAGACATGGAGATTGGAAAAAGGTAAACTTTAGAGAATAACCTCTGAGAAAGAAAACCAGTGGACATGATTGGCCCTGAGGAGATCCAGGTGCCAGCCCTATAAAGAGAGTGCCCTGAGGATATGACTGTCTACTCCATCAGGAGGCTTTTGGCTACCAAGTGACAGAAAATCCAAATCAAATTGGCTCAAAAAATTAGAACTGTTTTGACTAAACTAACGGAAAGTTGAAAAGTAGATCTGATGTTACAAGAGACTAAATCAAGAGGCTCTGGCTCTATTGCCTTTGAATTCCTTGGCTCAGCTCTCCTCAGTGTGATGACTTCATCCTCAGAAGGGGAGAGGTGACTTTGCAATTCACATCCACTCCTCACAATAAGCAGAAGAACGGCTCTCTCTTCTTGTGTCCTTAAGAATGTTTCCACAGGGGGCCCGGAGGAAGATGGCGGAAGAGTAAGACACGGAGATCACCTTCCTCCCCACAGATACATCAGAAATTCATCTACACGTGGAACAACTCCTACAGAACACCTACTGAACGCTGACAGAAGACCTCAGACCCCCCAAAAGGCAAGAAACTCCCCACATACCTGGGTAGGGCAAAAGAAAAAAAGAATAAACAGAGACAATAGGATAGGGACGGGACCTGCACCAGTGGGAGGGAGCCGTGAAGGAGGAAAGGTTTCCACACACTAGAAGCACCATCGCGGGCGGAGACTGCAGGTAGCGGAGGGGGAAAGCTTCAGAGTAGCGGAGGAGAGCACAGCAACAGGGGTGCGGAGGGCAAAGCGGAGAGATTCCGGCACAGAGGATCGGTGCCCTCAGGCACACACCAGCCCGAGAGGCTTGTCTGCTCTGCCGCCGGGGCGGGCGGGGCTGGGAGCTGAGGCTCAGGTAACGGGTTTCGGTTGGAGCGCAGGGAGAGGACTGGGGCTGGCGGCAGGAAGAGAGCCTGAAGGGGTTAGTGCACCACAGCTAGCCCGGAGGGAGTCCGGGGAAAAAGTCTGGAGCTGCCGAAGAGACAAGACTTTTTCTTCCCTTTTGTTTCCTGGTGCGCAATGAGAGGGCATTAAGAGAGCTGCTTAAAGAAGCACCAGAGACGGGCGCGAGCTGCGGCTAAAGGCGCGGACCCCGGAGACGGGCGTGGGACGCTGGGGCTGCTGCTGCCGCCGCCACAAGGCCTGTGTGCGAGCGCAGGTCACTGTCCACCCCGCCTTCCGGAGAGCCGGTGCGCCCCGCCACTGCCGGGGTCCCGGGACCCGGGGACGGCTTTCCCGGGAAAGCGCATGGAGCGCCTTGGGCTGGTGCAACGTCACGCCGGCCTCTGCCGCCGCAGGCCCGCCCCACACCGCGCGCCCCTCCCTCCCCTCTGCCTGAGTGAATCAGAGCCCCCAAATCAGCGGCTCCTTTAAACCCGTCCTGTCTGAGCGAAGAACGGACGCCCTCCGGCGACCTACGCGCAGAGGCGGGGCCAGGTCCAAGGCTGAGACCCGGGAGCTGTGAGAGCAGAGAGGAGACAGGGAAATCTCTCTGTGCAGCCTCGGAGGCAGTGGATTAAAGCTCCACGGTCCACTTGATGTGCCCTGCGTCTGTGGAGTGCATGAATGGATAGCGAATCATCCCAAATTAAGGAGGTGGACTTTGAGAGCAAGATTTCAGACTTTTCCCTCTTTTCCTCTTTTTACAACGAATTATCCCAAATTGAGGAGGTGGACTTTGAGAGCAAGATTTTCGATTTTTCCCCCTGCTCTCTTTTTGTGAATGTGTATATGTATGCTTCTGTGTGAGATTTTCTCTGTATAGCTTTGCTTCCACCATATGTCCCAGGGTTCTATCTGTCCATTTTTTTCAATAATTAATTTTTAATTTTAATAACGCCACTATATTTTGTACTTTAATCTATTTTACTTTACCTGCTCTTTCTTTTTTTCCTACCTTCCCTTACTCCCTCCTTCCCTCCGCCCCTCCTTTCCTTCTTTCTCTCTTTCTTTCCTTCCTCCCTCCCTCCCTCACTTCTTCCTTTCACTCTTTCTTTTTCTTTCCTTCCTCCCTCCCTCCCTCCTTTCTTTCTTTCTTTCTTTCCTTCCTCCCTCCCTCCTTCCTTTCTTTCTTTCTTTCTTTCCATCCTTCCTCCCTCCCTCCCTCCTTTCTTTCTTTCTTCCTTCCTTCCTTCCTTTGTTTCCTTCTTCCTTTCTTTCTCTCTCTCTTTCTTTCTTCTACTAATCCTTTCTTTCTACTTTTTCTCCCTTTTATTCTGAGCCGGGTAGATGAAAGGCTCTTGTTGCTGCAGCCAGGAGTCAGTGCTGTGCCTCTGAAGTGGGAGAGCCAACTTCAGGACACGGGTCCACAAGAGACCGCCCAGCTCCACATAATATCAAGGGGCGAAAATCTCCCAGAGATCTCCATCTCAACACCAGCACCCAGCTTCAGTCAACGACCAGCAAGCTACAGTGCTGGTCACCCTATGCCAAGCAACAAGCAAGGCAGGAACACAACCCCACCCATTAGCAGAGAGGCTACCTAAAAACATAATAAGGCCACAGGCACCCCAAAACACACCACCAGACGTGGACCTGTCTACCAGAAAGACAAGATCGAGCCTCAACCACCAGAACACAGGCACTAGTACCCCCCACCAGGAAGCCTACACAACCTACTGAAACAACCTTAGCCACTGGGGACAGACACCAAAAACAATGGGAACTACGAATCTGCAGCCTGCCAAAAAAGAATCCAAACACAGTAAGATAAGCAAAATAAGAAGACAGAAAAACACACAGCAGGTGAAGGAGCAAGATAAAAACCTACCAGACCTAACAAATGAAGAGGTAATAGGCAGTCTACCTGAAAAAGAATTCAGAATAATGATAGTAAAGATGACCCAAGATTCTATTTCCAAAATCCAAAATCTTGGAAATAGAATAGACAAAATGCAAGAAACAGTTAACAAGGACCTAGAAGAACTAAAGATGAATCAAGCATCGATTAAAAACACAATAAATGAAATGAAAAATACTCTAGATGGGATCAATAGCAGAATAACTGAGGCAAAAGAACGGATAAGTGAGGTGGAAGATAAAATAGTGGAAGTAACTGATGCAGAGCAAAATAAAGAAAAAAGAATGAAAAGAACAGAGGACAGTCTCAGAGACCTCTGGGACAACACTAAACACACCAACATTCGAATTATAGGGGTTCCAGAAGAAGAGAAAAAGGGATTGAGAAAATATTTGAAGAGATTATAGTTGAAAACTTCCCTAATATGGGAAAGGAAATAGTTAATCAAGCCCAGGAGGCACAGAGAGTCCCATACAGAATAAATCCAAGGAGAAATACGTCAAGACACATATTAATCAAACTGTCAAAAATTAAACACAAAGAAATCCTATTAAAAGCAGCAAGGGAAAAACAACAAATAACACAAAAGAGAATCCCCATCAGGTAAACAGCTGATCTCTCAGCAGAAACTCTACAAGCCAGAAGGGAGTGGCAGGACATAATTAAAGTGATGAAGGAGAGAAACCTGCAACAAAGATTACTCTACCCAGCAAGGATCTCATTCAGATTTGATGGAGAAATTAAAACTTTAACAGACGAGCAAAAGCTGAGAGAGTTCAGCACCACCAAACCAGCTTTACAACAAATGCTAAAGGAACTTCTCTAGGCAAGAAACACAACAGAAGGAATATACCTACATTAACGAACCCAAAGCAATTAAGGAAATGGGAATAGGAACATACATATCAATAATTACCTTAAATGTAAATGGACTAAATGCTCCCACCAAAAGATACAGACTGGCTGAATGGATACAAAAACAAGACCCATATATATGCTGTCTACAAGAGACCCACTTCAGACCTAGAGACACATACAGATTGAAAGTAAGGGGATGGAAAAAGATATTCAATGCAAATGGAAATCAAAAGAAAGCTGGAGTAGCAATTCTTATATCAGACAAAATAGACTTTAAAATAAAGATTATTTAGAAGAGACAAAGAAGGACACTACATAATGATCAAGGGATCAATCCAAGAAGAAGATATAACAATTGTAAATATTTATGCACCCAACACAGGAGCACCTCAATACATAAGGCAAATACTAACAGACATAAAAGGGGAAATCAACAGTAACACACTCATAGTAGGGGATTTTAACACCCCACTTTCATCAATGGACAGATCATCCAAAATGAAAATAAATAAGGAAACACAAGCTTTAAATGATACATTAAACAAGATGGACTTAATTGATATTTATAGGACATTCCATCCAAAAACAACAGAATAAACATTTTTCTCAAGTGCTCATGGAACATTCTCCAGGACAGGTCATATCTTGGGTCACAAATCAAGCCTTGGTAAATTTAAGAAAATTGAAATTGTATCAAGTATCTTTTCCGACCACAATGCTATGAGACTAGACATCAATTACAGGAAAAGATCGGTAAAAAATACAAACACATGGAGGCTAAACAATACACTACTCAATAACGAAGTGATCACTGAAGAAATCAAAGAGGAAATTAAAAAATACCTAGAAACATGTCACAATGTAGACACGACGACCCAAAACCAATGGGACGCAGCAAAAGCAGTTCTAAGGGGGAAGTTTATAGCAATACAATCCCACCTTAAGAAACAGGAAACATCTCCAGTAAACAACCTGACCCTGCACCTAAAGCAATTAGAGAATGAAGAACAAAAAACCCCCAAAGTTAGCAGAAGGAAAGAAATCATAAAAATCAGATCAGAAATAAATGAAAAAGAAATGAAGGAAACGATAGCAAAGATCAATAATACTAAAAGCTGGTTCTTTGAGAAGATAAACAAAATTGACAAACCATTAGCCAGACTCATCAAGGAAAAAAGGGAGAAGACTCAAATCAATAGATTTAGAAATGAAAAAGGAGAAGTAACAACTGACACTGCAGAAATACAAAAGATCATGAGAGATTACTACAAGCAACTCTATGCCAATAAAATGGACAACCTGGGAGAAATGGACAAATTCTTAGAAATGCACAACCTGCCAAGACTGAATCAGGAAGAAATAGAAAATATGAATAGACCAATCACAAGCACTGAAATTGAAACTGTGATTAAAAATGTTCCAACAAACAAAACCCAGGAGCAGATGGCTTCACAGGCGAATTCTATCAAACATTTAGAGAAGAGCTAACACACATCCTTCTCAAACTCTTCCAAACAATTTCAGAGGAAGGAACACTCCCAAACTCATTCTACGAGTCCACCATCACCTTGATACCAAAACGAGGAAAGGATGTCACAAAGAAAGAAAACTACAGGCCAATATTACTGATGAACATAGATGGAAAAATCCTCAACAAAATACTAGCAAACAGAATCCAACAGCACATTAAAAGGATCATACACCATGATCAAGTGGGGTTTATTCCAGGAATGCAAGGATTCTTCAATATACAAAAATCAATCAATGTGATAAACCATATTAACAAATTGAAGGAGAAAAACCATATGATCATCTCAATCGATGCAGACAAAGCTTTCGACAAAATTCAACACCCATTTGTGATAAAAACTCTGCAGGAAGTAGGCATAGAGGGAACTTTCCTCAACATAATAAAGGCCATATATGACAAACCCACAGCCAACATTGTCCTCAATGGTGAAAAACTGAAACCATTTCCACTAAGATCAGGAACAAGACAAGGCTGCCCACTCTCACCACTCTTATTCAACCTAGTTTTGGAAGTTTTAGCCACAGCAATCAGAGAAGTAAAGGAAATAAAAGGAATCCAAATTGGAAAAGAAGAAGTAAAGCTGTCACTGTTTGCAGATGACATGATACTCTACATAGAGAATCCTAAAGAGGCTACCAGAAAACTACTAGAGCTAATCAATGAATTTGGTAAAGTAGCAGGATACAAAATTAATGCACAGAAATCTCTGGCATTCCTGTACACTAATGATGAAAAATCTGAAAATGAAATCAAGAAAACACTCCCATTTACCATTGCAACAAAAAGAATAAAATATCTAGGAATAAATCTACCCAAGGAGACAAAAGACCTGTATGCAGAAAATTATAAGACACTGATGAAAGAAATTAAAGATGATACAAATAGATGGAGAGATATACCATGCTCCTGGATTGGAAGAATCAATATTGTGAAAATGACTCTACTACCCAAAGAAATCTACAGATTCAATGCAATCCCTATCAAACTACCACTGGCATTTTTCACAGAACTAGAACAAAAAATTTCAAAATTTATTTGGAAAAACAAAAGACCCCGAATAGCCAAAACAATCTTGAGAACGAAAAACGGAGCTGGAGGAATCAGGCTCCCTGACTTCAGACTATACTACAAAGCTACAGTAATCAAGACAGTGTGGTACTGGTGCAAAAACAGAAAGATAGATCAATGGAACAGGATAGAAAGCCCAGAGATAAACCCACGCACATAGGGTCACCTTATCTTTGATAAAGGAGGCAGGAATGTACAGTGGAGAAAGGACAGCCTCTTCAATAAGTGGTGCTGGGAAAACTGGACAGGGACATGTAAAAGTATGCGAGTAGATCACTCCTTAACACCATACACAAAAATAAGCTCAAAATGGATTAAAGACCTAAATGTAAGGCCAGAAACTATCAAACTCTTAGAGGAAAACATAGGCAGAACACTCTATGACATACATCACAGCAAGATCCTTTTGGACCCACCTCCTAGAGAAATGGAAATAAAAACAAAAATAAACAAATGGGACCTAATGAAACTTCAAAGCTTTTGCACAGCATAGGAAACCATAAACAAGACCAAAAGACAACCCTCAGAATGGGAGAAAATATTTGCAAATGAAGCAACTGACAAAGGATTAATCTCCAAAATTTATAAGCAGCTCATGCAGCTCAATAGCAAAAAAACAAACAACCCAATCCAAAAATGGGCAGAAGACTTAAATAGGCATTTCTCCAAAGAAAATATATAGACTGCCAACAAACATATGAAAGAATGTTCAACATCATTAATCATTAGAGAAATGCAAATCAAAACTACAATGCGATATCTCACACCAGTCAGAATGGCCATCATCAAGAAATCTAGAAACAATAAATGCTGGAGAGGATGTGGAGAAAAGGGAACACTCTTGCACTGCTGTTGGGAATGTGAATTGGTACAGCCACTATGGAGAACAGTATGGAGGTTCCTTAAAAAACTACAAATAGAACTACCATGTGACCCAGCAATCCCACTACTAGGCATATACCCTGAGAAAACCATAATTCAAAAAGAGACATGTACCAAAATGTTCATTGCAGCTCTATTCACAATAGCCCGGAGCTGGAAACAACCTAAGTGTCCATAATCGGATGAATGGATAAAGAAGATGTGGCACATATATACAATGGAATATTACTTAGCCATAAAAAGAAACGAAACTGAACTATTTGTAATGAGGTGGATAGACCTAGAGTTTGTCCTACAGAGTGAAGTAACTCAGAAAGAGAAAGACAAATACCGTATGCTAAAACATATATATGGAATTAAAAAAAAATGTCATGAAGAACCTAGGGGTAATATGGGAATAAAGACACAGACTTACTTGAGAATGGACTTGGGGGGAAGGGTGGGCTGTGACAAAGCAAAATAGAGGCATGGACATATATACACTACCAAATGTAAGGTAGATAGATAGTGGGAAATAGCCGCAGGGCTCAGGGAGATCAGCTCGGTGCTTTGTGACCTACTGAAGGGGTGGGATGGGGAGGGTGGGAGGGAGGGAGATGCATGAGGGAAGGGATGTGGGAACAGATGTATATGTATGACTGATTCACTTTGTTATAAAGCAGAAACTAATTAAAAAAATAAAAATTAAAATTAAAAAAAAGAATGTTTCCACAAAATCTTAGCAAAATCTAGGTTCTGGTTGATGACAGCTGGGGCATTTTCTGAACCAGGAGAAGGGATTGTTACATCCAAAAATTAAATGGGACCACCCCTAGAACAAAATTAGGCTTCTTTTAGGAAGACAGAAGGGATTAGATGATCAACATTTTCCATTGTACCAACCAGTCTGACACTCACAACGCTGCATATATTCCAGAATGATTTGAAAAGAGACCGTAAATTCAGTGAATTTAGGTGGACTTTCTGATCCAGGTCAGTATGTAAAATTAGCATTAGAATACATGAAAAGGAAATGTGATTTATGATTTATTTATTTAGAAAAATACCTCTTCATTTAAAAAAAAGTTTTAAAGCATTACCTTTCAATTTAGAAATTACTGACCAATTGTTTACATTTAACTGCTTTAGTAAATGCTTAACTTTATTATTATTAAATGTATGAGAAATCATAAAATTCAGTTTTGAGAGGAGAGCTCACTTTTTGAATCTTAAGTATCTTCTAGGGGCAGCTTGCCTACATTTTAGGGGCAGAATTTTGAAAATAAACAAAACATATGAGGGAAAATTTACAAACTCAGAAGTGAACTCTTTATCCCAGAATAATAACCTAGCAAGTAAAAATTACAATTCTGAAATCCTCCCCAAATTTAGAATTTGTTGGAAATTCTTTTTCTAAAACATGATGATCTGCTAAATCATATTTGTTGCTAATCTTTAATTCTGGATTTTTAAAATTCTAATTTCATCATAGTTTTTTTTTTAATTTTAGAAAATCCTAAATATCCAGAAAAGTTAAATGAAAAAATTATAACCATCTATTATCTTACCATCTCAGCAATAAGAATTGGTAATATTTTAGAGTATTTTAAATCTACTTTACAATATATTTTTCTTTTCAAAGAAGTTTCCATCATACTTTACATTTGTTTTGTTAACTTAAAAAATTACATTTTGATCATTTTCCCAAACAAAGAAAATTTGAAAATTATTTTAATTGTTTAAGTTTTCCAATTTGTCTCTTTTTTAGAGCTATTGTTAGACTCTCAACATCACAGAACTTGTTCTGAATTGGTAAAACCACTCTCAAGCAATTTCTAAGGGCCACATGATATTGCCACTTATAATATGATAATAATATGACACTGTAGGACAGATCTACTTTTCTATTTAAACTTTTTTTTTGATAATCTAATTGTCAGATTTCTTCTGTCTTAGCAAGAGCTCTTTCTTCTCAGAAATATTAATTTCTACTCACAATTCCCCTGAAATATGGAAACAATTAAATGATGGGCAATAATTTTTATGTTCATGATATCTTTGAAATATTTTATAATTTGGTAGTCAGAAAATAGTTTATTGACCAAATTTGGTACTATGAAGTTACTTTCAAATAAGGACCTAAAGATATTTTTATAATTGTATTCTGTCTAGTTTTTATTAGATAATTATTTGTTACATCACATTCACTGAGACGTCCAAAATGGAGTAGCCATTATCAAGACAATTTATGAGTTACATTGACTTTCCCTACCTCACTCTAATACTTTGCTCCATCCTGTGCTCAGCCTCTGCTTTTTGTAAGTAAACAATTAGGAATATTTCTGGACTCTCCATAGTTTTTCATCTATTATAGGAAATAAATGCTAGAACTTCTAATGGAAATATTTAGCTCTGTCTTGATTCTCAGACTGATTCTAGCCATGAGTCATGAAAAGTGCTTTCAAATATAGTAAAATAAAATGCTGTAATATTTTATCCATATATTCTATGACACATCCCATTCCACCTCACATTGTTGATATTTTCCTTAAATTTCATCTTCTTGCTTGACTGTAAAGAACTCTAGCACAGTGGTCAGGTCTTCATGACTATCCCTGACAGTGTTCTGCAGTCAATAGAATTCTCATTAAATTAATAGAAATCCAGGACAGGAGAAGAAAATTCATAGTCAAAGAAGTATAAATATAGTTGTGCTTCTATATCTCTTCCTTTAAGAGTCATTAGCAGATCTACTCCATCTAAAAGCTCAATATTTTGCTTTCCTGATTTATTTTTAGTATCCCTTCAGTATTAGTTTAATTGAAAACATAAACTTCACCAACTTCTGAAAAACAATTTACAATTATAGTAAGGCTGTTAAATATAGAATTATCAAAATATAATACATAGGACTTCAACTTCTAGAGATAATGGAGTAATTGAGACTGGTTTTAGTTTTGAAAACAAAAACAAAACAGAGAAAATCAATGAAAAAAGAGCGGGTTCTTTGAAACAGATAAATTTTTAGCCATAGTGGTGAAAAAATAAGAAAATATAAATAAATAAACAAATAAATAAATAATTTATTAATATCAGGAATGAAAGAGAGCTTTACAACAGATCCTACAGTTGTTAAAAGTACAACGTTAGGAATTATAATCAGCAACTTTCTGTAAATATATATGAAATAGACAAATTTTTGAAAGATACAAACTATCAAATCTCACTGAAGAAGAAAGAGAATCAAAATAGCTCTATACATATTAATAATGAATTTATAGTTAAAAACTTTCATATCAAGAAACCTCCAGGTGCAGATGGTTTCATTGGTGACTTCTCCCAAAATTTTAAGAAAGAAATAAATCTAATTCTATACAAATTGTTCCAGAAAATAGAAGATAAAATTTCCACTTAACTTATAAAGCCAGCATTTCCCTGATACATAAACTACACAAAGACATTACAGGAAAGTAAATCTACGGAATGATATCTGTCATGAACACAGACACAGAAATACTTAACAAACTGACTCAAGCAATACAACACTATATTGACAAAATAAAGGAGAAAAACTATACGGTAATTTCAAAAAATGCAGAAAAAGCATTTGATAAAATGCAACACCTATTCATAATAACCATAATAAAAAACACTTCAAACTAGGAATAATAGGGAATATTCTCAAATTGGTAAAAGTCATCTAAGAAAAATCTATACCTAATGCCATAAAGGGATAAGTGGAATAATTTTCTATAAGATCACATATATGGCAAAATTAAAACAACAACAACAACCAAAGCTTGTTTTGGAGGTCCTAACTAATGCAATAAATCAAGAAATAGAGATATAAGATTAGAAACAAGGAATAAACTTATTTTTATTTGCAGAGGTGATGATCACCTACCTAGAATAAACTAAGGAAACTACAAAAATGCTTCTAGAACTAATAAGTGGGTTTAACAAGGTTATAAGATAAATGGTTATAATGGGGATAAATCTTTGCAAAGCAAATATTTGACAAAGGTACTATATCCAAAATATGTAAAGAATTCTCTAAATTCAGTGATAAGAAAATAAACACCCAATTTAAAAAATGGGCAAAAGATTCTAACAGACATTTCACCAAAGAGGATGTTCAAATGATGAAAAAAAGCTTAACAGTGTTAATCATTACAAAAATTCATTTTTTAAAATGAAAACATGAGATATCACTACACACTCACTAGAATGACTAAAATTTTTTAAAGTTAGAAAAACTGACAAAACCAAGCACTGACAAAAGATTTGGAGCAGCTGAAACTTTCACATATTGCTGGTGGCCTACAAAGTGTTAGAGTCACTTTGGGAAAAACAATATAACAGTTTCTTCCCCATACAATTAAACAAATATCCACTACATGACCTAGCAATTCCATTCTTTGGCATTTACCCAAGGGAAGTGAAAATATTTGTCCACATGAAGATATGTACTCAAATGTTTGTAGAATCTTATTTATAACTGCCAAAACAACCTAAATATCATTGAAATGGTGATAGGGTAAACAAATTGTGATATATACACACAGTGGAATACTACTCAGCATTAAAAATTTATTAACAACCAAAACACAAACCAAAATGTAAAAATCTCAAAATGGTCATGCTAAGTGAAGCCAGGTATAAAAGGTAACATATTGTATGATTGCATCTATAATATCGTTTTAGAAATGCCAAACCACTAAGGACAGAAAGCAGATCAGGGGTAGCTAGGAGTTGGGTCTAGGAAAATAATTGACTGCAGGGGTACAGTGAGGGAACTCTTTGGAGTTATAGAAGTATTCTATATCTTGACTATGGTTGTATGTCTGTAAATATTTGTTCAAATTTATTGTTTTATATACATGAAATTAGTGAACATTATTGTATACAAATCATACTTTTATGAAGTTATCTTAAAAACATCAAGGAGAATGAAAAAGAAAATAATATTAACCACTGCCTTATGTTGATTGAAAAAAATGACTGAACATAAAATTTATCTCTAAGCTTCCAAGCAGTTAAAGTAAAAAGAAAAGCAAAAGATGTTATTACCTAATGTCCATTATGAAACTGTATCTGACTCATCATAGGTTATGAAAGGAAGGTATCACATGAGTTTTTAAAAACTTTCCTGGTGATTCTACATTTTACATAAATATTCTTCATATGTCACATATCAACCCCTGATAAAGGCAAAGATATATCATTAACATATCGCCCACATCCCCCGATCATTAGAGAACTTTAAATTATTTAAACTTTAAATTATTCCCAGAACTAAAGTTTTGTCTCAGAACACACAGAGGAATCAACAGGAAATTCTTCCTCAGAGTCTACCCTGGGAAAATATGTAATATGGTTATTTGGGTACTACACCATCTCCAATGAAGTGGAGATGTTTTCTACTACCAGATGTAGTAGAAATGTCTTCTACTACCAGAGGTAGCTCTGGAGTTTTCAGCCTCAACCTGCTTCCTTTATTTATCTTGTGAATGGCAGAGACTTAGAAAAACCCCAACATGCACTTTCACACTCACACCTGCAGTCTTAAAGGGGTCATTTCTAAGATAACCACATCTATGTTAGGTCTGCCTGGGTAAGATTTTTGAGCATGATCAGAGTCACTGAATAAGTCTCATAAAAACTTATTGTCACATTTCCAAGACAAAAGAGAAAAGTTTGTGTTACATTAGGAAAATTGCTTCCACCTATGACCCAGATCTCACTAGTAGAGCTACATAAGCATCTTCTAATAGCCATTTCTCCTGTCTTGGTCCAACCAGTCAGAATCTTTGTGGGAAAGAAAAAGTAGGACCCAAATCTGATCCTGACTTGCTTTTTCAAATTCCACTAGTTGGTTTTTACTTTAATCTCCATTTCCTATCACTTTATGTAAATAAAATTCACAAAACAAACACTTTCCACTCTTGGGAAGAAATGTCATCTGTATTATTTCTTGCACTTCTTGTTGTTTTTGACTTTTGTTCTCAGTCAGCATTCCTGGAAAGTCACAGATTGATATACAGATAGGAACTGTTGAATTATTGATTCCTGCATTTGAGAAATATGTATTGACATTCTATGCTCTATGCTGTATATTCAAAAATAAATAAGACCCAGTTCTGACCTCTAAGAACATTTTATTATAGTAAGGAAGATAGACATGGAAATAAATAATTTTGAGACAATGTTACACTATTCTAATAGATACTTCTCATGTCAGAATGTTAATAAACAAAAAGCTATTGGAATACAACAGCTAATCCACAACTGCCTGAGGCAGCTGAAGATTTCAAAAGCATGTAACAGCCCAAGGTCTTAGAGCCCGAGGTGGTAGGGATGGCTCAGCAAGCAGAAGAAACAACTTGTGTGCAAATAACTAATTAGAAAAGTATCTAGTGTGTTTGGATAATAATGGAAACTTATGTGGCTAGAGCTCAGGGTAAAACAGTCATTCATTTATTGAACTAATATTTATTGAGCAACTGCTGTGTCTCAGGCACAATTCTAGTCACTGAAGGTATGATAGTGAACAAAATAGGAAAAAAATGGCCTGTTCCTTTGGAGCCTATATTCTAACTAGAGGAGAAAAATAATTCTTAAAAATGCTGAGGACATCAGATGGTGAAAAGCTCTATGGAGAACATTTTAGAAGGGAAGGAGGATAACTCAAGGATGAGTCAAAAAGTTGGGCCTAAGCAATTGGAAAGATGGAATTACCATTCTCTAAGTTGGGAGTACTTTAGGAGAAACCAGTTTGGAATAGAAGATGATCAAGAGTTTTGTTTTGGACTATAGAGGTTTTCAGTATCTACTAGAGACCCAAGTTAAGATCCTGAGCAAACAGTTGGATGTAAGATACTAGAATTCAGAGAGAGTTCTTGGCTTGAGAAATGAATTTGTGGGGCTTTCAGCCTTTCCATGGCATTTTAAATCATAAGGGTTGATGAGATGATTCTGTGATATGAAAGAGTGGCAGTGAATGAATCTAGAGAATAAGGTAAAAAATAGATATGAAGAGTCGTTGTACCAAGACTTGAAGTTTGACCATAATCCCATCAAAAGTGTAAAATCAACTAGAGCTTTAAAGAAAGAGTGATGTGACATGGTGGACTTCATTTTTAAAAGAAAGCTATTGGTAGTGGGCCTCAGAGGGGAAAAATTTGGATGGAAGGAAAATAATTATATCTATCACAATGGTCCAGATGAAAGACAGGCAGGGTGAGTAGAGATGAAGAAGAATTGTTGGGTTCGGGTATTTGTTCTAAGGTAAAATCACAGGCTTTGGTGACTGACTGGATGTGCAGAGGATGTTATAGAGAAGTAATTTGCAAATTATTTAGTGTTCCATGGAGATAACCATTATTATTAATAATTATTAATTTTGTGTGTCAACTTGACTGGGCTAAGGGATGCCCAGATAGCTGGAAAAACATTATTTCTGAATGTGTTTGTGAGGGTGTCTCTGGAAGAGATTAGCATTTGAATCAGTAGACTAAGCAAAGAAGATCACCCTCACCAATGTGGGTGAACATCATCGAATCCAATTTGTTGACAGCCTGAATAGAACAGAAAGGCAGAGGAAGGGAGAATTCACTCTGCTTGAGCTGGAACATTCATTTTCTCCCAGGAGCTCCTGGGACACTGGAGCTCCTGATTCTTGAGCTTTTGGTCTCAGACCAGGACTTACACCATCAGCCACCCAATTCTTAGCCTTTGGACACGGACTAAATTACACCACCAGCTTTTCTTGGTTTCTCCAGCTTGAAGAGGGCAGACTGTGGGACTTCCAAGCCTGCAGTTCTATTCAGAACTCTATCTATTCTATGGAGTTCTATTTCTCTGGAGAACCCTGACTAATACTGACAGTAACTGGAGAGAAAATAGGAGGCTAAAATAATGAGACTTTGATCTCCAAAGCCCTAAATAAATGTTTTATTTTTATATCTTTACTAGCTTGGTAAATATTACATTGTTTGAGAAAAATCTCCTTTAGAAAATGTTTGAAAACCACTTGCATAGATGATAATTTTAACAAGTTCTAGTTTTGGAACTCTGCATAAGGTGACAACATTAACTAGGAGCATTAATAAAAATATAAATGCATAGTTAGTTGTAAGTATTTCTTATACAGTGATAACACAAACATAAAAAGCTTATAAACAAAATGGTACAGCCACTATGGAAAATAGTATGGCAGTTCCTCAAAAAATTAAAAATAGAATTACTGTTTGACCCAGCAACTCCATTTCTGCATAAATACCCAAAAGAATTGAAATAAGGGGCATGAATAGATATTTGTACATTCATACTCTCAATAATCAAAAGGTCAAAGAAACCCAACTGTCCATTGACAAATAAATGGACAAAATGTGGTATATACATAAAATAGAACATTATTCAGCTTTAAAAAAGAAGGAAATTGTGACATATGCTACAACATGGGTGAACTCAGTGTCATGAGATAGTCAGAAAAGGAGAATACTGTATGTTTCTACCCATATGAGGTACTGAGAGTGTCATAGAGACAGAAAGTAGCATGGTTGACTCCAGGGACTGAGAGCAGAAGGGAATGGGGAGTTATTGTTTTATTGATAGAGTGTTTCAGTTTTGCAAGAGGAAAAAGCTCTGGAGATGGATGATAGTGATGGTTGCACAACAATGTCAATGTACTTAATGACACTGAACTTAAAATGATTAAAATGGTAAATTTTGTTATATATATATCGCACAATTGAAAAATATTATATGCAAACACAATGTATTTTTAGTGTTCTGCACACTTCCTGTGTAGTAAATGTTTATACATGTATCTCTAGTATAATGAACATGGTCACACATATCTTCAGTATCATATATACCACACACTTCTAATGTTGAATATAAATTCACATGGGAAAGATCTTGCAAGGTTAACATATAGGACTTACAATGTTTTATGCATATTCCTGTATACCTGGTGGTATATTCACACCTATATTGTAATATATATTATATAATCTATTTTCATTGTATATATATATATATAAAACGTATATTATGATATATCAAATATATACATAATATATAAAAATTGCATGTAACATATATACACACACTATTTGCATACTTCTATACCAAGTTTTTATGTCCACAAAAAATATATAAAAACATCCCCAGGATCAGCATAGTCCTTCTTCAAAAGTGGACATATGCACACACAGACTTGCATGCACCCACGTGCATCTCAACTGTGACATACATAAAATACAGTTTTGTACCCACAGAGCTACATTTCCAGAGTTATATAGATGCATGCATCTCCAGTGTGGTACACACATACTTGCATACTTCTTCAATGCTGGATATGCACATAGAAATCTTCAGAGTTGTTCACACATATATAAACATATATGCATGTAAATAGTCATGTACACATATATCTCTACGTGGTCTTACAGTTTTAGAAATTCATGTGCATATACATCTCTCACATTATTTGCATACTCACACTAATGTCTACCATTATATATGTACACAAACATCTTCAGGGTTTTACAGACACACACACACACACACAGATGACTAATCTCATATACACACAGAGAAGCTGGGTCATGAGACCCTTTCCTCTTGTGATTTGTGGTATCAGCCTCATTGTTTATAATCTTAACTTGAGTATTATTAATTTTTCGTCCTGTGGTAAAGAGTTTTAATTTAATCAAAACCTTGGAGACTAAATAATTAAACCTGTCACACCATCCACAGTTTTATTGTTAATTAGTCATGGTGAGGTGCCATTGTCATAGGAGACAGGGTCCCTAAATTTAGCAGTGGAATATTACATTGATCACACACAGAAACAGCCTGGACTCTGGGGATCAGCTGCACGTCAGTGAGTGCGTTGTGGTAGAGTCCACTCTTCACCTATGAAAGGGGGATGTTCCTGGAATTGTCAGCAATGATCTGCTTGCTTGTTCTCTGGCTGCACATAGTAACCAAAAAACCTGCCATCCTTAACCCCTTGAGGGCCCCATAACAGCAAGTTGGAGGAGGATGATTCTCTTGCTCAGCTCTGGGCTGCTTGCCTGCCTGCCTGGCTGAACTAGAGCTCGTCTCCCCCAGAGAGACAGCTGCTTCTCTATCCAGAGCCACGGGCTCTCTCCCAACCCTTTCCTTACAGGTTGGAAACAGGAAACCAACCAAGCATGTTTCCTTCTCAGTGTGCAAGGTCAGGTGCCTCTTTCTGCTCTGCTTCTTTGAATGAAGAATAAGTAAAACACATAGCACAAGGTTTTCTAGCGCCCCAGCTACCATAGTCCTATATATGCATATTCTGGGCCTGAAGACAGATCTGCTAAATATCAATATTAATTAGCAGAGCCACAAAATTCCTCCTAATGCACTTTCTTCCATTCGGATTCACACTTGAAGTGGCATCCTGCTGTACCTGAAAGAGTATGGGCCTTGGGGACTAGTAGACACAGATTCAGAACTCAGCTTTGTCACTTAACTAGAATTATTATTTCCTCTAATTTTTTTCTAGCTAAAATCTCACTCTTCTCATTTGTTAAAAAGGATGTCTTGAGTATGAGGTAGATTTCTACTGACTGTCCATTCTGTTCCTTTTCCCATCACAGTGAGGTGGAGGAATGGCCTTCTTGGTCGTTCTATCTGTTTCTTCCTCCTTGAGAGGTAGAAACTTGATTCTATGCCCTAATTGCTACCAGTACCATTTAGTAGTTGAAAGAACCCTTGGGTAAATAAGATCACTGGGAATAGTGACAACATTTGAGCCAGGAATAATAGTTTAGAATCATATTATTAAGTGTTGCAGGTGCCTTGCTTTATCTTGTAGATAATATGCAGTTACTAAAGGTGTTTAAAAGCTAAATATTTCTTTTTTTTTTTTTTGGTGGTATGCGGGCCTCTCACTGTTGTGGCCTCTCCCATTGCGGAGCACAGGCTCCGGATGCACAGGCCCAGTGGCCATGGCTCACGGGTCCAGCCGCTCCGTGGCATGTGGGATCTTCATGGACCGGGGCACTAACCCGTGTCCCCTGCATCGGCAGGCGGACTCTCAACCACTGCACCACCAGGGAAGTCCTAAAAACTAAATATTTTTGAGTACCAATGAGACATTAACATTGGAGAGAGAATAAGATTCTTCATGTGATTTTCTTCTATTCCTGGATATTAGAAGCATCAGGAGTGGTGGCCAAGGATGGCTGGAAGGGCACTGAAGTGAGAGGTAGCTGGAAAGGTGAAAGTAGCATTAGTTTGTCATTATATTTCCTCCCCTCATATTCTTTTGCAGGTTCCCCTGGTTACAGGAGTCTGGTGTAGTAGTGTACAAACTGGGTACTCAAAGTTCCATCATGCTTAGCTTTACCCATGGCAGTGAGCATGACCCCTCCTACAGAAGTTGCCATTCAGTGAGTTGTTCTCTCACCTCCTGATAAAACCTATTAATGATTCTATATGAATGATTGACAGTTGACAGATAATAAATATCATGTATCCACCACTATTCTAAGTACTGGGGCTGAATCAATGAGCAAGGTCATTAAAGTTCCTGACCTCATGGGGCTTTCATTCTAGTCAAAGGAAAGTAGAATATAGACAAATAAATGAATGAGATAATTCTAGAGAGTTGATAAGTTGCTACTAAGAAATAAAATAGTAGAATGAATAGGTGAGATTGAGAGATGGTCAGAGACTAGGATTTATGGTCTTGTATTCCATAGCAAGAATATTGATTATATTCTAAATGACACAGAAATCCACTGTAGGGTATAAGTAGAGTACTGATGTAAACTGATTTGCATTTTTAAAAGATCACCTGATGTAAAGCAATTATATGCCCATAAAGATGTGAAAAAAAGAAAAAAAAAATCACCTGAGGAGTAACTATACGGCACACTGAGATTAGCATTATGTATAACAACAAGAAGGGCAATTTTTTAAAAAAGCATATTAACTCAGAGAAATACATTTCCTAATGGTGATATATATGATAGAGTGAGATATCTATGGAGTAAACATTTGGAAACAACACAGCCTTCTTAGAGACCCAGGAATAGTACTGTTACCAAAAGTGGGTGTCCAGCTGCTCGCCACTCAAAAGCCAATAAAGAGGCAAGTTTGGTGGAAAGGAAAGTTTGCTTTCTTTCTGAGGCCGGCAACCAGGGGGCGGGTGGGGGCGGGAATGGAGTACAGATCCCTGTCCAGAGGCCAGTTCCCCCCCACTGACAATCAGTGGGCAGGAGCTTTCATAGGTGAAGCGAGAGGGCTACATGAAGAAACATCACAGTCAGATTGAAATTGGTCATGCAGTGGTCTAACCAGCGTCATCTTGATTGCTTTAAGTACAGCTAATCGTCAGGTCCAGGGTCGGTTTGTTCCCATTTCTTTGAGGCCAGCTCTCGGAATGGTGGCAGCTTATGTCATGGCTACAGTCTGGTCATCATGTAGTTAACTTCTTCTGCCTGGTGTAGGTTTCAGTATCTATCACAGCTCAAATAATATGGCTCAGAATACTACCTATGACCCTTAAGGAGGAACTAAAGGTCCTTGACTATACTTAATGACTAAACTATTATTTAGTCTTGTTGGACTGTTTTCCTTTGTTTCTGCACTTTCTCACTTCTCTAATTACACTTATAATTTGGCTAAAGTTTTTCCACAGACAGAAGGCAGGCTGAGGACACAGTGGGGAAGAACCATACAGCCATGCTCCGTTTCAGTATGAGATAGGCAACGCTCTCCTGAGCCCACTTCTTGGAGAGCCCTACACAAGGAAGATGCAGAAATGTTTCCTTTCCTGAGACCTCACTGCTCACCTCTAGGGAAGGTGTTCTTCTCCATCTTCCATTACAGAGTTCCATCACACAGCTGTCCCAAGGGAGTTGGTCCACCTAGGATACATGGGAGAAGGTAGCAAACTAGGTCTCTTCCTTTGACTATTGTGTTTCCCTTCCTCTGTTAACAGTGTATACTTCATTTATGTAAAGAGAGAGAAGAAAAAGACAGAAATTGGATGACTATTGAGATAAGAGTAAAGGGGCCTATTTAGTTTCAGTAAGTTCAGTTTAAGTCTTAGAAGGTGGTGATGAGTAAATTGTGGAAAGATTTGAAGAGTTGTTCAAGGTTTCATTCATTTTAAAATTAATTGACTCATTCATCCATTCTGCAGTTATATACAGTGCTTTTACTCTGGGGTGAACATGCGTAGACAATGAGGATTCAGAGATGAATGTGACATAGTCCTTACTCCTATGGGGATTGTACTTTAGTGGAAAGATGTGCAGTAAAGATCAACCTTACCTGAAGAAAGGTGTGGGAGTCTGTCCCTGGCTCCTGGGAGTTAACTTCTAGGCCCTCGTAATATTCTGCCCAATAAGAGTCTGTTTGTTTACATGGAGACCTTTGGCTGTGACAGATAGCCTATGTTAACATTGTGATTTATAGGTATCAGCTCCACCTTTGAAGGCGAGAGAGACAAAAGTCAGCCATGCAGGTGGTTACCTGTGTCTACGTGGCTGACCTCCAATAAAAACCCTGGACTTCAAGGTTTGGATAATCTTCTCTGGCAATATTCTGTGCTGGGAGAAGTAAGTGCTGTCTACATGACTCCACTGGGAAAGGAAAACTGGAAGCTCACGCCTGGAACTCTTCTGTACAATGTGCCATGTGCTTTTTCCCATTGCTTATTTTAATCTGTATCCTTCTGTTGTAATAAACCATCACTCTGAGTATAATGGCCTTCCTGAGTTCTGTGAATCCTTTTAGAAAATCATTGAACTTGAGGGTGGTTTTGGAGACTGACTGAACTCTCAGAACAAACATAAACGGCTGACTACAGGGCAGTTATTAATAAAGCAAAAGATACATGCTGTAGGGTCTAGAGGAAGGGCACATAATCTATTCTGTGTGGTCTGAGGGAAATTTATTAGAACAAAAGTATAAAGTGAATCTTAAATATGAGTAAAAAAGGGGAAAACTTATTCCAGGTAGGAGAAAAAGTCAAAATCGATGTGGTGGAAGGGCATGGAAAATTGGGGCTTTTCAAGTGGTCCTATATAATTAGTAAGTTGATATGATGTATAGGAAGAGATGATTCAAGAATAAGAGATGGCAATCGTAAGATCCTTGACATCTTTTGCCACATAGCTGATAGGAAGCTATTATATGACACTAAGAATGGAAGTGGCATAGTGCTATTGCATTTTTGATAGATTATTCCTAGCAGCAGTGGGGAACAAATGCTTGAAACAAGGAGATCATTCAAGAGGACATGACACTATTTTAGGATAGAACAATGAAGGCTTGGATAACGGTCATGGGTATAGAAAGGAGGCAATGGATTCAAGAAAGGAGCCAAGGATTCAAGAAAGGTTTAAGATAAGGAAGCAACACATCTGAAATTCTAATTAATTAGAGTTGGAGATTTTTTTTAAAAGGCTAAATTTAGGATGAAAGCCAGATGTTGGGTTATTGGTGATAGCCATACTATTTCCTAAAATAGAAATGTAGGAAGAAAAGCCTGTTTATGGGAAAAGAGAAGTTCTCCTTTGGAAGTGTTGATTTTTAAGCATCAGTGAGATCTGAAGTGGAAATGTGTGATAGCACCTAAATACAAGAATGAGGAAGACAGACAAGTGGCCTAATGTGCAAAGCATACCAAAGGGATGTTAACCTCAAAAACTGTGGAGTTTATTAAATATTTCAAAGACATAATGAAATAATAGGTCTTCAGTATTACAAGTCCAGCATCTCTGTCAAAATGGCTGTGGAGTGAGTAGAAAGCAGTTATTTGAAATGTGTGGTATATTGTCATTGTTGGCGAGAAGGCAGATCTCAACTACAACTAACAAAGAAACTTGCAGATTTTTTTTTTTTTAATTCTGTTCACAAGGGACCAGATGATAGGACAAGGATGACTCAGGGAAATTTATCCCCATAACTAGCAAAGCAAAATTCACACTGCAGTCCCTGCTGTTGCTGAAGAAAGGCTGTCATCTTATATCCTGATTTATCTCTCTGAGAACTAATGAATTTTCCCCTAAAGTTCTAGCAATTCCCTACTAGGAAGAGAGTGTGGTATGGTGAGGAATGCTGTACTGCTGGGTCTTCAATGAACAACTCTTGCTTGATTGAATGATTTAATTTAAAAACCTAAAACTTATCTTCTTCTCATGCCATGAATTCTACTTGTTCAATCTATGATTTGACCATGGGCATTGCTGCTTTTCTTATTCAACTCTGTTTTTTATATTTGTTGTTCAGCTGAACTTAACATGTGATTCCATTTCATTCTTGGGGGACAAAGCCCAAACTCTGCCTCTTTCTTCCCTGCTGTACAATTCCATACCTAGTCTGGACAGCTCATAGAAGCCTTACCCTTTATGTGGTCCAGTTAGGATGCTAGTTCTAGCACACACTTCCTTTGTGACCTAGAGTCAGAGTACCCCTACTAAATATTTCTCATCTAAAAGATATTTGAACCAAAATAATTACTGAGATCTCTTCTAATCTGTCATCCCCTGAGTCCAGGACAGAAGCAATAACATTAGAGTTGTCCCTTGAAAGAGAAATTAAATTTCATCAGAAAGAAAAGGGATACAATGATTTTGAATGGAGAAGGATTAGGTTGAGAGAATGTAAGCAACAATACATAAATTATGATATGTAGGTGAGAGTCAGTGGGACTGGATGATTGAACCTAAATAAAGGATGAGTGTGAGATGAATGGAGATGTGAGGGTCTTGGGACTTGGAACACTAAAGATGCTAAAGACTCAAATAAGTACCCAAATTTCCATACCAATCCATGGTCAGGAGTCCAAGACATCAAGGCAGGGAACTGCACTAAAGAGAAGCCTCCCAAGATATTTCACACCAAATAAAGAGTTTTATGGTCAAATAAACCTGGCAAACAGGCATTCATTATCTCACTCCTGAAAATGCAGAATGTACTTTAACATCTTAAAGACAAAGAATTTCTGCAGTGAGAAAACCATCAATGTTGTTTAGCTCAGCATTTCCCCAGTTATTCAGCCTTGGAATACTCTCTATTTATTTGCATTCCATAAACGATCACACTCGGACTTGTGCTAGCCCAGTGCAGTGGAGAGCATATCTAAGGTTTAGAATCGTGGTCATCAGAAATGCTGAGAGGCAGAGTCTGGGCTCAGGTGTGAGGGTGGAAAAAGGTCATTGTCCAGCTGTTCAGGGCTTTCTGTCAAAGGCAAACCCTTAAAGAGGGGAACCCACCCAAACAGATTTCTTCCAAAAAAAAAGATTTGATTCTAAACCCTCATTCCTTTAATCTTCTCAGTTAGGGAAGTAGTGGCAGTTCAGGAGCCCGTAGATAAAAGGAAAGTGGCATCAGCTGTTTAAAGAAAAGGCTTATTGAGTTTAAAGCTGCAGGTGGAGTCCAGATAAACACATCTCAAGCCAACTTAGGTAGACCAAGAAGAGAAGCTGCTTTTTCAGAGTTTTAAAGTTTGCTGGCCTTTCTCTGTGCGATGCACTAACATAACAGGTTTGACTCACCAGGAGATGACGCATATAGCACGGGGTGTTTGAAAAAGCACTGCTTAACTTTGCTAAGAAATGCTGATTTTAAGAACAGCTGGAATATTGCTTTCTGATCCTCGACCATCAGTCCAGCAAGGACAAGAGATGTTTTGATGAAGAACATAAAAAAAAAAAAACTTCATTGGGCAAATAAATCTAGTGAATATTGATGGCAATATTTTACCCAAGTTGCGGAAAACAACTTGACTAAAAATAATCCTTTTGTGTGTAAGTAAAGGTGGCACCATCACTGCAGGAATCTGGAGATGCATATTGTATGAAGAGAACATTTCAAAGTGTCTTTTTCCATTGACATTTTAAATAAATATTTTTAATCTGCTCTTGTAGAATCTAGTATTCATGCTTCATCATCAACCACTGAAACAACAGGTTGAAGCTGAACATCATCAATCTGGTGACTCAAACATGGATAGGGATTACTTCTGTTGGTTGCGTGAAGTGAATGCAGTTAGAAACAAACAGATAATAATGAAATTTGTGAGCTAACACTGAACTAATTATTCGGGAGGGTGAAATGTAGACCAAAGAAGATAGACACACTGCCACAGATTTATTGAACCCCTACTTACTATGTGCAAACCTCCTGGACAGATTAGAAGGAAATAATTTAGTAGAGAATTTAGTTTCTATGGTTTCAGTTCAAACAAAAGGTGGGGGATACATTGAACGGAATACAGAAGAATCCTATATAACCCAAGGGCAGAAAAATGTATAAATCAGCCTTCCAAGAACAGGAAAATTACTCAGAATAAAATAAACAGCTCTCTATATAGCCTCAGTCTCTCTCTATGCACTTAGACTATAGTCTTTGTTCTCCTATAACACTGGATGGCACGTAACTTTGCCTTATAATGGTACTGATTCCAGCCTTGGCTTCACATAAATGTTAGGTCAGAGGAGAATGCGTCACAGTCTCTCAGTTTAAATTCTCTCTTCAGAGAAAATCTGATGGTTGCTGGACAAAAAATAGACTGAAGGTCTATTTGGTCTAGGTGTCTCTTCTCCAGAGAGCAAGGCCTTAGTTGCGAGTATGCCCATATACGATATGTGTGCTTGATCCTTCTCCATACTATGGAAGGGCTAGGTTTTTTAGAAGATATTTGGATAAGGCAGACCATTGAATATGTCTATTGTACTTATCCTTGGAAAGCTTATGTTTAGATGAGACAAAAAGGCAATTTATGCTAATTGCTAAATAACAGATGATATCCTCTGGGATGCAGATGTGAATTTAATCTTGGATTTGGAAAGGGAAATTCAAACAGAGATGGAAAACTAATAGGGAGAGTATTTTGGACAGAAGAAATGCTCTCTGGTCATACAGATGGTAATGCATAAGGAATCTTAATGGTAAGTTGGTTCATTTAATTAAAAATATTTTTGGAGAACTTTCTTTATTCTGGACAGTATATGAATATCACATTTGTTCACAATACTTATTGAGCATCCACTGTGTGCCAGGCACCATTCTAGGTGCTAGAAATACAGGAGCAAATCAAAGTCTTTGTCCCCAGAGGCTTCTATTTTAGTAAAGACAGACAGGAAATAAAATTGTAATTTTCTAGGTGTTGTTGAGTGGTATACAATGATTAGTTAAATGAATAATTAACATAAATATAAATAGTTTTATTTCCAGCTTACTCCATGAAGCTGGAACCTTGATTATTTCTGGAAATCTGGGTTTATATCCTCACAGCTTTATAGACTAGAGAGAATAATCTTTTCTGAAAATTCCAGTAAGAAAAATATCTTTAAAAAAATCTTTTAATAATCTTGCTAGGCTCATGACTATTTCTTCTCTCTCTCTTAAACCAAACACTGTAGTCAGGAGAACAAGGTTTATGTCTCTATTTCTCTGTAGTGTCTATAGTCATGTGTGTATCTCTCAACTACTTGTTGTGGCCTTGGAGATTTTGCTAGCTCATCTATTTTACTAAACCCTCTAAACACTGGAATACCCCATGGCTCAGTCCTGGGATCCCCTCTCATCTCCAGCTGCATTCTTTCCATATGTAATTCCATTCAGTTTGAGGGTTTTGTAATAAAGTCTTGACATTGCTGACTCCAAAACTTTTTACCTGTCTTTTTATGTCATGCTGGTGTATCTTTTAACTCTATTGGTTATTTTATGGGCATCCTAAACATGGGTCCAAAATTGTACTCTTGAGATACCTAGCACCTTTTTTTCATCATTTTTTCCTCCCCATATAAATAAGTGGTTACACTTTCCACCAAAATAGCTAGACAAAATGAAGGATATATCCTTGGTTTTTACTTTACATGACCTTTCTTCCCACAACCAATGCATTAGCAAGTCTTGTTTCCTATATGTTCAAAGTATATCTTGAATTCATCCATTTCTATCCAACTCTAATGCCCTATCCTACTCAAAACCACAGTTATCTTTCAAATGGAATATTGCTCCAACCCTGTAATTGTTCCCTCTGATGATGACTCTGACTGAAGACAGACTCATCATCAGGTCACATCATTTCTGTGTTTTCAACTTGCCATCATCTTCCTACAAGACTCAGAATGAAATCCAAATCCCTTACCCAGGTTTACATATACTGACAGCATTTCTGTTAGGTACATGGTATCGATCAGAAAGGAACATTACTGTTTTGGACAGGAAAAACACATCAACATGAGTTGTTAGAAAAAACTAAAAAGTAGATTCATGGGGAAATGTACTCTTCTGCAACATACTGTAAAAGAGTTAAAATATAATAAGGAATTGCAGAATGTTTACATTCTTCTCACCACAGAGTGGAGACTGACCAATTAAATCTCGGTTATCTGCAAAGGTTGAACTGCTCATGCTCCACATCTCGTTGCCTTGGTGATGGAGTGCCTGAATAATGATATTTCTGCAATAAGTAGAAAAGCCACATGCAAATTCAAGGTGGATCAAAACATGGCCTATTTATCTATACTTTAGAGGAAGGTATAAGAAAAGTTGATAGAGGTTCTGCACCAGAAAAAAAAAAAAGATAAAGAGGAAAATAATGTAATTTATAGGTTAACTGGGGCTTTAACAGCACTCCCACTGACCTTAGTCATAGGTACTATAAATAAGCTAAATTTTTTGAGCATCTCTGTTATAATTCCATTCCTCTTTGATCTATTGCTGTAATGAAATTAAACCTCGGGAAAAAGTAAGGAGGGAGTCAACAATTTTATTTATGAGCTTGTATAGCTTTCAGATTCCATTGCATACCCTTTTCAGGGTATCAGTATCATATATTGTCTAAAGTAGGTCACTACTGAATATAAACAAGGGTGCTATTAAAATTAAGACAACATGTACAAAATGGGACTATCTTGGGAAATGAGTATATAAGTATGATCCCCTGGTTATGCTCTGCTTTGGTTACTATGTTTCAGCCACACTTGCTTTCTTCTGATTCTTCAGACATATATTCATTCCTATCTTGGGTCCTTGCAGCAACAGTTCCATTCATTGAAAGAAGTTTTTGACATTTATGCCTCAACTTAAAGTCACCTTTAAAGATGGTCTTCACTGCCAGCCCAAACTAAAGTATATCGAGTCATTCTTCACATGTTTCTCTGTTACAGGCTTATCATACCTTGATTTTTTTTCATATTTTTTTCATATTTGTTTTACAGTTTGTTCAATACACCTCCAAACTATGAGATAAATTCCTTAAGGGCAGGGTCTTAGCTACCAAAATAGTAGGTACTTAATGTTTGCAGAATAAATGAAACCAAGTAGTTATGTTGGGTCATATTTAAAATTATAATTTATAATTCATTCATGATTTTTAGATTTAGTATTCAGACATCAATTTTTTTGTTTTGGATGTTGTGGTAGTATTTTGTTGCTATTTCTGTTTTGCCTTGAACTTGCCTTGAGTTGTTTTCAAGGAAGAATATGTTTTTCATCTTTTTTATTCCTTGTATTTAAAAAAAATTTTTTTCCCAAATGAAGTAAAGCTTAGTTAGGTATAAAAACTCACTCAGGGTTGTTCCATTGTCTTCTGGAGTTTAAATTTATGGAGACAAAGGCTTTGCTCTTTAGCAAACTTAGTTTTTCTTCCACAGTGTATAATCCTCCCCATTCTCACTCCATTCCCTGGTCTGAGTGATTGCAGGTGATTTTTTTTATTCTTAATCTTCAAAATAATCTTCTTTATGCTATTCCTAGGTGTTTGTCTTAGTCAGTTTGGGCTGTTGCAACAGAATACTATATAAGACTGGGTGACTAATAAACAATACAATTTTATTTCTCACAGTTCTAGAGGCTGGGAAGTCCAAGATCAAGATGCCAGCAGATCTTTAGTGTCTGGTGAGGGCCGGGTTCCTGGTTCACAGATAGCCACCTTCTTGCTGTGTCCTCACATGGTGGAAGGGACAAGGGAGCTCTCTGGCATCTCTTTTATTGGGGCACCAATCCCACTCATGAGGGCTCTGTCCTCATGACCTAATTACCTTCCCAAAACTTCATCTCCTAAATAACATTGGGGGTTAGGATTTTAACATACTAACTGGGGGGAAGGGGCACAGACATTCAGTCTATAGCCATGTTGCTTATTTTACATTAATCTCTCAAAAGGGTACCTGTGATTTAGAGACAGTCCTTTTCAGCTCAGAAGTTTCATTCTACTTTACTCTAATTCTCATTTTCTAAAATTTTGTGAATATCATATATTCTCCTCTTTTTTAAAAATAATACAATCCAGGTTTTTTTTAAAAATATTTATTTATTTATTTTCCTTATTTATTTAATTTATTTATTTATTTGGCTGCGTCGGGTCTTTATTGTGGCACATGGGATCTTTGTTGCGGCATGTAGGATCTTTTTGTTGTGGCACACCGTCTCTTCATTGCGGTGGTCAGGTTTCTCTCTAGTTGTAATGCATGGGCTCCAGGGGCATGGGCTCTGTAGCTGTGGCCCACGGGCTTTCACCTTGAGGCTCACAAGCTCAATAGTTGTAGTACACGAGATTAGTTTCCTGACTAGGGATCAAATCCACGTCCCCTGCATTGCAAGGTGATTCTTTTTTTTTTTTTTTTTTTTTTTTTTGCGGTACGCGGGCCTCTCACTGTTGTGGCCTCTCCCATTGTGGAGCACAGGCTCCGGACGCGCAGGCTCAGTGGCCATGGCTCACGGGCCCAGCCACTCCACAGCATGAGGGATCTTCCCGGACTGGGGCATGAATCCGTGTCCCCTGCATCGGCAGGCGGACTCTCAACCACTGTGCCACCAGGGGATTCTTTACCACTGGACCACCAGGAACATCCATATTCTCCTTTTGAAACACATATTTTTCATCTACTGAGGTTCTGCTCCCTGTTACTCCATTACTACACCTCTTTATTGTATCAGTGCCATTTTCTTACTATTTGTTTATTTAGTATTTTTCTCTTTTATTTTATGGGAGTATCAGAAGCTTGCCATTCGCATCATTTATTTTCCTTGATTGATTCTGGACCTCCCATTTCTAATGCTCATTTTAATCCTGTTAGTGAAGTTTTAGCTTCTTTATATTTCCTTTCCATAAGTCTCCTATTTTATTATCTCCTGTGCTTAATCAAGGTCCTTTAAACATGTCATATTGTCCAGTTCTTCATTCTATTTTTTTTTCTTTTTTCTTTTTTTTTTTTTTTTTTGCTGTACGTGGGCCTCTCACTGTTGTGGCCTCTCCCGTTGTGGAGCACAGGCTCTGGACGCACAGGCCCAGAGGCCATGGCTCACAGGCCCAGCCACTCCACGCCATGTGGGATCTTCCCGGACCGGGGCATGAACCCATGTCCCCTGCATTGGCAGGCAGACTCTAAACCACTGCACCACCAGGGAAGCCCAAGTTCTTCATTCTTTTATTCAAATTTTGTTGTTTTTGTTCATAACATACAGCCGAAGCATTTAAACATATATGCTTTCTGCAGTAAATATTTTTCAAACTATGTCCTTCCCTTGTATCTCAGTGCTACCATCATTTCTTACAACACAATATATTCCAACCTGGGATATCGACCTAACAGACTAAAATGATAGTAACAGAAGTTGGAGTACAGATACAAAGAAACTGGAATAAAGGTGAAGAAAGAAGAAAGACCAATAACTTGGAAATCTCTGAATCTATAGATTAACTTTTAAGAGTTTAGCAGTGGTGTGGAGATTTTCAAAATCTCTTTTCAAGGAAGTCATTCTGTTTAAGTATGAGTGAAAAGCATGAAATGAAAGAAGGGAAAATGGAACGGAAGTCCCATAGTTTCTGGAATAATGAAGGACCATGAAAGGTGAAAGAGGTTGTGGATTCTTCCAAGGTTTTTCCAAAATCAAGTTTCCTGAGTTGGAGCAGAGCTCTTTGTTCCTGGTTTCCTCAACTATATCAGGAAAGAAGAAGATGAGGTCATATTCAAAAAAGGGTGGGTGTGGGATTGATATTTGGGGATCTAGAGAGTCTCCTGTGGACTGCTGTTTCCAGGAATTTCAGATAAGGTGGCACTTCAATTTTCATTTCAAGGAAACATTTCATTAATTGATAATCAATGCACTTTGCCCTGAATATTTTTTCCTCAGCTTAGAGTGCTTCACAATCGACATCATACCTTAAAATCTATGGACAAGATTTAAAATTAATTTTATAATCTCCCCAATAGCTAAAGTTAAATATCTATTATGTAAGTTGTTATAACTCTCAGGGGTCATAAGTTAGGTTGTAGAAGCCCTCTTGTTGGTTTTGTTAAATAATTCATCCTAGCAGCATTCATTCAACAAAAAACAATGAGTTGTTACTATCAGAGAACTTCTGTGCTAAGTGCTTTAGAGACACAGAGATCTCCCTTCAGGAGATCAAAGCCTATCAAAGAAGGTAGTACAAGCATAACAGTACATGACAGTGTATGACTCTCAAATTGCACGTATAATATCCCATGCAACAACTGTACTCATCCCATATCCCATACAACCATTTGTGCAGTTTCTGGAACATAACTGTTCTTCTATAAATAGTGGCAGAATTTTGTCTATTTGTTTTTGTTTGAGGAACTCATGTCAGTTCTTTTAAGGCAAGAGGATTGATTTTATGTTAATATCTTTAGTTTTTCCAAACTAGCAAAGGGTTAGGCAGAACGGGATTGCATATTAGGTATCTGCTTATGGATTTACTGATCCCATAGCATAAGGTGACCTTCCAAAGGAGATCATTCCTACAGCATTAGAGGTCCTCTTATAAAGCCTGTGGGTAAACACACCAACTAACATGAGCTAAAAATCTTGAAAAAAATGGATTAAATATCTCACCTTTGTTATTTTAAAATGTTAATCTTAATGTGAAGGTTTTAATCATTATTATGGTGGGAAAATAGAAAATATATGAAACAATTGTCTTTGATATATGAGATCTAAGCATCACATTTAGATAAAAGACTTGATGCTTCTGCCATTGCTAATTATAAAGATGGTTACTGGGATGGTGCTCATGGCAGGGACTATAAAGCAGGTGATGGCAACAATGATGATGTGATGTTAGTGTGGCGCTAGTGCTAAAATTAATACCAATTGCATAGCAATGTGAACAATGATGCGGTGCTGCTGACGGATGATACTGGTGATACAGCAAGGATGATTGTGATTATAATGCTACTGATGAGGTGATTAAGTAACGATAGAGACAAGTGAAGGTGACATCAATGGCTGATGACGATGAAAATGAGGAAGGTGATGAATACAGTGACTGCAAAGCTTTAGGACTTGGACTTGGAGAGACAAAGCGGGCTGGATGATGTAGGTCCTCTTTTTAACCAGTAGGAACTAATAAGTAATGGATAGAGAAATATCTTCAATGCCTTGGGAGTAAATAAATACTTGGGACTTTTGAAGAGTTCTTGAACCCAAAAAGGAATAAAAGTGAATTACTTGCTAAACAAGAAGTTTGTGCACTGAGACTTGAAATTAACTTGTGATGAAAATAAAAACAAGCCAGCTCTTGCATGTTTGCAATTTTGAGCAATGATTCTCTGCAAAAAGAATTTCAAAAATTTAGAAAAACCTAAAGTCCACTTAACTAACCCTCCAATTTTTTAGCTGGATTAATTGAGAAACTGAAAGAAAGTGACATACTCTTAGATCTATCATAATCTTAAGTCACTGTTTTGGTAAACTAAAGGAACTTACAGGTAATTACCTTAAGAGTTCATTCAATGCATTAAAAAAGACAACACAACTTCTTGAGCACCTAACTGTTGCCTGAAATTGTTCAAGGGCTATAAGAAGTAAAAATGCATGTTGAGAGAGACCAACAACGTTACTACAAAGCCAACTTCTACATTAAACTTGCTTCCTTCAGAAACTACTGGCATCACTGAATGAATCTTGATCGAACGACTACTCTGCCCCCAGCATTTTTGTAGGCATTTAAGAAATATAGACACAAGTAAAAAATAATTCTTTAAAAGAGGTGAGATAAATTTGAGGATAAAAACCAAGACATATACTATATATCATAATGAAAGCACTTTGGATTAAGAATAAGATAAAATGGGGTTTTGTTTTGGCACTTATCAATCATGAGGCTGTTTATAAAAATTCCTCAGTTTTCTTATTTAGACAATACATATAAAGATATTTGGCCTGCCTGAACATGAGAATATATCACTTTCATGTAAGATTACATATGAGCAAGTTCTTTATACATTTTAGAACACTGCCATTTTTAGGAACTACTGATAGAAGGTAATTCCCTTTCCCCAAACTGCAACCTTATGAGGAATCATTTTCTTTAAATCTAGTCTTTGCCTCTTTTTACTACTTTGTTATCTCCTCCACTGAGAAGTTGAAGTTACTCATAAATGTGGGGGGGGGGGAATAAATTGGTCTGGTCAGGTTAGCTCTGCCCTTAGTCTTTGGAATGAATGTTCACAAAGAACATGAGTACTCTACTTCGTGCTGTGAATTCTACCTGGGAAAATTGGACATGCCTACCCCAATACAGTGCTAACTGGGACTGGGTACAGAGGTGTCTGATTCTTGGGTTGAGTATTAACAAGCCTACTTGCTATCAGAGTAAAGCCACATACTCAAACTCAGCCTTTATCAGTAGTGAACATGATACTCTGGCATCTATCTTTAATTTTTGATGTTATCCTAATTTTCTGGGTGTGGAAAAATCCCCAAATTTACTAGGAGTTATACTGTAATTAACATTAGTATAAGTTATGATTATTAATCCAGACAATTCTGCTTATCTTTTATCTAAAATACATTACATAATTGCACAGTGGAGGTATCATTTCCCTTTTAAAGAATTATCCAATAGATTCAGTTGGTGCTCTTTTCTGCAGGAGGTGAGTGGTGACATTTGCGTCATGTATTAGCCATTATTGACATAGATAGCAAGTACACTAAGGGTACTAAAAAAGAAATTGCTCTGAAATATATTTCCTTGACTCTATCTATGCAAATCAGCACATTATGCAAGACATTGTATGGCCCAAGTTATAAATAGGCTCTATTTGGAGATCTTTGAGCTTAACAGAAAGGCATCATCCTTCTAAAAAGACCCTCCCTTCCCACCAGTCAAAGCAAAGATTCACTAACCCAAAGAAGTTTCCTGACTTCCCTATGTGTGTCCCAATGACCCTAATGTTCTGGAAAGTGGGCTAGAATCCTGTGGAAAGACTTTACTGGGGACACAATTAAATTCAGAGCAATATAACCAACTTAATTGCATTTCTTCCATGTTTCAAGAATAGCTCTGGGGAAACAAAGATAAGTAAGATGTGGAATTGACTCTAAAGAACCCACCAGTCTAAAGTATGAGGCCAAAGGGCAGCAAATGATTATAGTTGATTTAATAAATGCAATAATAAGTATGCAGAAGCTACAAAGGGGGCACCAAAAAAGAACGATTGATCCTAAAGTGGTTCATATGTTGGACAGAAGAAAAGAAAGTCATTAGAAACCAATGTAATAATAAGTCTAAATTCCTGCAATGGATAAAACAAAATGCTATTTTCATAGAGTCACATATATTTTGGTATTGATAAAATATAAAGAGACAGGATTTGGAGAGAAAATAAAGGTCCAGGTTATGAAAGGCTTTGCCTGCAATACTAAAAGACTTGAATTTTATTCCATAATAGTGTAATGTCCATTGGGTGGTTTTTAAGCATAGGATTGATGTTATATTTCTGGTTTAGAAAGATCATAGTTAAGCCAGAGTAGAGAACGGCTTGAATGGGGTAGAGATTCTAAGTAGGAATACCAGTTATATGGCTGTTAAAATATACCAGGTGAGAACAGTCATGGTTCTTCATAGAGGAGTTTAAATTAGGAGAGAGCTTTTGAAGCAAAGTATGAATTGAGAAAAAAAGTAATGGATTATGAGTAATGAATCTCTGCCCAAATTGCATCTCCATATGTCCTTATTTGTACTTAGATTTAAATAAATAATAACCCTTTTTTTTCCCTGTTTGTATTTTTAAAATGTGGGTGACAACAGAAAAGTAAAAATCACCTAATGATCCTTTGTTGGGCTTGGAAACGAAACTGAACAAGCAGAAAAAGTAGCCAATGGAGTATGAATGGAGTTCCACTGTAAGGACTCTATCAAGGAGCCAAAGTATTGCAGTTCAAAAGTTGGTCTGTGATCATCTAACCCATGACTATGGTCATTTGACCTATAACTCATTTATCCTGATGTGGGACCTTTAAACAAGAAACTTACCATACCATCAGCGTTTGGAAAGTACCTAAAGATGGTATTGCCTATGCAGACTAGTTTCTGAAAGACCTCATGCTACTTTCTGTCCTGAATCAACTTTCCTAGTAGGTAACTCTATATTTCTTGCCTCACCCTTGAAATTTGTTGCTACATGTTGAAGTATCTGTCATCCTCTACTACTTACGCTGTCATCCTCAGAGGGCCCTGAGCTGGTCTCCTACCAATTAGACTTCACTCTCATACTCTTCTCCCATTAGTCATAACCCTACTCAGGGTCACTATATTGATATTGTAATTATCATATCAAGTTGTTACAATTCTATATAATACTATACTAGATTATTATAATAATTGTTATAATGATATATAATATTTTAGTGATACCATGTTTTGGGTTAGGCAGTTCTGGTATAGATGAAAAACCTCAAGGTTTAGAATCAGACTTACCTGAGGTTTAGTACACACTGATTTTTTTCATTTAGCTATGTGATTTTATGCAGCCAATGCCACAGAGTCTATTTTTCACTTGTGGAATGAGAACAGGAATATGTATTTCAGGGGAATGATGGGCAGGTCTACTGAGGAGCTTAGCATAATACCTTAGTATGTTAGTACTTTAGTCTTTCATATGGCCTTTTACCCGAAATCTTTCTCCAGAGGAATTTTTAAAAATATTGGAAGCACTATGTTGAATGATAGGAAAATAAAGCACCTGAATTACCACAGTATTTTATGCTATGCTAGACATTACTTTGTATTTGAATAACTCACTCCCAGATATTTCCAAGATTTAAACAACAACAGGAAACTATTTCATGAACAGTCTTCTTTACCTTCACTTTTGTCAAGGCTTCACAAACAGTTTGTATATTTAGAAATGCAATTGTTGACTGAAAACAGGTGGTGTCATTGGCTATAGGATTATGTCTTTCACATCATTCTTCATTTATAGGAGAAGGGGCACTCTCTTCAGGAGGCCACATCATCAAGTCATATTTCAATGGTGGAACTGGATTTTTAAAATACTCATTTTTTTTCCTCCAAGTGCAGAGATAACTAGAAAAAAATAAGCACATCTATTTGTTCACAGAGAAATACTTGACTTTGCTATGATACTGCAACCGGCAATACGGAAATGTGAATTTCAACTGAAAGAGCCCCTGGGAGACTACAAGAAAGGTAAACATGACAGGGAAATGCCAGCAAAAGATGTGCCCATCAGTTGCAAGCTCTTTTAAACCATTTTAGGAACATGACATATTTCCCTCTTAAAACTGTGATGTTTTGGAAACATCAGGGGTCCCTCTCTCTCTTTCTCCTTTGAGCTCATTGGAAACTCTCCTCTTTGATATCAAGCCTGTTTTGACTTCCTATTTTGGGAAATTGGGAATTGAGAACCAATGTATGGAAAATTCTAGTTATCAAAAAGAGAAGCTACAAATGGTCCCAGAACCTTCCCAGCCCATAATGCTTGGGATGAGCATAAATAGGAAAGCAGCTTCGATGACAGTGACTGACTCACCCTGTGCGCCTGGGACTTCTTTTGTAGTTCACCTAGCAGGTGCAATTATGCCGGCAAAGAATGGGATGAAGAAATGACCTTTGAAGGCAGCTCCGGGGTGTGGGAGCTATGTGTGGAAACCTTATTAGACATCGGAAGCAGAGCTACCGAAATAATAGTCCAACTGTAAAATAGCACCTCTGGATAATTGTAGTATAATACAATAGTTTTGGCAGGAAAATTTGAAGAGATACTAGATAAAATGTGAATTGAAACTCCACATTCTTATGGGAAGTTCATTTAACTTCTTGAGACTTTTCCCATTTGAAAATCCAAGAAAGTGCAGTTGAATTTTAATTAACTGCATTTTGCTCATTTGTATGTTATTTGTATTATATCAAGAAACCTAAATATTAGTTTGACTTAATCAAACAGTAAGGGTTGTATGTGCACTACATAAGATACACTGTTTAGGCAACCTGGTGGAATAAAGGTGGATCCATTATTTATTTATAAATTTTACTTTACCTGCTTTTAAATTTATTTTGCAGTGAATACAAGTATACTGTTTCCTTAATAAAATAGAAATATATTAGCCAAATTATATTGAAAGAAAGGGAATCATTTTATCAATATCTCAGCAAATGTAACTATTGCTTTCGAACATTAAATTTACCATGACCTTTTTGGCACATCTAAGGGAAACAGTGAAACAGAGAGGATAATATTATTCCCCAACATGATGAAAAAACACAAATTTTTCAGTAGATATCAGCTTTTCTATGATAATTAGTTCTTAAAAGATTTTACTGTGTGTGGCCCTTTAAATAAGAACAACAACAAAAAATTCTCTGTACTCAAAGTGGAAATAAAATAGTAGCTAGACTGCAAGGGAGCTAAGAGTACAGGCTCTACTCAAACCACTCCATGAGGGTCAAAGTCTAGCTCTACAGTTTGTAGCTCAGTGATCTGTGGTAAATGAATGTTTTAAAACCTCAAGTTTCTCCTCTGTAAAATGGGATACTACTACTACTTCTAAGATCTAAAATTTATAGAGTACTTACAATGTGCTAAGTTCTCTTCTAAATGTTTTTTATTTATTAATTTATTTTATCCTCACAACAGCCTATATGATTGGAATTATTTTTATTTTAAAATGGGGACACTGAGGTACAGACTGATTAATTAACCAGGATGTATGACACAGCTAGCATGAGATAGAACCAGGATTTTAGTAACTACTTCATGGATTTATTGTGAAATTTAAATGTGATGAAGGGAAATGTTCAATATGTGGTAAGCATTAAATAAATATTAACTATAATTTTGATTACTATTGAATAGAATAAATTGGCAAATTATAATGTGATACAATAATGCAAATGTGCTATACACTCTCGTTCCAACTATACTGAAGCTAGTTGAGAACGAGATTACACTTCTCAGAGTAGCACACAAGAAAGTGATAGAACTTGAGCTTCTTTAAGAATCGAATTGAATTTTGAAAAGCAAGACAAGGTGGTCATTATAAGGAAGGAAACAGAATGATCTAGGCTCAAGGGTGCAAAATCACAGCAGGTTCTCTGGTAAAATAATGGCATAAAACATAAGGATAAGAATATATTTCAGGGAAAAATAGATGACCTGGAACACCAAGAGATTTAGATGACTCTGATGCAATAGGGAGCCACTGAATTTTGAATAGGACTTGACATAACACAGGGATAATCTAAGAAGATTAATGCATGACAGCATGTAATGAGTATGAGTCTGGAATCAGATAGATGTCTATGTGGATAGAAGGAGGGTAGTACAGACAGACTAAAGAGTGTGAATTTCCCAAGGCTTAGTTTGAAGGCCTCTGATATGGTTTTACTTTCTTTCTTTGTTTTTGTTTTGTTTCACTTTTTTATTTTCTTTCTCACTTGTATTAGTTAGGGTTCCATACTATATAGATGGCATACTAAAATGAGCAATAGAGGAGAATTTAATAAAAGGACTATTTATTAAGGTATGGGCAGGGTTAAGGGACATTAGCAAGGAATTGTGCAGCAGCCTAGGCTTAGCTACAACAGGAAGCATGTGCTATGTCTGGGCCTAAATAATCAAGAGGAACGAATGTTACCAGAACCCGGTGCAAATTCCTGTAGTTGAGGAGAGGACTGCCTGGAAGGGAGAGAGCTGAGGGAACAAATAATCCAACCCCAGCCCTCTCTCTCCCCCTCATCAATCTTGCTGAGCTGAACCAGCAGGCAGGCAACAGGGAGCTTGTACATTCCATAAGCATGAGCTTTTGGGGACACGAATCAGGGTTGAAAATTGGTGAGGAATAGATTTGGCAGGGAAAACAAAATATGTAGCACAATGATAAAACCTCAAAATCAAACTGATGTCAGTTTTGGGGGAATGGAAATGGCCACCACGGTCACAGCCATTTTAAAGCTGGAATAGACCCTAAAATGATCTACTTCACTTTTTGTTCTGCTCTTTCTCCTATCTAGGAAATAAGAAAATCAACGTACATGTCCTCCTGAAGATTACATAGTCTATCAATCAAAATGCAATCCAAGGAACAGAAAGAACTCTAGGTATTATTTCCTGCAGAAAGTGATTTTGTGGAGAGAATGGGGTGTTCACAAAATTGTTAGAAATGTTGGAGGAGAAGGAGTTCAGGAATAGCTATTGGACTGTGATAGCAAATACACACAGTCCTGGCTGCTATCCAGAGCCACCATCAACTCTCATCACCCATGAAGCACATGGCAATCGTAGCTGCTAGAACTGCCTTCCAAGATTCGTGTCTCTTTAATTTTGCTTCTAGAATTGTAACTGAAAAATATAGCCCCCGTCTCACTAACACGTTCCACATTTCAGTCAAGCATATATAACTAGTAGAATCTAATTCCCATCCAGAACCATAATTACAAGAGAAATATAGAGAGGCAGATTTTCCTTCTCCAGACCTGGAAACACAAGAAGACACCTAGAAGAAGAATGGATCTGAATGCCAGTCTACCATACCCAGCAGTCATAGCTTGGACCTGGTAGAGCTGAACTACCTACTGTATCTCCACAAATGGAATTCCCAGACTCCAGAGAATGTAGAACTAAACTAATACAACTGTTATTACATGATATTTCGAAGGATTTCTCCCCAAGAGTATTGTCATTTATTAATAAAATATTGACTATTCTATAAAATTCTAGGATATAACTGTTTCAGAGAAAGCTGTCAGGAGATATTATATCACACATCGTGGAAATCTAGTTTATGTGCCAGAAAACTCAATGCAAAGACGAAGGTATCACTAAGTGCTGTGAGAGTATGGACCACCTCTAGGGCTAGGCATCCCAACCTGAAATCTTAACACAATGCTAAGCACTTATCTAATTTAATTCTCACAAAAAAATCCTATAAAGTATGTGCTACCATCCTCATTTTATCTATCAGGAAAGTGAAACTCAGAGAAACAAAGTAATTTACATAAACTTACACAGTTAATAAGGGATAGAGTTGGGAATTAAGCCTAATTTTGTCTGATGCCACACACAGCATTTTACAATTTTTTCTCATTCCTGAAGAACCTTGTCTTCTGTCAGTTTACTGCTGACCCAAAAGGCACGGAGCAATTAAAATACCTGTGATAAGCGTTACATCAAAGATGTTCCAAGAATTTAACCAGCATTGACATCATTAAAGCACTCCTCTTTTCAAGCTGGTTTCCTAGGGAGACTCCATCCCAGTTTCCACTCTCCTCCCACTCCAGCCAAAGTTCTTCCATTTTTAATGAGATGGGATTCTCCTCTTTTATTTGTTCTTTTTCATAAGTTAATAATTTGATATTGGTTTCAACATTTAAATGAGAAGATTGTGAAATCCACCCACATGCTTCACTTTTAATTCTATTGTGAGGAATTGTAGAATTGGAAAATGAAAGAAATGATGTTGACAAATGCATGCATAAGGGCTCCAAGCAGTCAGTCTGTCCCCTTCTGGGCACAGTGGCAGGTTAGTGGGGGTGTTAGGAGAATAGGTAAAATTGAATTCAAAAGAATTTCTTTTCACATTATAGAATTCAATCTCCAATGCCAAGCCAACTAAGCCACCCACGCTATTTAGTATTTTCCATCTGTTCAACTCTACAACTTTGAAAACAGTGACAACTGATATATAAGAAAGTGTTTAATATATTAATATGAGTTACCAATAATCTAGCAATGGAGAGGAATCTTAATGTTAGCAATACTCTTAAGTGACTGCATTAATTTTATTACTACTACACTAAGGACAATTGCTTTCCCCTACTTTCTAAATACTGTTTTTCTCTTTTATTACCTTTCTGTACAGTCTTGATATTTTGTTTTCATTTTTATGGTTTTATTGTTTATTTCTTTTATTGTGAATCTCAAAATTTTTGAAAGAATGCTGAAAAATTATATAATAAATGATTTATAATGTATTTTAAATGATGATGATCTGTAAACAAAATTTGTAATAATAAAGGTAGGGCCATAGTTAGAGAAATATTAACTCTACAAATTGTAAACAAAAGCCTTAATGGTGTATTTTGTAATTAGAGAAGCTAAACATATTATTTTAGCACATCTAATTTTTTAAATAAACTTTTTATTTTACAACAGTTTTTAGATTTACACACAAATTTCAAAGATAGTACAAAGAGTTTCTATATAATAACCTGTATCCAATTTTGTCTATTATTAAATCTTCCATTAGTACAGTACTTTTGTTATAATTAATGAATCAATATTGATGCACTGTTATTAACTAAAATCTTTACTTTATTCAGATTTCCTTAGTTTTTACCTAGTGTCTTTTTTCTGTTCCAGGGTCCATGGACCATGTTACCTTTAAACCTCATGTCTTTTGAGGCTCCCTTTGGCTGTGAGTTAGTACAGTTAATTTTTAACCATAGAGAAATGATTAGTTTTCTTTGAGACCACATGGGAATCAAATAGCAAAGTATTCTGAAGAGTTATAAAGAAAAATACATCTTAGCTCTGTTGTTTCTAACTTTTCCAAGGGTTTCTTTTCCTGATTAAATCCAGATAAAGCTGGCCTCTACCTGTGTGAGTTCCTTTGATTTACAATTGAGGCTTTAGGGCATTGGTACTAAACTCTACCTGCATGTTAGTATTACCTGGGTAGCTTTGAAAAACAATAACGCCTAGGTTCGACCCCAGACCAGTTAAATGAGAATCTTTGAATGAGTGACCCAGGAATGGCATCGGTGTATTTTACAGCTTCCCAGTGATGCCAGTGTGCAGTCAGGGTTGAGAACTACTGCTTTAGATGTTGAGCTTTCTCTCCTCAAGTTATAAAACTTTTCTGAGAATAAATATGAGTCAAGTTGGCAGCTACTGGTTTGCTCTCTTACAGTGCTGGATCTAAGCCGTGGCAGAACTGGAAATCAATTTCTCTGGCATCCATTAAAGGAGACAATGTATATAGTAGAAAAGCATTGATTTAGGAGTCTGGCTGTGGTTTTGTTACATCTGGATGACTTGGAAAATGCGCTCTATAACCTCTCATGGTTACAGCTAAACATTGCAGGATTGGTCTAAATAATGTCTTGGAATATTATATGTTAATTATAAATCTTAACATTCTAGCTTCATCATACTTACTGCTATTGTTATTCCTTAAAGTGACAATAATAGAGAGTAGTAACAATAGTGCAACAAAAATATGGAAGAGGAAGGAGAATAATATAAGCACTCCTAATTTACTGTTTTTCTTAGGCTAAAGAAAAGTTTCATTCGCCAACAACTGCAAAGGCAATTAGCAGATCTGCTTGCTAGATGGATACTTGAATTTCTAGGAATGAAAGTCTATATGTAATTTAATCCCAAAGAGCTTAGTTTGCTATCACTTCTTATTAGTGCATCCTCTTAGTTAATGGAGAATGAGAGTTAGTTATAAACACGCCAATTGCTGATACTTGGTATTTGATGTGTGGGTGTGTGCTTAAAATATAAATGTGACAGAAAGAAGGAGTATTTATGTTCTCAGAGTTCGCTGTGGGGAGGGGACTTTTCAAACATATATGCTACACATTCCAGATTTTTAAAACATTAGGTAAGCTGCTCTGAAATATTTGTAATTTTAACCCCTTAACGAATTCAAGTTAATACAGCATGCATTTATTGAGCATCAACTATCTATGTTACTCCAGAATAAAAAATGGTGACACTAGGGGAAATCTGTATCTTCATGTTGTCACAAATACAAATAAGCCATGAGAAAATCAAACCATTGTCTAGAATCTTGATGTATGTTTCTAAACACTATAAAACCATATTATCCACATGGTATGGTCCCCTTTATTTGGTTGGCATCGTTACGTCAAGAGTACACAACCACAGTATCAAAGACTCTGTGTGTGTGGACTCATATGCACACTCAGCCACACACATTAATTTAAGTAGCCATTGAGATAACATTTTTTCTAATTCCTTTTTATCAAAATAATAACATTATAAGGTAATTATGGTTAATTTTTTTTATAGATGAGGAAACTAAGCCCAGAGAAGTGACATAAACTTACCCCAGTTGTCAGAAGTAGTCTATAATAGATAGTAACTTAACATCAATATCTGACTCCAAAGCCCAGACACTTTAGTCACTATATATACAAATTTTTGAGGGAAAAGGTAATCAATGTTTATTATTTGCCTATTAATTTGGAAACTAATACAGCTAGATATTCTAAACTTAGGAATGGAAGGCAGCTGAAGCTCTGGAATCGAGATGTTCCCTTTAAAATGGGCATGTTACAAGGGAAATATGATTAATGGAGGATTGACTTACATTTTGTTTTTTAATCATTTAAAAATTTTAAATTATTTATATACAAATTGAAAGAAATATTAATATTTTAAATTCTGTGTGGTAAAAATATGAATAATTGCTGTGTTTTTCTTCATACTTTCCTGTTTCCCTAAAAAGTATCAGAAAGTCATTTTAAAGTTTAGATTATGCAAAGATAAGTTATTTATAAAAAATATATTTGAATTATGATTGTTAGTAACCAATCTTATTCAAGTTTCACACTTCTTTCTGAGACCATGACCCAGAGAGTTCAAGAATTCTTGTTGAAAGATGTTTATTCAGTGTCATAACTCAGGAATAAGATGCAATCAAATAGAGGTATCAAACTATGACTTGGCTCATGGTTGCCATTTACTTTTAATTGAAAACTCAAGATGCTATTTGTTCTATTTAATGTTTGTTTTGAGTTTTTTCATTCAATGTATTAAATGGAGTCTTTGGATTTTATGGAATAGGAAAATCTACTCCAAATTTGAAACAGACTCATCCCTCCAAAAATTAAAATTCACACTTTGAAGAGTAAACCAGTTTGTCTATTGCTAATGATTTAAGCCCAAGATTGCAAAGATATTTCCTGGTATGCAACTGTGAGTCAACGGGGCTTTTGGTGTGGAGGGATAACTTTGAGTATGGTGGAGATGTTGATGAGAAGTAAGATACAAGTTGGGGATGGATGGGCAATGCTATGAGACTTCAGCTAGGAGGGAGATACTTGCCAAGACAAGTCCTGCTGAATAGATACTAGATGAGTGGGACAGAAGGATAACTGTTTAAATGTCAGAGACATTTTGGACCAGAACTGTCAACAGCAACCCAGTTTTTATGGGAGTTGAAACATTATATCTTTGTATTTAGGATCTGTTCTTGTCCAGTCTTTCATGAATAAAAACTTCACAATCTCTATGCCAAATTCCCACTTCAGCTGACCATTCAGAAAAGAAGTGGCACCTAATTGTCCTAGTATATATTTTGCAACTCTATAGCCATCTCTGAGGAGGCTATCTGAAGGCTTTCATACCATAACAGTAACAATATGACCAGAGAAAAACCCAGTGCACCTCTTAAGGTATGACAACAAGTTTCAGATTTTCTACTTTGTACTTAGAGGTTGGATTGAGCAAATTATTGAACTGTATGCTGAAATAATAATAAATGAGACCTTCTATGGAATATAAAAAGGAAAACCATTACTTTCTTATGATAATGTGAACTTAAGTGGGCAACGAGTTGTTTTTTCAGTAGTCTTTTCTTTGAAAATGGGGTCTTTGACAATAGTAAATATGTATATTCACTAAATTTTCTCACCAACCTAGGAAGTAGAAACTTGAGACTTTTTGCTCATTGAAGGAAAATGTCTAAGTTAAATAAAATTTCAAGTAATGATATAGAGAAATAAATTCAGGAGTAATTAATTATATGTGGACCCTGTATTATCCCAACCAAGGCTAAAGCACTTGAGAAACGTGTGCTCCATCTTTTCCCCTCATCTGACTGCTGTCTGGCTCATTGCTACCACTCAACTTTCGCCTTGTGGATCCCTCCTCCTCCAGCCCACTGGATCAGTTCCCAGCATCTCTCTCAACTAGGCACAAACATGCTTATGATATTTTATAGTGTTTTATTTTATTTTAACTGCTTATAACCTCTGAGAAACAGTCAGTAGCTGTATGAGACCCAAAAGCTGGTCCACTAAACACAAATTTCTTACCATCTTATCTTTTTCTTTTCTCTATTCAGAAGCTAGAGAGTCCAGTACTTAACTTTCCAGTCTTCCTTGTGCTAAAGCACATGTGATAGTGTATGTAGGTAAGAATAGTCTGATAAGGGGGCTTCTGGGAAAGCTATCACTTTTCTAATAAAAAGCGGGCAGAAATGCAGCTACTGTAGTATTTATTCTGTTTTTCTTTCTCTTCCAGCACAGGATATATATGTGATGCTTGGAGTAGTAAAGTCATCTTAGAAAATTAGATAATGTGCTAAGGATGGGTCTTTTATGATGCAGCTGAAAATGTGCAACATCATTGTATGCTTATATTCAAACTTCCTATTATGTGAGAAAGTATACCTCTATATAACCTACTAAGTAATTTTTTAAATTACTTGCAGCTTGACATATTCTGAACTGATATAGTGACCAACCATAGTACTACAAAATGTTAAAAATGATAAGGTACCTAAAATTGCTTTAATGGCCTTTCAAGGCAAAATGGCAAACTTTGTAAATATACTTCCTTCCTTCCCTCCTACATCCAATTGAACCACAATTAAAATACTCAAAAGGGAATAAACAGCATAAAATTTCCAAGAATAGGAAGAAGGGGTAAAGTAACATAAGACACGAAAATTTGAATAATTTCTGCAAGAGAGAAAGTAATTTGTATCTCATTGAAAAATAAATCATAGTGGAGGAAGCTGCATTTCCAAGAATCACAGATAGGGAAGCTATTTTTTTTTTTTTTTTAGCAGAACCTCATAGAGACTCCAGGCTTAAAGAAGGCAGCATAGACATCAAGAATTAACCCTGAAATGGCATTCAGTGTAATGAATAAAGAACTATATAGAGAATAGTGGAGCTGGATTGCCAACTACAGCCACTCTATGCAAATAGAGAAAGAGCTGTCTCTTCAGATATCTGAGATTTGGTTCATAATAAACCATAGTTAGTGGTCTGGAATGGAGATTGAGGATTAGTGTATCTTCAAAATTCCCTAGATTGGGTAGCTTAGGAGTGAGAACCATTTGTCTAATGGGAAAGAGAGATGTGATCACATTTTATCATATAGTACAATACATTATTGATAGTGATAACTACCAGGTACTCTATGACCCTCTAAGGAAACTGAGGGTGAAGAAAAGGATTCTCCAAAGAAATGACATCTGAGCAGTCTCTGATTATGCCAATCTCTCCTCTTATTCTTCATAACTTTATGTTATTACCCTCTTCTAAGTTGAAAAAGGGTTGAGGATTGGCAGGAAGATGCTCCTGAGAAAATAGCATATTTAAAGTCATGCAAAGTAGAAGAGAGTGTGGTATAGATAGCTAGCTACCAGGCACTGTGTGTGGCTGGGGTACATAGTATGTAAGTAACATGACAGGAGGAGTTCCTAGAGAAGTTAATAGGCATTAGATCATAAGAGATCTCTGGGGAACTATGGAAGGACTTTATTCATGGGAGTGACATGATTGGGTCTGAATTTTAGAGCGATCACAGTGAGTGCAGCCTAAAAGATGGTGTGATCTGAGACAACACAGTGTGGGGGTCTTTGCAAGTAGCCTTAAGAGAAATAAAATGACCTAAAGTATAACAATAGGAGTTGAGGGAAGGGGTGCATTCCCAGGAATTTAAGAGGGAGACTTAGCCAGGCTTGATAACACAATGAAATGAGGATGGGGTGAAATGGTTGGAAGGAGCAGGGAAACCTATCAGAGAACATGAAAAGAAAAATATTTCAGTGAAGTAGATTTTGAGTTCAGTTTTTAAAATGCTGAATTTGAAATACCTATAGAAAATTCTTAGGAACTGATGTTCTGAATTTTCCTCTTTCTCTTACAAAAAGGATAAAGGGCTGCCATCTTTGGTCTTTACTTACTATGGAGAAGGGAGATTGTCTCATGTATATAAAAATCCATGGAAATTAATAGATATCTTAGGAAATCTTTCAATTGTTCCATTTTTCTTTAGTCTTAGGTCATTATTTGATACATGACTCTACCTGTTGACCACACAGTAGTGAGATTCACTTTCATAAGTCACACAATCAATCTCTTCTCTTATCTAAGTGGCCCTCAAAAACACAGGTCAGCAAAGTTGTGCTTTAAGGGGTAAGTCTTGGTCTTCCTCATGGGTTCAGCTCTTCCTTTATTATAATACCCCCTATTTTTTCTTAAGAATTTAAAGCCAACTATAAAAATATAAATGTCTCCTGGGATAATATAACTCATTAAGCTACCATTAACCATTAATGTTTTGTGCATAAAAGAACTTGCCAGTTTAGTCAGAGGGTAAATTCTAAAGCTTTAGGACTAGGGAAATAAGTAAAGTATCAGTTAGTTTGGATGGAAGAAAAGTTATGTTTATCTGTTAGGAAAGCATTTCAGCCAAAAGTAATAGAATATCCTACTAATGATGGCTTAAACAACTGGGGTTTATTGATTTCACACAACAAGAAAACTGGAGGTAGACGGCTGCTGTCATTGACTCAGAAATTTCATCAAGAACAACAATTTCAGGCTTCCCTGGTGGCACAGTGGTTGAGAGTCCACCTGCCGATGCAGGAGACACGGGTTCGTGCCCCGGTCCAGGAAGATCCTACATGCTGCGGAGCGGCTAGGCCCGTGAGCCATGGCCATTGAGCCCGTGCGTCTGGAGCCTGTGCTCTGCAACAGGAGGGGCCACAACAGTGAGATGCCCACATACTGAAAAAAAAAAAAAAAAAAAGAACAACAATTTCATCAAGAACCCAGGCTCATTTCTACAGTTTCTCTGCCGCTCTTTGTGGGTTGGCTTTTCATGCTCACGCTATTACTCCACAGTCAGAAGATGGCTGCCCCAGCTCTAGGAAGTAGGACCACAGTCATCAGCAGGAAGTGAAGGGAGGGAGGGAGTGGGATAAGCAGTTAGAAGGAGATTCAACTACATTCTTTTTAGGGAAGAAACTATTTCCCAGAAACACCTTTAAAATTTTCTTCTTACATTTTCATTGCTCAGAAGTTGAAATTGGATCTGTCTTCCCAAATATCAGTGATTTTGGCCTAATATCTAAATAAAATCTGGGTCTATTGACAGGTAAATGGGGTAGTGGAATTCCTGTTGGGTAAAAACAGGAGGTTTCATTTAGGTCTGTGTGTGTTCTGGAGACAGTTTAAGAAAAAAATTTCCATCTTCATAGACTTTTGCTTCATTTTGTTTCAAACAAGGAAAAGGAAGTTTTTAGGTGGTGGGAACACAGAATGTAGTGATTTTTCTACCACATGGGGTAGGATTTGAGGGTGTAGAGGAACAGCTTTCTAGTTTTCTTATTGGCATCACTTTCTAAAATGTATATTCTCTATGTATTCTAAAATGTATATCATGACAAAATTCTGCTGTTCACTTTTGAAAGCAATGTAAGATTAATTGGCTGATTGAAATATTATTCTTAAGGGGTAGAAGGGAAGGACCGTGATTTGGACAAGTAAGAGGATTTACTTTAAATGGTCAGGAACTAATGGTGGCTGAAGAATACAAAGGAGAAGTACATCTAGGAGCTTACAAACATAGTGCAGCTCTTATTGAAGGGGCATTTGGGTTAGGGGAGCAACACAGTCCTCCTTCTACCTAATCTTAGAAATAAGAGGTAGTTGAGGGCATAAAGTATGAGTGTTGCTTGAACAGTGGCCTCTTTTGCTATAATAAGGGTGAGATACCAGGAATGTCAGTACAGAGTATAGGCTACTACTGAGACTCTGAAACATGGCAGCCAACAGCCCTATTCTAAACCACAAAGCTGTTTCAAGGTATTTCATGTCAGACACTGCTACTCTGGCTCATCACCTCCATTATTTTATTTTTTCTGAGTCACTTGTCAGCTATAGCTATGATTAGAGGAAAATATATAGCCTTATATGAATGTATGAATAAAGAAAAGCTGAAAACCAATGAACTAGGCAACTATCTCAAGAACTGAGAAGAAAGACTGCAAATTAAACCCCAAAGAAATTAGAACAAGGAAATACCATGGAGAAAAGCATAAATTAATAAAACATAAAATAAATATACAATTAAAAAACACAGAAAGCTCACAGTTGATTCTCTGGAAATATTGTAAAGTTTACAAACCAATATTTATCTGGACAAGGAAACTGTTTCTGTATTGGAGTATATGAAGGTTTCACAAGATTCAAAATAGATTTTTAACATCAGGATCATGGGAATATTGATAACTTTTCATAATATTTCAATATAGCACAAGAAACAAAATATGGCCATGTTACTCAAAAGTTGACATGTGTTTCTGGCATCTCAGTTTTCCTTTTTTTTCTGATCTGTCTGCTGTTTTCATTGTCAAATCATTTGGGGATATAGTGAAGTCTTAGCTAACGGGGCTGTTGCTTTTTGTAAGTCTGCTCTTTACCTTACATGGTCAGAGTAGTGCAGAAATGTTAGACGTAAATGAACATATTACTTCATTGGAAAACAATGGCATCTGGGCAGAATGTATACTGACTTTATTAAGACTCAGTTCTCCCTCATGGCTGTGGTATTTGGATTGTTAATATTCTAATACAAACAAAGGGAAGTGTTTAGGCTCCTAAATGAAATTGGAGTGATAATGTCCTTAGCGAAAAATGGGAGTTTAGAGAAAGTAAGTAGAAAATAGTCTTGATGGAGGTTTTCAGTTAGCCTCATGTAGACAGACACTGGAAGAAGGAAACTGGAATTCACTTTGCTCACAAGGAGCAAGGCCAGTTAAAGTCATATTCATTATTGCCTTGAAAAATCCCCATGACTCATAGAGCTTTATTAAATTCTTGGTGTAGCTGAAGAGTAGCTATTCTTTTGAAGATTTTTCCTTGTGAGTGCATTTTGCACATAATGAATGAATTTTCAGAGACACCATTCTTGCCCCTTTAGGGTCAGCTAGCCATCTTCGGATTTCTGACTTGCTCAGGCCTGTTAGAGGTAAGATGGTGGCAGGATAAAGACTGAGCCAAAACTCCAATTATAAAGGGAGATTATCAGCGGCATGACCTGAGGTAGAACAAGGAAAGGCTGTAGGGAACTTTATGTAGGATCTTGCCTTAATCATCTCTGTATCGTATTGTAGAACACATGATTTGTTTTTCTTTTAACTGAACTGAATTGAATTAAATTAGATTGAACTGAATGAGGCTCTGGATCATGAGAGATGGCCCAAAAGTAAAGCCAGACCTTTGAAAATACACCAGGTGTGGAATGAACCAGAGGAAAAAGTGATATTTAGAAAGATAGTGACAAAAACTGGTCCATGACAAAACTTCCCCACTCCAAAGGCATACAAATCAATGGAGGAAAAATGGATGGGATGAAAGAGAAAGACAAGATGCAGAAATCATACACACAGGGATGAATAAAAGGATAACTATCATGTTCTCTAAATACAGTGACCCTATACATAGTTAGGGCTCAATTAATATTGACTGCTTGTTTTTCCTATTTTTTAAATCATTACTAAAAGTAATTAGTTTAATTAAATAGTAATTAAACCATACTATGGGCAAGACTGTGCTTATGATTTACATGCTATTAAATCTCACAAAAAGCTAATATTTACTTTTAGTATCTCCATTTGACAAAGGATTGGAGAGTCATAGAAAGATTAGAGAAATATTTCCAAAGTGGCAATAGGTAGGTCACATGTTCTGAATGAATGAAAGAATTAATTAATTAATGATCAATAAATATGTGAAAGGTACAAATTCAGGATCCAGTTAGCTTAATAGCTATTGCTTATATATTTAGCTTTTAGGAGAGATAAAGGAAGTAAAAAACATTGAAAAAGAACTTAAGAAATTTTCTTAAGAAATTTCTTAAGAAATTTTCTTAAGTCCTGGATTCTTATTAGTACATCAGCAACCTGACCTTTCCTTTGCACTTTTCTTTTAGTATTATTTGTATGCTTAGCCTATTTTTAATTTCATAATTATATATATCCACCTTAAATTGATAAAAAAAGTCTATAAAAGAAAAAAGATGGACTTTGCTACTTAATTAAGGAGCAGCTAATCTAAGAACACTGCTTATATGCTTCAGAGAATAATATTTAATTGATATATGTGTGTAATGTATATATATGTGTGTATATTCGTACAATAATACAATACATCCCTCTTTCAAGTCCCAATAGCTCTCTCATTAGCTAACTACATTCATTAGCACAAAGATCTTTAGTAGCATTATTCTAATACTTGGAGAAATATACCAACTAACAAGAGCATCTCTGTACAGAGGCCACTTAACATACACTCTGAGGCCAGACTACCTGTTTGAATACTTGTGACACTACTTTATACCTCTGTGACCTTGGGCAAGTTTCTTAGGTTCTCCATGCCTCAGTTTCCTTACCTGTAAAATGAGGATAAAAATATATTGACCTTAGGGCTCTTTTTATGATGACAGATGAGTTATTCTAAGTAAATTACTTAGAAAAATTCACAGAACCACACTATATAAATGTTAGTTGTTTTTATGATTTTCCCAACTTTATTGCCCTGCAGAGTGAGGATGTCCCAACTTTCCCACTAAGACACTCAGAAAATGTGCCTATGAAGAGGAAGATGGGGAAGAGAAGATGAGAAGCAGACTAGGAAACCAATCTGAGAGGTAACTTCTCATTTCAGTGACAGACTTGACATCTGACCCAGGTTTCAGCGGAGAAAGCCATGACCCTCTAGAACTGGTTTTCCCAAGGAATGAAATGTCCAATTCTCTCTCTGAAAGGAAAGTTCTGGCATGCAAGAGGGCAGCTTTAAGGAATTTTGGTGACATAGGTTCATTCCCCTAGGAGGTAATATAAGACAAGAGCAATTTGTGGGGAGACTAGACATTCATTTAGACCATTGATTTTATATTACATTGTGTTTTCTATCTTGGGGAAGAAGTTTGGAATGCATGGCGACTCTGTGATCCAAAGCAGCTTGCTTGCTCCATAATGTGATACAAAGTGGCAATAGTCAGGAGTCTTGAGAAATGAGTCAGAAGGAGACACTGCTCTTTTGGTTCTGAGTTGTGGAAGCTTTGCTGGCATTCACTGCCTGCAAAGCTGTTTCTCTTCCAGATAGAGGTGAGATCCATGAATGTGGGGGAGGACACAGAACAGGGTGAGGCATTGGTACTAATCTGATCAATTAATTCAATAAAGAGTGCCACATGACTATGGAGCTGTTCGGTGGCAGGAAATGTGTAAAGGCCCCACAGAGAAAAAAGGATTTCTGTTAATCACCTGCTTTCATCATGCGGATCCCTTGAGGCAGCCTAGCTGGCGTATGAAAGGCCCTGTCACTGGCTGAACTGCTGCCTAATGTCCTTTGTGGGCCTCAGATTTTTCTAAAGTATGAAATACCATTAACTGCTCTATCCTCTTATTAATCCAGTGTATGGCTGGGAGCCGGGACTTTCCAGTAGCTGCCCTGTCCCCCCTTCTATTGTCAGTCAGTGCTTGGCTACTCAACATATGTATCTGTCAGTCACTTGCTTTAATAATGACTATGGTTAAAAACCAGAGAAAGACTGAAGTGACCTTGCGTATGGGCCACATTACTGCTCATTACTTGCTTGCAAAGGAAAAAAATAAAATCACAAACAAAAATTATTCTTCATAAACTTGGTTTAATTCTTGAGAGCAAGTTTGTGAGTCATTTTATGAATGGCTCCCACTTCAAATTAGGGCTCCTGTTTCCGTTTCCAATGAGCCTCTAGTATTACATCTAATATTATTTCCTCTCAGCAATTGAAGTGTACATCCCTGCTGGGTTCGTAAGAATAGAGTTTCTTTCCGGAATTCTTTCTTCTTTTTGAATTGCTTCATTTTACTTCCCCCAAAACTAAAATAAAGTAATTTGTACCTAAAACTAGGCAAAATGAACCTCCTGGCTTGTTTTCCTTCCAGTTTGCATCCTGACTGCTTGGCAGAGAAGGCTCTTTTTACTCATGGCCCCAGTTCCTCACCTCTCCTCACCTCCTTTGGGCAGGAAAAAAATGGCTTCCATGAGATAGTAAATGGGTTCAGGCAAGAAAAACTGCTCAGAGGGTTTTAGGACTCACTAATGTGAAGGTTGATAAGAATGAAGGTTCTGGTATCAGGGCTTAGGTTACCCATTCCACAGGCGTCACACTATTATTTCGTTCCTGGGTGAGTGGTCCCTGTCCTCAGGCCTATCTGTCTGCAACAGACCAGCAACAATGTAAGTCAGGCTCTTGTAAGGCTCCAAAGAACTATCTCATATTGTTTCTGTGTTCTTGAGCATACAAACCTTATCTAAAAGGCTCGCCTCCTCCTCCTTTATTCAGAGGGACTGGTTTCATCATGACAATGAAAACGATTTGTTATAAATCTTCCTGTGTACATGGCAGACATTACTAATTGAGACAATCCTCTTTCCTGTTGATACAGAATCCTTCTCAACATAATGTTTGGGAATGCTAGCACCAGTTAATTAGCATTGTCACACATGAAAAAAAACAATACCCCCACCCCCCCAAAAAACCTCACTATATTTACCTGCTCTGAGCTTGAGGAACACAAATCCTCCATCACTGTTATTTAGGTAGTGGATACGAGACAGAGAACACCCAGAAAATTAATAGGGTGAACCATGCCCTGAATGAGGGACCTTTCATCTAAATCTCTGTTGAGCATTTGAGACAGGGGTGGGGATGGTGGGGAACAAACACAAGTCTCATAAAAGTAACAATCAAGAAGTATTATCATGTATTAAATTTAAAAATTCATTAAACAGTTGCCATACCAACACAAATAATGATGTCATCATTAAGTGACCACATTCAGTGGCAGGAAATGTGTAAAGGCCCCAGACATGTGATAAAGAAGAAAGAATGCAGTAAGAAGAGACTATAATCAGGAAAGCAAAACCATCCTAGAAATATCCAGCATCCTCCCACTTATACATCACTGGCCAGAATTGTGTCACATGGCCACCCCAAACTGCTAGGGAAGCTTGTTTTTTAGAAGCAAACACATAGGTGCCCTGAACACAATGGGATTAGTAAGAAAGAGATTTTGGGTGAGTAACTAACCATGTCTGACACAGCCCCTTTTTGGGGGCTTTCATAATAACTACCTTTTTTTTCTTAGAATTTATTACAGACAAAATTATGTACTTGCTGTCTTTGCCACCAGATTGTGAGCTCTGAGAGGTCCAAGAATGTGTCTGTTTTTTACTGACCATTTTGTTTCCAAGAACCAGCTCAGTGTCCGTAACATAACAGGCACTCCAAACCTATTTGTTAAAAAGTGGATAAATCCCCACCACACTTTCCTAGTTCAGGCAAGCAATATCTCCTACCCGGTTTACTCCATTTCTGTCTAACACCTCAATTAGTCTTCTTGCTTTAGCTCTACTGGCTGAGTGATCCCTCTAAAATGATTTGTCACCAAGTTAAACCCCTCAATAGTTCACCATTACTTTAAAGATAAAGTCTGGATTCCTGAACATGATTTATAAAGACCTTAGTGACTCAGTTCCCATGTATCTTTCTTGCCTCATCATTTACCTTCCCTGCTTCTCACTCTATTTATATAGTAACTACTTTTCAGTTCCTCAAAAGAACCATACTCCTTTTTTTAACATGAGGTATAATTTACACACAAAAAAATGCACTTTTTTTGTACACCATTTTATGAGCTTTGACAAATGAAGAATCATGTGACTAATATATCCATAATCAATATATAGACATTTCCATTACCCTCCAAATTCCCTTTGTAGTCAACCTCTGGCCTTGCCTCCAGTCCCTGGTGACCAATGATCAGTTTTGTCCCTACACTTTTCATTTTTTCCAGAAAAAAATATAAATAGAATCATACAACATGGAGTCTTTTGAGTCTGGATTCTTTTACTTAGCATAATGTTTTAGAGATTCATCCATGCTGGAGCCTGTATTCATAATGTGTTCCTATTTACCACTGAGTAGTCTTCCATTGTATGGATGTACCACAGTTTAACCATTCACCAATTAAAGGATATTTGCATTGCTTCCAATTTGGGGTAATTATGAATAAAATCATTATAATCATTTATACACAGGTTTTTGTATGAATATAAGTTATCATTTCACCTCAGAGTGGGATTACTAGATCATATAAGTGTATGTTTAACTTTATAAGAAACAGTTTTCCAAACTGTTTCCAAATTGGTTATACTATTTTGCTTTTGCACAATATTTTCTTTTAATGGTGGCCTTTTTGTCTTACTATTATTCTACTCATCTCCTTCATCTACTTATTCATACTTATATTTTAGATTTTAGCTTGGCGATTGCTTTCTTTGGGCAAGTCTTTGCTGATCCCAGGTCTAGATTGTTGTATCTCCTGTGTTCTGTCATATTATTTTATATCTCCTCAATTAATGCAAAATTTAAAAGAATGTAAAAATAAGGCTATTTCTGTCTCACTTTGAGCTGAGCTTGCAAGATCACAGATGACAACAACTCCAGCATGCAAAGGGATGTGTTACACTACCTTAGAATTTACAGAGAATTCCTTGGTGGCCCAGTGGTTAGGACTTGGCACTTTCACTACTGTGGCCTGGATTCAATCCCTTTGTTGGGAAACAAAGATCCTACAAGCTGTGTGGCGTGGCCAAAGGGGGGAAAAATTATGAAGAAGGTAGCCCCTATCTATTTTTTCAACAACTATGGCTTAGCATTTATTCAAGGACATATAAGAGAATGGAAGTTAGAAGTCTGGGAGAGAAAATTTCCTTGGAAAAGCAATTTGGAGTAAGGCTACATACTCTGTTCTTCACAGGGCAAGGAGAGGGTACTTCCATTTCCCTTCAAGACAAGTGAGAGGAGACTCCAGAAGACCACTTGAAAAGCTTGATATTTGTTCCCTAGTGTCTGTGGGAGCACAGCAACTGGTGCCAAAGCTTTTACTGGAAAGGCCTAAGATTGAACGACTTTTGACTACATAGCTACTGTGATGGTGGAAAAAGAAGAGGTGACTCCATTAGGAAAGTCATGGATATCTAGAATTTTCAAGGCAAGATATATTATTTCTTGTGGACCAATTGGGTGCTAAATAAAAGATAGCGTTCCTGTACCCATTATAAAAAAGATTGACATGAGTACTGCATAGAAGGGTAATGAGACCTCCAACAGACCATGTGTCAAGTAGATTCTTTAGTGGAGACATTGTCCACAGTAAGGGAAGGAAAGGTGTAGAATCCCTAATGATGAGGATCACCCACAAATGCACTCCAAGGGAGCTCAAATGCAGATTATGGCTACACCAGTAGTGCAGGACCTTTCCTCCCATTTGCCTTATTATTCTCAGATAAACACTATCAACTAAAAGAGACAGTGACACCTTGTGAAGGGGAGGAGTCTAAATTCCAGGGGAGAGGGTATTAGAGGAGAGAAAATAAAAAATAATAATTTATTCATCCCATATATTTTGATATTCAGCTTGTGGTCAGTTATTTACTACTATGACTGATGATGCAAACAAATATTTTGATATATAGGTATCCCCCGCTTTTCTAAAGTTCACTTTAGCCACTTTGCTTTTAAGAAATGCCTGTATTAGTACCTGTTTTTGCTAACCAAAAGAAGTCTGAAGAGGATTTTTGCTTTTATAAAAAAGGCAAAAACAGATAATAGCGTTTAGACTTTGTTTTGCAGGGAGTTGTTATAGAAGCATCACACACACTGAGCAGCATGAGTGGCACCGCCAAGCTCCTTCCCAGGGAACTACACTCAGAGTCTCAGCATCAAGCCTCCATAGTTTTGAACTGTGTCTGTGAGCATTTGTGCTTTATCTCAATTTATTTTGTGCATGCACTAGCAAGATGTGTCCTAAGGAAATTGCTTCTTCACTTTATCCGTTTCAGTGTATGAAAGATTTCATAGGACGTTCTACTTTCAGATAGCAGGGGAACCTGTATAAATCTTTGTCCCCATTTCCTATCATTTTCTTAGGCAACATTCCTAGATATGGAATAATTGGAACTCAAAGGCCTAGCAGTTTTGAGAGTTTTGAAACATAATTTTAAAAGTACAGTCTGGAAAGTTTTATGGTTTACCTTCTCACTAGTGATTTCTAACAGTATATACCTTGCTATACCCTCACCAACAAAATGAATTTTAAGAAAAATTTATTAAATTGATAAATGCAAAGAGAAATATCATTCTTATTTTAATTTCAACCATTCACAGATTAAATTTTGTTGTATGTTTATTTTCACTTATATTTCCTCTGGATGATTGTTGGTTAATATCTGTTAACATAATTTCTATTCAGAAGACTGTATTTTAACCTAAATGAGATGAATTAAGGCAAGGAATGTACTTCTTGATCCTTCTAGGCTTCCTGTTGTCCTGAGGATTTATTTCTGAGAAAAAAAATGCATTTCCAAACACCAACAATTGTGTTATCCTATCAATCTTTCTTTAATGCATATTTCCCTTCCTTGCTGGTCCAGAAAATCAATCCAACCAATTAATGTGTTGGGGAATGGAGAAAAAAAAAAAAGATGATGCTTCTGTATGGTAGCCCTTCCTGTCACTTGGAAATGAATCTTAAATGTTTCAAGGAATATTATTAGCATGAGTATGTGAATGGACATCCCCAGAGAGAGAGGGGAGGAAGAAGGAAGAAGAATGTGGATATTCAAGTGGGTCGTGTTGGGGGTTGAGTATGTACAGGATGAAGTTGTTATTTCAATGCTTCTCTTATTCTACTGCAATCATGGCATTCAGGGAGCAGAAAAAGAGGAAAGCAAAGCCAAACTTTTCATTTCAGACATAATATGTTTTCTGAGATGGCTGATGAAAGTGTACTGTAAGAAATTACAATTCCCTTGAATTTGATTGAAAAAATAGGAAATGAAATGTTTTTTTTTTGTTGTGGTGGGATCTAGAAAGTGGGGTGAGAAATACAAGGGGTACACTTTCCAGCAGTCGTTTCTTCTTTGTAGGGTCCTGGTCAAATACTTCAATGCAAGAAACTTGGTCTCAGCCAAGAAAGACATTGAGTCAAGAAGAAAATACAAATAGTAAAAACCACATTTATCCAGTACTAACTATGTCTCAAACACTGCTAAAACCTTTTTTCACACACTTGTCTTATATAATCCTAAATCAAACTCATGAGGTTAGTGTGATTATTATGCTAGGTTTACAGAAGAGGAAACTGAAGCTTAGAGATGGTGAGTTACTTACCCCAAATCACACAAGTAATAAGTGGCAGAACTGGGATTGATATTGAAAACATTTAAAACTCCAGAGCCCATGGTTCTAAACCCTGGGCACACTGTTCCAGCCTGGGCTCCATCAGGCTATGGTAGCCTCGCATTGCCTTTGTACTTTCCAAACACTCCGAACCTGCCCCCAACCCCACCTTTGCGGGACTATTTTGTATTTGTTAATAATTTTCATCAGGGATAGCTACTTAATTTGAGGGGCCAGTGTAAAAGGAAAATGCAGGGTGCCAGTTGGGGTTGGAGGGGTCAACTTATTCTTTCCATGGGGGCGCCACCTCAAACCAAAGCAAATGGTTGACTACCAAGAGATTACAACTTCCGCATCAGGAGGTACTAGGTATCTGGAAATGCGATGAGGAAGAGGTCCCTGCCAAGTTACTGCTGAATGAACCATGGCACTGCCACATAAGTTTGGGGATGACTGCCTTCTTGCTTTGCCCAGAGATATCACATGATGTGTACACAAACTCAACCCTCCTGCAACCATGCCCAGGCCCTTGCCAGGGGCAGAGATACAGTCCTCCTCATCCCCCAACCAAAGTGACCAAGTCACCAACTTGGGAGGATGGAAGGAGTAATACTGGGATGAGAACACGGAGGGGGAGACTGTGATGACCCCAAGGCACCAGGCAGAAGGGAATGGGATACTGAGGCCCCATCTCAGAAAGGCAGTGGGAAACAGGTCTGTATATAAGCTAAGCCTCCAAGTCCCCAGTTCATCCTCCATTGTCCTATTAGAGTTCACTCAAAAAACATAAATCCAAAGAAACAATTATTAAGTATTTCAAGGTGGCAATTGCAAAGAGTAAAATTCTAAGCATAGGATCCTTCTGAGCATTGGGCTCTTTTGTGTGCAGGCTCCTGTGTGATTGCAGTGCATGGTTGCTCACTTTTATGAAGTTGGTCCTGTTTTTTATTCTCTGAGTTTAGTAAAAAAAAAGAAGTGAAAAAGGGTGCTTTGTTTAAAGGGACTATATACTGATATTGAACAGATTTGTTGTTTTGGTGGCAATATAGTATAATGGTTAAAAGTCTGAGTTTAGATATGCTCAGACATGGATTTGGGTCCCAACTCTTCATACCAGATGATTTGAGAAAAGATTTTAATCTCTCAAAATCTGTGTCTTCCATTGTAAGAATGGATTAAAGCACATGTCAAAATTTTGAGCAGGTTAAAGATATAAAGTTTATAAAAGATTCAACATAGCACTTGGCACATACCACTGCAGTTAATAAATGTTTGCAATTATTATTACTGATATCTATGATACATTTGAATTTGGAAATTTAAGTAAAATATTAGTAAAAATGCTGTCTCCTGGCTAGTCTTACCATAGTCTTATGGTCTTACCACAGAGGCACATCTAAAAATCTTGAGAAATTTAATCATCACACTAATAAAAAGCATTGAGCAGTGACTAAGTACCAGGCCCTCCTTAAGTAAACTTGTTTATCCTATTCCATTCCCATAACAACTTTTAAAGTAAATATTGACAAGTCATTTTATAGATGAAGAAACTGAAGGTGAGGTAAGTTTAACAAACACCCAAAATTTCATAGCCGATGAGAGAGCTAAGATCCAACTTTCAGTCTGTCTGACTACAAAGTCTATGTTCTTAACCCCCAGGTCAGACTGTTGAGATGAGTGATTCTCAACCCTGGCTGCTCACTTGAAATGTTAAAAAAAATGCTGATGCTGAGGACCCAACCTAGATTATTTTAATCAGAATATTGAGGAATGAGGACCAAAAACATATTAATGCATTTCTGGTGATTCTCTTGTGTCGTTAAGGTTAGGAACCAACTGGTCTCTATGTTATAATGCACCCAGAAAGCTCTTACTTTTAATATATTTCAATTTAAAAAAATTATTTATTTTTGGATGTGTTGGGTCTTCATTGCTGTGCACAGGCTTTCTCTACTTGTGGTGAGCAGGTTCCTCATAGCAGTGGCTTCTCTTGTTGCGGAGCACGGGTTCTAGATGCATGGGCTTCAGTAGTGTGGCTCGTTGGCATCTTCACATGACAGATAAAGAAACTATAATTCAGTAAGGGCAAGTAAATTTCCCAAGGCCAAATAAGTAGATAAGTGAATTCCAGATCTGGTATTCAAATCCAGGTTTATCTGGTTTTAAAAGAATGTGTTGCAACTACACTGTTGGTGGGAATGTAAGTTGGTGCAGCCACTATGGAAAACAGTATGAAGGTTCCTCAAAAAATGAAAAATAGAGTTGCTATATGATCCAGCAATCCCACTCCTGGGCAAATATACGGACAAAAATATAATTAAAAAAGACACATGTGCCCCTGTATTCACAGCAGCACTATTCACAATATCCAAGACAAGGAAACAACCTAAATTCTCATCCAAAGATGAATAGATAAAGAAGATGTGGTACATATATACAATGGAATACTACTCAGCCATAAAAAAGAATGAAATAATGCCATTTGATGCAACATGGACAGACCCAGAGATTATCATAATAAGTGAAGTAAGTCAGACAGAGGAAGACAAGTACCATATGATATCACTTATATGTGGAATCTAAAATATGACACAAATGAACTTTTTTGAAACAGAAACAGACTCACAGATGTAGAGAAGAGACTTATGGTTGCCAAGGGAGAGTGGGGGTGGGAGAGGGATGGAATGGGAATTGGGGGTTAGCAGTTGCAAACTATTATATACAGGATGGATAAACAACAAGGTCCTACTGTATAACACAGGGAACTACAATATTCTGTGATAAACCATAATGGAAAAGAATATTAAAAAAAGAATGTATATATATATATGTATAACTGAATCACATTGCTGTACAGCAGAAATTAACACAACATTGTAAATCAACTATATTTCAATTAAAAAAAAAAGAACAGGTTGAACCAAGGTATAGTTTGCTACCCCTAAAAGGAAAAAAAAAACACAAATAGAAAGTAAAAAAGCAACAACAAGCACTCTGTTTCAACTCAGAGTGGTTTTGGCAGCAGGCAGCAAGTTTAAACATGCATCTGATGATAAAATGGCTCTTGCTATGGGAAACCAGATCCTAGGAGCCTAACAATGGTATGACAGTTTGGTCCCTAACCTAAAAGACTTCAAAGCCATGCAGCTGCAACTTCTTGATCAGATTGACGGTAGTAGTTTTCATGATTTTCTGTTCTTTACCATTGTTAGGGACCTCTGGAATCTCATGAACTCTAATGCAGTTCATATTTATGTATTGTGTGATATTATAATATAATCATCCCCATCACTGTGTTTCTCACAATATTTAAGTCAAGGATTGTTCTTGACTCAATGATTAGGGAAGATTAAAATATTGGCATACCCACTAGATTACTTCCTTTTCAGCTCAAGTCATGGGCTGATATCTGTAGTGCCAAGGATTTATTTTACTTAGCCTCACTGGGACTTCTGAGCTTTCTTTGGAGAATCACTGGAAACACTTCCCCCATGTCTCACTGTAATTAATTCTGTGTGACTTCAGAGGCATGTGCAAGTGTCCAGAGGAAGAAGGCTATCTTCTCACTGTTCCACCCAGGAAATGTCAGGGAGGCACTTAATTCCTTTGAAGACCGGAAGAGAAGTAGGTAAGAGTAGTTCAAGCATCCCTGATTCCTGTGAAGTTTGGGGGGTCGGGGTTTGAAGAGAGTGGGAAATAAGCTTCCTTTCCTTCTCTCCATAATTCTTCTTTTTAAAAAATTCTTAATGGGATTTTGGAAGAGGTGATGGAGTAGAAAAACAAAACCTCTCAGTAAACAGAAAATCTGTTCAGTAAATGCTAAGGATAAATTATCTTTAAATATTTTGTAACCATATTTTATGCCATGGGAATGTTCCCTTACTATATTTACCATTCTCTTGTCCATCTTCATTTGTTCAGATCTATAATTCTCATTCTACCTGAGACATTCTTGAAGGAGGCATAATAAAATGCAAATATTATAATATAATTGGGTACCACCATGTAGGATCTTTCCTTCAGTAGCTCCTCCAACCTCTTCCCACTCTTGTAGTGGCTGGAAGGACTTAAACACATCTGCTAAAATGCTTAACTTTCAATCTCAGAAAGATACCTGAATGATGAAGAATCTAGTTCAACCAAAAAACTAATGGGCAATAAAAAAATCTACTTTCTATGGTATATTAAGGGAGGTGTGATGGCACTTCTCATCAAACAAATAATTTTACAGAGTAATTGAATCATAGTTTTCTCCATTTAAAAATATATTGAAGATAGCTATTCTCAGTGGTATCCAGCATTAGCAGGTAGGCAATTTACAGGAGATAAATTTCCCACTTTTGGATGCTGTAGTGTAGTAAATTGGTGAAAGCCTTTTGAAATTACTGAGCTCATCACATGCACAAGTGCACTGAATGCTATTTATATGTCTTTGTAGCTTGCAAATTTAATGAGGCTGAGATCTGAAGAACAAAAATATTTCCACTACAAAAATGAAAAAAAATGTTGGAATGAAATCTAGGTTCATTGCATGTCTACGATCCCAAGACCCAAACAAAATTTTTCTTCCGTAATATCACATGGAGTGAAAATGAGTCAATGTTTATTAGAATCTTTGTTTAAAAGACATCAAAGTGATGCTGACAATCTTATTTCACTCCCTTCCCTATTATCTCTATAGACATAATATGTTCTACTTTCAGGAAACCTGGAGCATCTTATAAATTGTTGGTACTCCTCATGGAATGTGGATCATGTAATTACTGGCCCCAGATGTATAAACTATGCATTGAGTGTCACTTGAATGGAAAATTATTTGAAGAAAATACACTATGATTCACTTCTAATGAATGCTTTCATACGTCTCTACAAATGTATTCACCCAAAGAAGTTCTCATAGAAGCAGGCCAAGAAACTATTCTTTCCTGTGATATTTTAAAAGTCAAATAATTCACTAACACTAAGAAATTTCCTTTTATTTATAAGTAGCGCACATAGAAATTTCCTGTGCCAGTTTAAATCTTGCCAGATAGCCAACTGAAATTAAAATATTTTCCAACCCACAAAAGGATATTCCACAAAAGACAATGAGAACACTTGATAAAGATATAAAAGCATAAACTATGTGCTTTGTTATTTAACCCACCTCAAGCTACTAATGTGTACCATATCTCCTTTTAGAAAGTGAGTGCCAACCGATAGTTACTCAAAAGTAAGCTTTCAGACTCTGATTCATTGTTTTCATGGTTCAAAGTTATAGTATTCTCTGATTAAAGACAAACTATGGATCTTGTATATAATGAAGATTGAAAAACAGTCAAACCAAAATAATCTGTGCCTCCTTGATTCCTAGTATTCAGGACTCAGCTCAGTGTTATTGGTTGATAGTTACATAATATTATCAAGGAGAGATTTTTCTGCTGTGCCAGATTGCAGAGGCCTTCTCTGCTAATAAGAGAAGTGAGGACTAATCCAAAAGACAAAGAGTCAGTAGTAACTATTGACCAAAGGCTGTTGTGATCAGCACTGTGTTAAGAAAAAAAAACTTGTGACAACTTTTTGTCATTTGAAAATGGAATGGCACCCAGAGCATTTGGTTATAATTGCAGTTTTTCAAGTGAGAGGTGATGAGGGACTGGATTTAACACAGTGGCATCTGGGATAGACAGGGGAAAATGGATCTAAAAAATCTCTAGTTATAGCTGACACTCTCTATACTGCTTAAATGGGGAAAAGGGATTATAGAAGAGGCAAACCTCAAAAATGACATCAAATGCCCTAGTTCAGGGGGCTGAATCAATGATTTTAGGAGAGCAAGGGAGGTAGAGAACAATTAGAAGAAGAGAAGTTCTATTTCAGAGGTGCCCAATTTCAGATGCCTATAATTAAAGGTGGTTTCATCAGACAACTGGAACTCTGACGTGTATAAAGCCACATCTGGAATATAGGAAGAGGTACAATTTCCTTTCCCTTTTCCTTCTCTTTCCCTTGGGAAGTTGATGGGACAATTTCAGAGGATCAATCAAATACCCCAGAAGAGGGTGACCCTCTGGCTGCAGATGCACTATAGATGCCTAAGGGTCTTTATTATTGCTTCCAACTAGTTCAGGGCCTTTCATTCAGGTCTACCTTGCCCTGTCCTTCCTCTGAATTTTAAAAAGTAGGGAATGCTCCCTGATCATATTTCCTCAACCAATATTTCTGGACAGGTATGTCTTAACAGTAGAAACCAGAGAAAGATTTGAATATCTTATTATCTTGAATCCTAAAAACCCAGCCACTTACTTTTATACCATTATTGTCATAGTCTGGGAATTTTAAATGTTTTAATTCCAGTGTGGTTTAGTGAGAAGAGTACTGAATTAGTACTGAACTATTTTTGTTCTCAGCAGTTGTACTAATAAACTGTACTATTAAAACTTTAGTTTTAATGTTTAGTTTTAATGCGTTTTAGTGTTTTCTTTCACCCCTTAACATGTACTTGAACTGCTAGGCCCATAACTTTCTTTATCTTAGTTAAATCTCACAATGGTACTGGTATCTAGCAATTTTTCTATCAGTGCTTTCTCTGCTTAATTGTCTAGTTGCAGAATACTAGATAAAATCTGAGGTAGCTTCTAGCTCTAATGTCATGAATCCACAACATACAAAGCTATAGAAGGGAATGTTTCATGGGAAAGACAAACTAATTATATAGACATTTTTATTAAGGAAAGTGACTGCGTTTGTGGTTCGTGGGATGGAAAATGTGAATGTTACTCATCAGCCTTGGGACGAGAATAATCACGGGGCTTCATTTCTGGAAGTCTTTACTGTTGGAGGTGAGATTTTAGAAAACCTTTGAAAAAGAGGAGAGAAGGTAGAGTTAAAGCAAAAGGGTATTCCAAGAATAATGAATGGCATGAGTGAGATTATAAGTGAGAAAAGCATCACAGGGGAAAGGGTAGGAGGTGTGAGTATAGAGAGGGCCGTGGGTTCTTGGCTCCTCCACACCTTCTGCATGATAATCTAAAAAGCCAGAAAATGGGGCTTCCCTGGTGGCGCAGTGGTTGAGAGTCAGCCTGCCGATGCAGGGGACAGGGGTTCGTGCCCCGGTCCGGGAAGATTCCACATGCCGCGCAGTGGCTAGGTCCGTGAGCCACGGCCGCTGAGCCTGCGCATCCGGAGCCTGTGCTCCGAAACGGGAGAGGCCACAACAGTGAGAGGCCCCCGTGGCCTGCGTAGCGGAAAAAAAAAAAAAAAAAAAAAAAAGCCAGAAGAGTGGGGAATGGGAAGGGAGTGTGAGCAATCCCATAGGCAATCTAGGGAAACCCTTGAATTTGATCCTTACAGTCTGGGCAAACAAGCACAAACTTTATGGTCTTCACTAAGGATAAGAGAATAGGTAGGTTCTAAAAGCAGAACGTTGGACCCGTGACTTGGTTGGCTATCCGGGAGGAAGGAGCAGTTATAGGAAATATATGAAGTCTAAGCATTAGGACACACTCACAGACTCACATACAGAAAACATGAAGTAGGCTTCTCCCTCTTAAAGGCCTGGGTTGCCATAGGATACTGGGGAAAGGAGCTCAGCTTTAAGAAAGGAATATTCTTTTGACAATTGGATAAAACTGGGTTAAAAATAAGTAGGTTATACGTAGTAGCTTTGGGCCAGAAAAATAATTTTGGTCAAGCCCTTTAATTTCTAAAGCCAAGTCTCTAAACCCGGGAGTTTGTAAGAAATGCAAAATCTGAGGCCTCATTCCAGACCTACTGATCTAAATATCTGCTTTGAGAAATACAGTGCTCAGTTTCCTTATTTTTAGTTTCTCAACTGTAAAACAGGGAGAATGGTTATTTTATAAGGATGTTGTCAAGATTAAATAAAATAACATTCCCAAAGTATTTAGTACATACACTAAACACTTTGGCATAGTGTGTACAAATAACTGGAAGTTAATGTGTTAATATTAGTAATAGTAGTATATATTATGGAATTATTTTTAAAAACTAAAATATATGTTGAAAAGACTGGCTAAATCCCACTTCTAATTAAAATTAGAAAATTTAATTTCTAATCCATAAAAAGAACTTGACCTTGCAAGCTACTTGTTGACTGCAGTCAGACCTACTTTCAATAGAAAATGACCAGATAAATGGATTTATTTTGAATGGTGCCTAAATTGGCTGAATTTTGCTTAGAGATTATTATTATATGAGATTTCTGTATCATTTTCAGTATCAGTGACTAAGAAGGGGAATTGTGAGCAAAGAAACCAATTGTCAGATTAACGCAGTACTAATATGCAATGCAAATATTTTGCTACTGAAATAAAAGTGCAGACCTGCCCTTAATTACTCAAACCATCTCTCCCTGGGACATAAAAGGGTTTGTTTTGTCGCTTAGCTTTAATTTATTCCAACTATCCTTGATCAGGTTTGCAAATGGGTTCAAAAGACCTTTAGGCCTGACAATATTTTAATTCAACCCCCAAATTGCCTTTACTCTTCCAGCTACGTTTTATAGAATTGCTGCACTCTCTGTCCCCAGTCCACTGTCATGTCTGCTTTAAATAGAGATGAAACAATTATTTAAACATCACAACCTCTATACTAGACCATATCTCCAAAGAGAGCCATGATTCTGATGCCCTCACACAGGAAAACAGGGCTAACATAATGATAATAATGATGATGATGGTGATGGTGATGATGATGATCACTACAGTAATAATAACCTCCAACAGCTATGGAATGTTTAACTCCAACTTCTGGTTTGAAATACCATCTTTTCTGGTACACCCCTAATTTTACCTTTAGTGGGAAACTGCTCCATTGAGCTTCAGAGACACGTACCCAACTGCCTACTCAACATCCCTAACTTGGATGGCTATGGGGCATCTACAACCTAACCTGCCCAAAGAACTGGTTTCCTGTAAAATACTGGTCCTCCTATGGTCACTCCATCTTCATAAATGGAACCTACATTCTGAGCACAATTAGAATGCTTTTTTTCCCCCACATCTCATCATATTTATCAGCAAACCCTGTTATCTTCATCAGTCTGAAATTAGCAACCATGTTCTTTCCCACTATGCAATTCTGCTTTGCAGGAGGAATTATTACTGATATCTTTCATGCTTTATATCAAAATAGTTTTCTAATTTTGATATGTATGAAACCTTCTGAAGAATCATAGTGTCTACTAGTCACAATTCATAAAATGAAAAATGTAATATAGAATGTAGAGTCAGCAACTAATGATAGGACAAAGAGATGAAATTCATAACAATTTAGGCTTCAACAATTGACTTTAAGCCCAAATGATGTCTGTGTGTGTGATCATGTTTAATAGTAGGAAAAAAGCATAGAAGTATATGGGAATTCAACAACAGCTTCCAATGACAAGCGTTTATTAAAGAGTTAATACTGGAGGATGTCTAGTACTATGCATTAAGAGAATGGAAATACAAAGATGAATAAGAAGATGTCTACATCCTCAAGGAACTCTTATTCTAGGAAGAGAGTCAGGAAAATAGTTTCAATAATCATAGACTCAATTGTCCAAACTTACTGTAATAATTCAGAACACTATTCACCTGGTGGGTTCAACCCAATTGGATAAGGAAATAAATAAAAATTATATGGTAACTTAGCAAACCCAAACTCCATAAGTAATGACAAACATCACAGGGCTTATGATTGATCAAATCCCATAGCTATTCATATTTAAAAAGAAAACAATGAAGAACAGAGCCTTGTAAATGGCCAAGGAATCTTTTTTTTTTTTAATCTCCACATATCGGAGGTAACTATGTTATGATACAAAATGACTCCTCATGGTGAAAGGGTTTCCAGAACTGAGGTTAAAGTCTCTATTAGGTTTATTTCCCAAGAGTGTCTGTGTATTTGGGTGATCCATCCTTTAAAGACATGAACATTGCATTGGGTCATTCCAGTAAATCAAGTAAGCTACTGAGTGATATAGTGCTGGGAACACTAAACTCCTTGTGAGCTTTAATTCAAGAATGACACAGAAAAGATGGAGCACCAGAACACAAGCCAAGCTTTGGAAGCTTTTCTCATATACTCAGTTGTGTTTTAAAATACATTTATTATCACTGACAAGAAAATGATTCTACTAAAATGCAATCATCATGGAAACTAAACACAGCCCTAACCCAAAGCCACTGTTTATCCATCAAATGTTTTTGAGGGCCTACTATGCCTTAGACACTCTGACAGAAAGAAGAAATACAAAGATGAAAAACTTGGTCTCCAAAAGTGAATAGATTAGAGACAAACACTCTCTTGAACAATCAATTAACATATAAAATACTTACTTGGATGAGTGTGGGTACAAAGTATTATAGATGAGAGTCTGCCTCAAAGATACAGTGAAGCTGAGTTTGAAAAGTGGAAAACAGTTAAGCTAGCAGGCAAGTGATAGGAGTGGGTGATTTAGAAAAAGAGAGCAGAATTTTTTTTTTTTTAAAGACAAAGGGTCCTTTTTCACTTGTTTCCTCCACATTTATTTATTTATTTATTTTTGTGGTACGCGGGCCTCTCACTGTTGTGGCCTCTCCCGTTGCGGAGCACAGGCTCTGGACGCGCAGGCTCAGCAGCCACGGCTCACGGGCCCAGCCGTTCCGTGGCATGTGGGATCTTTGTGGACCGGGGCACGAACCCGCATCCCCTGCATCGGCAGGTGGACTCTCAACCACTGCGCCACCAGGGAAGCCCAAGAGAGCAGAATTTTTAAAGGTATACGTATTGGAAAATTTGCTGAGAAGGCAACTTCTTAAACTTCTGTTTCTTAACATCTGGCATTCCTTTTTAACTGTTACTTAAACATGACATTTTGCAGAATTTTCAGCCACTGGACAGTCAGAATGATTTGTCATGTTAAACAGAATGGAATGGGTTCTTAGTCCCTATGTTAGACAAGGCTACAGTCTAAGTAGTAATATTTATTTTTCTATTATAGATATTATTAGAGGCAATCTTTCTTAGAAATATAATTTTCATTATTTTGTTGAATTTAAAAGACATAAAAAAATAATTCAGATGCAAATAAAATCTCTTCATAAATTATGTACATTCTATTAATTGATTTTTCATTTATTTATTAAAACCACAGACATCTACTGAGAGGTTACCAGATACCCACTATGGTGCTAGACTCTGGAGACACAGAAACAGATAACATACAGCCTCAGCCTTCAAGACTCCAAGTCTAGTGGGATATTCAGATACGTTTAAACAGATGCTTATAAAATAGTGTGATCAATGTAAGACTAGAAGCAAATAGGTAACAGAAGCATGAACAAGGGTGATCTAACAAGAGTGGATAAATATGGGGGAAACTAGTAAAATGTGACCTAGCTTTTGAATAATGAGAAAGTTGTTCTAGGTTATGTTCTAGGTTAATCATAAAGGAGGTGTAAAGTATCACGAATTGTTAGGGAAGTTCCATATAAAATTTGCTGTGCAGGAAGCCTGCTATAACCCAAGATGTAGGTAATGACTTAAAATGTATTTACACTTTCAATGTTTTGTGTTCCTTTTGCCTTCATTCTCAGCCAAATAGCATGATTGCATTGCAGGCTGCTTTATATGGCTCTGGGCTCTTTAACATGCAATAAAGAAGCAATGTTTTTTGATACAGTGGAACAGCTGCTGTTAAGAACACAACTAACAAATGAGTCAAAACGTGCTGCTGAGGGTTAGTTAATGCATTATATCAGTGTTAATTAAAGTATTATTAAAAGGTTAACTGTTGCCTCTCATATTCCTAGAATTTATACACACACTTCATTAATCTTTGCCCTCCCTGTGGGGTAAGTCACTGCACCTCTTCATCTTCATAAGCAGAAGTACTGCCTGCCAGATAGCTGGTGTGCAGCTCAAGACAAGCAGGGCAGATCAAAGAGAAAACACCCCAGTGTTTGATAGGGATTTTACTTTCGCCTCATTTTGGTGATAACACCCGGGTCTTTTCTTATTGCTTATCTGAGTAGACTTGTAAGATATACTCATTAAATTCCTTCTACCAATGAGGTCTACATCAATATCAAACATGCATATGTGTCACAGGCATATTCTCCAAGATGCAGAAGTTAAAATATATGACAAGAGTGCAAGTACTTGGAGAACATCTCTATTTTACACCATGAAACTATGGCTGAGCAGAGACGATAATGAAAAAGAGAAGTAAAATACTGATAGGGCAGGCAAAGCATAGGATCACATGCAAAGGATTATTTGGAGACATGAGAAATAGAATCTCTCTAGATATGCTTGAAGATAAGGTTTTAGAGCTGTAAGGGGCAAAAGAAATAAAAATAGCAATAATAGAAGCTATCATTTATGGAAAACCTACTCCATAAGGTGCTATGTTTTGAACTTTGGATATTTTATTTCACTTAACCTCTATTGGCATTCATTGGAGGTCAAAATTATCCCCAGTTTATAGTAGAAGATGCTCAGGCTCCAGTGATTAAGTGACTTGCCCACTGTCCCACAGGTAGAAAGAGGCAGAGTTGGATTCAAATGTTGATGGATCTACTTCTATCCACTTCACTCTTAGCCACTATCTTGACTTGTTTATATATTTGGTAGCAACCAGCTACCAGCAATATTCCGCCTATGACTTCCAGTCAAGACAACTGACTGGGCTTTCAGGAATTGTAAACACCAATCATAGATATTATGCTTCTGTTATGACTAGTTTGTTAGAAAGTTATTGCTAGAAGAATGGATTTCAAGGTAAATTGGGGGCCTAAGAGATGATTGCTTGTCCATCAGGAAGAGTTTACAGGAAAAATATTTGAGTTCCCAAAACTCTAGAATCTCATCTTCAACTTTGTAGGACCAGACCCTCAACTCTGTCATATCTGTTCAAAAGTGATGTCTTCTGAAGTCAGAGGGACTTGTGAAATTAAATCAGTAAGAGACAACTATGCCCATTTAATAGGGTCTAATATTAAATACAACTGTAAATCTTATCACAATGGCTCATTTCAGCTGAGCAACATGTTCTTGTCCTGTAGGATGCTATAGAGGAAGATAAATTATAATCATAAGGCTGCTTAGTGTGCATAGAATCAGAGCAAAAGGGGTTGACTAAACATATCTATCTCCTCTACAACATATACCTTGCAATTAGACTAGATTACAAATGATTAAGGCATAAGACCACTCTTAGATCAATGAGAAACACACTGATAAAAATCTTGCTTTTAGCCTCTTCTTTCCTCTGGTCTCTATATAGGTCACTCCATCCTTTTGAAAAGTTGTAGCTTACAGAAACACACTCAAATTCCAACGATATATTTCTGAAGTTACATTCTAGTTATTAGAATTGGACTCAAATGGCTGCACATTTTCAAAGTATCGTTAAGTGTGTTCCTTCCACAGATATCAAACTCCATTTGTTTCTGGATGATTTTTTAAAAATTATTCCTTGTAGGTGACCCTAATGTTGTTTACAACTCATGTACTTCTGAACATGTTAAGAAAAATGGCCACTATGCGTGCCACTGTTACATGAGGTGATGGGAGTGCACATTGAGTCCTTCCATAGGCTCCTGATTGGTTTGCATGAATCCTCTCTTGCTATTCTGGCATCATTTTCTACACTGGAGCCAGAGTAATTTTTCCAAAATAGTAATTCAAACACATCAATTTTCTGCTATATTTTCTGAAATAGATAGCCTCCCATTATGCTTATTATAATCTCAAAATCCATAATATGAGCTAAAGGCCCTGTAGTATTTTGTCCCTACCAGCCTTGTCTCTCACCAAGGTCCCTTTCTTTTTGTGGTCCAACCACACTGGTTGTCTCTCAATCACTTGAATGTACCAATGTATTTCCTACCAGAAAGTCTTTTTACGTGCAGTTTACCTTACCTAAGATGGTCTTTTCCCCATTTTGTCCACTCAGTTCTTACTTAATTTTTATATTTAGATAACATTTTATTCCTTAGAGAAAGACTTATCTGAGCTCATGATCTAGGTCAAGTTCCCCCTATCATATACTCTTATATTACTAGCAAACTCTCCTTCATATACCTGCTCAAAATTTTAATTTGTACTTATTCATAGAATTACTTGATCAATATCTATTTCTCCCACAACATTCCAAACTATACAAGGGCTCTATTTGATAAGTAGCATGTGACAAACACAGTTATTAATGCATAGCAAGTGTTCTCAAACATTTATTGAGTAAATTAATGCAAGCCATGGTAACTTTCTGTATCTCACTGAGATTTTTTTTTGAAATTGAAAATTTTAAATTATTATATTATTATAAAGTGACTTTATACTCATTGTAAAAATTTCACCAATACAGAAAGAAATATGGGAGAGAATAAAAATCTGATAAAATTCCTGCATCTCTCCCAAGAAATGACTCCTATTTCCATTTAGAGGAATATCCTCTAGGCATTTTCTCTTTGACATGTTTGTATTTGTGTGTTTTTTACAAGAATGAGACCATGTTATTTGGGAAGTCTCTTTTACCATTTAACATGATGTAGAGACCTCTTAATACCAATACATATAAGTCAATTTATATTTTCGATACCCATCTGGAATTCCATTGGATGGATGTATTAAAATTTGTTTTACTTGTTATATCCTTTTAATTACTGGGTAGATTTCTTAAAGTCTAAATGTTTGGAGTCTTTGTGGTAGCAACTGACAAAAACATTGATAAAGCCCTGATTTTGAAAACAGAATACTTAAGATTAAAGTGTACTAGGCCATGGGACTTTAGGTTTCATCATAAAATAAATTGTATAAGAGTAACGGGAAACCGAAACTTTTGAAGATAGAGGAGACTGATCAACTGTGACCATGAAAACAATGGAAACTTTACACTTGAATGGTTTTAGGCCCTGTTTTCTAAGAAAATCTATCTAACTGTATTCCATTTTATACCTGTTGCCTCTCACTATGAATATTATAACTATCAAAACTTAATTACAGGGCTTCCCTGGTGGCGCAGTGGTTGAGAGTCCGCCTGCCGATGCAGGGGACACGGGTTCGTGCCCCGATCCCGGAAGATCCCACATGCCGCGGAGCGGCTGGGCCCGCGAGCCATGGCCGCGGAGCCTGTGTGTCCGGAGCCTGTGCTCCGCAACGGGAGAGGCCACAGCAGTGAGAGGCCCGCGTACAGCAAAAAAAAAAAAAAAAAAAAAAAAAAAAAAAAAAAAAAAAAAAAAACTTAATTACAGAAAGTTTCAGAAATATTTGCCATGAACCAAACATTTTACATCATTTTCTCATTGTGTTTAGAAGCCTTCTATAGACTGCCATCGATACCCAAAGTGTGGCAATAAGATAGATGTTAAAGTCATATACTGGGAGGAAGCCAATCAAGAATTATTTTAGGGCTTCTCTGGTGGCTCAGTGGTTGGGAGTCCGCCTGCCGATACAGGGGACGTGGAAGGATCCCACATGCTGTGGAGCGTCTGGGCCCGTGAGCCATGGCCGCTGAGCCTGCGCGTCTGGAGCCTGTGCTCCGCAATGGGAGAGGCCACAAAAGTGAGAGTCCCGCATACCGCAAAAAAAAAAAAAAAAAAGTATATTTACCCAGAATTTTGTTATAATGTAAAGTGACACCCTTGTTGCAAAGTCAAACTGTTAAAGATGGTAGGGTTAACAGCAGTTCCAGCTAGCCAAAGTTGATATAATCCAAGCCAGGCTCTCTTGCCATCTAACTAATTTTTCTAATCATATCCAACTGGGAATATGGCAAGATGGGATGACCATCAATGTGAAATATTATAAAGAAAATAAGTTCTATCTTAAAATTCCAGTTTCAAGATAAAGTCTATCTTAAAATTCCAGTGCCAAGATTAACAACACTGTATTTCCTTACTAAGAGGAAGCTATTCTTCCATTCAAACTAGGCTTCTTGTACCTCAGACCTGTTTTCACTTGATCAATACTGAATGGAAAGAAAGTGCAGCTGGTCACATCTCTACTCAATAGCCATGACAACCCCTCAAACTTTGTAAGCCTCTGGCTGTTTCTACATGTCATCAAGAAAACATTTTGAAAGTGAGTATTTCAAATGCTTGAGGGAAATGGTGATTTTATCAGGCCAGAGCTCAGTAGCAGTGCTATGGAAATTGTGGGCCAGATAATTATTTATAAGGGGGCTGTTCTGTGCATTGTAGGATGTTTAGCAGTATTCCTGATACCAGTACTGCCCCTCCGTTCATGGTAACCAAAAAATACCTCCAGCCATTGTCAAATGTCCCCTAGAAGGCCAAAATCACCCACCCTATAGTGAGAAGCATGGTATTGTAGTTTTGGAGAATACTACTCAATGACAAGGGACATGTTTGCATATCACAAAGGGTCTTGATATCTCCAATTTACCAGTAAGATGAACACAGTCTGGGATTCTAGTTCTCAGTAGATAGCAAATACCTTCATGCTTAGCATCAGGCTATATCCAAGGCTGAAAAAATAGACTGTTTTCTCTGAGAAGTTCGTTGGGATGCCACCTTCCAACATATCTTAACATAGAGCATGATTCACTTGCCTGCTTTGTGCCAGATAGAATTCATGAAAAATAATCTTGAGTTTCAAGCAACTGACACTCAGTCAACGTTTAGAATCATACATATGTCCCCAGAGACATGCAAATACATGCTTAAATCCTCATATCAGAGATATTTCTAAATCATTCATCAGCTTCTTTAATTTTTTGTTAGCACTAAAGTATAAAAGCCCTATAACTCCATATTAGCAGAGAAAGTAAGGGAGACTAACACTTCTTGGGCCCCTACTACTTCATATGCTTTAAATATATTAACATAGTTAATCTTTATATCAATGCTATTGAATTCCTATTATTCTTATTTCATTAAAAGATGGAGAAATTGAGACAAGTAATTTTAAGTGAATTGACCAAGATGAGACTGTAGGAGATGGCTAAGGTGTGAATCTATCCTAGGTCTAACTCCAAAGCCAACATTCTCTTTCCACAATATTATGGGTCTATTTTCTTCAAAAAGTTTTAAAAAAATCCAAAAATCTTTCTTTTTTTAATTATTTTTATAGTTTTTTTTTTCTTTTTAGATGTTGGGGGTAGCAGTTAATTAATTAATTAATTAATTTTTGCTGTGTTGGGTCGTTTCTGTGCGAGGGCTTTCTCTAGTTGTGGCAAGCAGGGGCCACTCTTCATCACGGTGCACGGGCCTCTCACTATCGTGGCCTCGCTTGTTGTGGAGCACAGGCTCCAGACGTGCAGGCTCAGTAGTTGTAGCTCATGGGCCTAGTTGCTCCGCGGCATATGGGATCCTCCCAGACCAGGGCTCAAACCCGTGTCCCTTGCATTAGCAGGCAGATTCTCAACCACTGCACCACCAGGGAAGCCCCCAAAACCTTTCTTTTTTATTTTATTTATTTTTTTTATTTTTTTGCGGTACGCGGGCCTCTCACTGTTGTGGCCTCTCCCGTTGCGGAGCACCGGCTCCGGACGCGCAAGCTCCGCTCACAGGCCCAGCCGCTCCGTGGCGGCATATGGGATCCTCCCCGACCGGGAGCACGAACCCATGTCCCCTGCATCGGCAGGCGGACTCCCAACCACTGCGCCACCAGGGAAGCCCCCAAAACCTTTCTTGAACAGTTCATTTGTGGGGAAAAGTTTTACGTAAGATAAAATCAAAATCACTTTTGCTTTTAAAAAATAGTCCTTAAAGGATAAAAAGAACATTTACAGGTCTGAATGATATGATAATGAACACACATTTTAAGAATTGAAATTTAGAACCATTTAAAATAGAAAATGAATTCTTAGCCAAAATATGTGCTCCTGGAAAATAAAAAAGGAACATAACCAAAAGGCATTGAAACTAAATCACTTCCTGAGCCATAATGAGCTTAGGTTTTTAATCAGACTAATGAGAAAAGATCTGTAATTCGGCAAGGCTCATGAGTCATATCATAAAGTTTCTCCCTACAGTTTCATGGCAGCCCTTGATGTATCATTCATTAGGTACTGGAAAAGTAACATTTTCAAGAACACAATGAACTGCAGACAGACGGGAAAAACAATGCGGAAGCAGCCCCTTGTCCTCCCTTCCAAACTGCCCTTTACTTCTTCAGTCAGTGTGCTCTCATTCTCTCATCTCCAAACTGTGATTACTACCTCTGGTCTATATTAATCTGGTGAATCATTGGTGGGTTTGGAAATTCTGTTCCTTATGACCTATATAATAGAAGTGTGGGGTGGTAGGGAAACTCCTGCTGGGGTGGAGTGGGGTGGAAGCACGATCAATTAACCCTTATTTAGGCACTCTGCCCACTCCTCCCATAGGAGATCAAGAACACAGATTCTTGAAATTCATTGATATCTCTCTGTATAGTCTGTGCAGAATGGCCTCAAATATTCTAAGCATTCTTTACCAGTATGTGGGGAAAGCACGGGTGTTGGTGGTCTAGATGTGAAAACTTATCACACATGAGCAATTACCTTTTATTTTAAAGACTAAGAAGATGCAACTAGGCCCTGAAGCCAAAAGGTATCTAGAAAATCCAGAAGACCACCCAGAGAGAGAGCAAGTAGGTTTGAAGATACTCTGGAAATGACAGATAGGTACAACAGAGATACAATGTAACAGGAAAAGGACAAAGTCTGGAATCAGAAGATATGAAGTACTATATGAGTCTGACACTTTTAAATGAGTGAATAGGAGCAATTTTAAATTGCCTTAAGATCTCAATTTCCCCACCTGTAAAATGGGGATAATGAAAATTCTATTTCACAGGGTTGTTTAGATAATACAATGCAATAATGCATCTGAAAGTTAATTTTATTATGTTTTATAATTATAGTTACTATTTTGTAATTAAGTTATAAAGAGTAATAACCTTATACGATGCAGGCCCAGTCCTCACTATTTAATCAACTCTTAGCTCTTCTACCAACTTTCATGTGTCCTTCAAATGCAGGAGAGGAGAGGTCATTTCATCCATAGCTGTTTGATTCCTGGCGGAGTCCCAGTACCTCATGCAGAGTGTACTCCCCTAATTTCTAGATAGGTTTTCTTCTAGGCAGGCCTGGACAAAAAGCGGCTGATCTATACCTGCATTTCAGCATCTGACCCAATCACAGCTTTCTCTTTCCTCCCTCCCTCCCTCCCTTCCTATCTCCCAAGCAAATCCTTTATTTCCTTGCAATGTTGACTGATCTATGTTCTGTCAGACTCCTGTCTTCTTTCCTTGGAAACCTCTGCCAGGCTGTAGGCTTAGATGCAATTACAGCTATGAACGTTAGGGAGCAGCAGAATGCAAAAAGGAGCATCACTGCATCCTGAAAAAAGTTCAGTAGCTGAGTCCAGGTGAAACAGGAGCCTGGTCCACCCTGACTCCAAAATCAGAAGTACTGACTCCAAAACTATCTGACATCCCAGGAGACATTATGGAACAGTGGCAGTCACTGAAGTCAGGAAAAACTTGGGTTTTGAATCATTTTCCAATTGTGTGATCTTAGGAGTTACTTAATATCTCTGGGCCCTGAATTCCATTATTTAAGAGGTTAGGATTGGGCTTCCCTGGTGGTGTAGTGGTTGAGAGTCCGCCTGCCAATGCAGGGGATACGGGTTTGTGCCCCGGTCCGGGAGGATCCCACATGCCGCGGAGTGGCTGGGCCCGTGAGCCATGGCCACTGAGCCTGCACGTCCAGAGCCTGTGCTCCATAATGGGAGAGGCCACAACAGTGAGAGGCCCGCGTACCACAAAAAAAAAAAAAAAAAAAAAAAAAGAGTTTAGGATCAAGATACCTTCCAAATAAGACTGTAATACTTTTTTTTTTTTTTTTCGGTTGCAAAACAACAAACATGGTGCCTAAGTCATAGAAGGTATTCAATAAATATTATTTTCCTTCCATAACTTTTTACTATCACACTTGTATGGACTTTTCCAATCTTCAGTTAAGGCCAGCCTAACTCAATTTAACTATTTAGGGCCACACTTCACTAGCTGACCAGCTAGTCACCAGCCTGATATACCTCCACTCCCAACTCCTGCCTCTACAGATTTTGAGATATCTCTACAGTTAACTCTGACTGTAGTGTGGCCTACAAAATGAGAAGAATTCAGCTTTATAATAACCTTGGATCAGATAGACAATGAATAGCAAAAAGACCAGTGTGATAAGAGACTCTAATGTGGCCTCTAGTGATTTCTACCTCTTGTTGCTCAGGGCCTTGTGTAATGCCTTCCCCTTGAGTAACTTGCTTCTAACCAATAGAATACAGCAACATTGAGGTGATGTCACTTTTGGACTTAAGTTACAAGAGATTGTGACCTTTGACTTGCCAGTAGATTCTTTCTTTCTCTTATTAGTCTTGATGAGACAAGAGGCATGTCAGAGAGGCCTGGATGGCAAGGAACTGAGGGTAAACTTCTCAACAAACCACAAGGAACTGAGGGTCTCAATCTAACAGATTTTAGAACTAAATCCTCCCAACAGCCATGTAAGCGAGCTTGGAAGCAGATTTTTCCTTAAGTGTGCCTTTAAATGACACCCCAACACTGGCTAGAACCTAGACTGCAGTCTTCTAAGAGGTCTTGAAGCAGAGCGACTAGCTAAGCTATGCCCAGATTCTTATCTCCTAGAAATTGTAGGTAATAAATGTGAGTTGTTTTAAGCTTTTGGGAGTAGCCTATTGCACACCAATGTATAACTTATACAAAGAACGAAAGGAGATGGGATCAGATCATAGAGTATGCAGGAGTCACATCATATAGGGCCAGGTAGACCATAGCAAAAAATTTGATTTTTATTCTAAGCTCAATGGGAAACCACTGGGAATTTTTCAGCATAGGTAAGTCATGCCCTGAATTACATTTTAGAAAGATTACACTGGCTGCTAAGATGGACTTTATAGGGCTGCTTTAGTGACATTTTACATGTCTTCTTACCAAAATTAAAATTATTATTTTTTTCTTCAGAGGAAATGGAAGTACTCTTTCTCTATCACCTCTTCAGTAACACTCAAGAGAGGACAACCTTTGTTCCCCTTGGAAACATCAACTTCAGAATCAAAAATTCCAGCTTAAGAAGTTTTCTTTTTAATCTTTTTAGGTAAATCTAGATTCACATTCAGTTGTAAGAAATGATATAGAGAGACCCTATACACTCTCCATCCAGTTTCCCCCAATGGTAACATCATGAATAACTACAATACAATATCACAACCCGGAAATTGATACAATCCACTTTACTTATTCAGATTTTACTAGATTTGCATATCTTCATTTGAGTGTGCATTTGTGAATGGGGGTGTGTGTATTTAGTTCTATGCAATTTTATCACACGTGAATTTTTGTAATCATCACCACAGTCAAGATAAAGAATAGTTTCATCATAGCAAGGATCCTTGTGCTACCCTTTTACAGCCACACCATTTACCTTCTCTCTCCCTCACCCATAATCCCTAGAAACCACTAATCTAATCTCCTCTATAATTTTATCATTTCATGAATGTTATATAAATATAATAATATGGTATATAATCATTTGCAATTAGTTTTTTTCATCAGCATAATTTCCTTGAAATTCATTAGTTATTATGGTATCAGCAGTCTCTTCCTTTTTAGTGCTGATTAGAATTCCATGGTTTAGATAGACCATGGTTTGTTTAACCATCATATGTTGAAGAGCATATGGGTTGTTTTCAGTTGTTGGCTATTATGAATAAAGCTGTTATGGACATTCCTGAGTAGGACTATGTATGAATATGTCTTTGTTTCTCTGGAGTAAATGCCCTAAAAAGCAATTGCTGGGTCATATGGTAGTTGCATGTTTGGTTTTATAAGAAACCGTCAAACTACTTTCCAGAGTGCCTGTAACATTTTATATTCCCACCAGCAATGTATGACCCAGTGTTCCTGTATCCTCATCAGCATTTGCTGTTAACACTATCTTCTTTTTTTTTGTGGTACGCAGGCCTCTCACTGTTGTGGCCTCTCCCGTTGCAGAGCACAGGCTCCGGACACACAGGCTCAGCGGCCATGGCTCACGGGCCCAGCTGCTCCGCGGCATGTGAGATCTTCCCGGACCGGGGCATGAACCCGTGTTCCCTGCATCGGCAGGCGGACTCTCAACCACTGTGCCACCAGGGAAGCCCAACACTATCTTCTTATTTTTTCCATTTTATAGGTTTATAGTGATATCTCATTGTAGTTTAGTTTACTATTTTCTACTAGCTCATGATGTTGAACATCTTTTCATGTGATTATTTGCCATCTGTATATCCTCTTTAGTGAAATGTCTTAATGTATTTTACCCTTTAACTAATTGGATTGTTTTCTTTTTACTGTTGAGTTTTGAGTGTTATTTATATTTTCTTAGGCACAGTTACTCTCAGATACGTAGTTTGCAAATATTTTATACTTGTCTGTAGCTTTCATTCTCTTAACAGGTCCTTTAACAGAGTAAATATTTTAAATTTTGATAAGGTCTTATTTATCGATTTGTCCTTTTATTGATCATATTTTTCTATCAAGTCTAAGCACTCTGTCTAGCTTAAGCTCCCAAAGATTCTCTCCTATTTTTTTCTGAAAGTTTTTTAAAAGGTTTTTTCCCTAAATATTTTTAGTTTTACATTTATGTTTAAGTCCTTGATCCACTGGGAGTTAATTTTTACACAGAATGTAAGGTTCAGGTTATGGTTCAATTTTTGCTTATGCATGTCCAATTGTTCCAGCCAGCATTAGCATCATGTGTTGAAAAACGTCTATCCTTCCTCAACTGAATTGCTTTAGCATTTCTGTAAAAAAAAAAAAAAAAAAAAAAAAAAAAAAAAAAAAAGCTAGTTGGTGCATGAAAACCAGAATACCAAAAAGTGGAAACAATCCCAAATGATGAATGGGTAAATAAAATATGGTATATGGTATATTCACTCAATGGTATATTATTTGGCAATAAAATGGAATAAAGTTCTGGTACATGCTGTAAGATGGATAAACCTTGAAAACACTATGCTAAGTGAAAGAAGCCAGTCACAGAATACCAGATTGATTTCATTTATATGAAATGTCCAGAATAAGCACATCTATAGAGACAGAAAATAGTTTAGGGTTTTCAGGGGTTGAGGAGAAGAGGAAATAGGGAGTTACTGCCAATGGATATTGAGTTTCTTTTGGGGGTGATGAAATTATTTGTTTTAAAATAGATAGTGATGGGACTTCTCTTCTGGTCCAGGGGTTAAGACTTCATGCTCCCAGTGCAGGGGGCCGGGTTCAATCCCTGGTCAGGGAACTAGATCCCTCATGCCGCAACTAAGAGCCTGTATGCCACAAAGAAGATCCCACGAGCTGCAACCAGGACCCGGCGCAGCCAAATAAATCAATAAATATTTTTAAAATAATAATAAAATTAAATAGATAGTGATGATGGTTACACAATTATGTGAATATTCTAACAAACACAGATTTTTTTTCAATTTAAAGGGGTAAATTTTACAGTATAAAAATTACATCTCAATAAATCTGCTATTTAAGAAAAAACAAAAACAAAATAATTAGTTGAGCGTATTTGCGTGGATCTGTTTCTGATTTCTGTATTCTGTTTCATTGACTTGTGTGTCTATTCTTCTGCCAATACCATTCTGTCTTGACCACTACAGCTATAAGCTAGAATAATTCATCCTACTTTATTCTTCTATTTCAAAATTGTTTTAGTTATCTTAGGTCCTGTGGCTTTCCATATAAATTTTAGAATAATCTCATTTACATCAACACAAAACCTTCCTGTGATTTTGATAGGAATTATCTTAAAACTATAAATGTATAGATAGCTATATTATGCTGTATTTTCCAAATGCATTTGGTCCTGAACCCCTTTTTTAGCAGAATAACTAACATTATGCAGAACATACTTTATGAAATCCTCACTTAAGTAAATTTACCAATGACAAAATCATAAGTATAAATTTAATTTAAAGATGTCTGGTATCTCTATTGAATGTTGCCACAAACCCAAGTTTTATTACAGCTAACAGATGAGAAGATTTATTTGAAATTGTAATTTTTGACTATGTATATATTTTATAATTTTAAAAAAATACATGACCTTTTAAGAAATTTATCAGCCTATAATTTATGAACTGACAAGGTCAGATAGAGGTGCTAGATATCATTGTCTGCTGGATAGAGGGCTAAGATAGAAATTATAATTTATATGAGGAAGTCAGCATTCCTAAGCTTGATCAGCAGAGTGTGATTTGGAGAAAGAGTATCTCTAAATTTCGTAACTAATTAACATCAGCTAAGAGCAATGAAATGAGAAAGCTGGCAAAGGAATAATCAAAAGTTCATTGGACCAGGAATCAAGAGACAGTGTATTTATTAGTCCTATTCCTGTTACTAACTAGCTGTGCAAATTTAGGACAGCTTCTTAATTTCTAGAAGCTAAAGCTTCCTCCTGTATATAATGAAATAGTCGGCATTTCATAGTCATTATGAACATGATTTAGGAATTAGAAAGCTTTAGGATTGAATCCTGACTCTGCTACTTCCTTACTTCGTGACCCTGGACCGAGTTACTTGATCTCCTTAAGCTATTGGGCTCATAAGGTTCCTATGAGGATTAAATAAGATAATGCATATAAAGTACTTAATGCACTCAAAAACCAGTAGCTATTATCATTTGGGCACTGAATTCATTAGTGATCAAAAGTACATGCTCTGGAATCAGACTGCCTTGGTTTTTATCTCATATCCATCATTTATTAGCCATTGAACTTGGAAAAATAAATACTCTGAGCCTCAGTTATTTAATCTGTACAATGGAGATAATAAAGTTTCTATCTCTTCAAGTTGTTGTAAAGATTAAAATAATGTATGCAGGTAGAGATTTAGCTTGGAAACACACTTATCAAGCACTAAAGAAATGCCAGATATAATCATTATTAAAGATATTCAAATAAAATGAGGCAGTTCCCATAGACCAGTAACTACAATCTAGTTACTGGGAGGTCACAGCTGTAAATCTTAATATACTTTGGCCACTTAATAGATGAAGAAATAGACATGGAAAGACAGAGATGCCCAAATTGAGTCAACAGTTTTCATCAGCCTACTATATGCAAGACACAGCAACAGACACTGCATAGACTTATAATGGACAGGCACTTTTAGTAAAAGAACTGGAATTGTCACCCAAGTTTCCTCTTGACCTTACTCTTTCCACTAGACTGCATTTTTTATAATTTATAACCCAGTTTTTAATGTCTCACATTCAGGATTTTCCATACTGATTGAAAATCCTGGGTTGATGTGGTACTCCCAAAAGTCACCTCATAGTCTGCACTTCTGCTGGGAGCAGGGGTCTTATGATTAGTTCCAGCAATGTTCACAGATGACAACACTACATGTGCCTCATGGAATCCCTGAAGCAGAATACTGTCCTTTTCAGGAATGGGATTTTTCTCCAAATGCAAAAATAATCCTTTTGCATCATTATATTGAGTTATTCATTGCAATATAAACCTACAGAAAAAGTCCCATGGAGATGCACTACATATCTTTTCTTCAGATTGACTCATTATTGTTACCTTAATTGTTAATATTGTTATTTAATATAATCGTTACTATCATTAATTGATCTAGGAATCAATCCTTGTTAGAAAAACAAATACATACCTCCAAATATACTTCTTTTGTCTTACTGGCCATCTAGAATTGCAAGAGAATCACAGAATGCACAGTAAAATTTGGATTTCCAACAAATAACAATTTTGAAACTATAAGATGTCATACGTATTGCAAAGAACATACTTATACTAAAAAATATTTTCTATTTGAAATTTAAATTGAATTCTTGTATTTTTATTTGGTGAATATGGCAATCCTAGGATCCAGCAGACTAAAATCGTCAAATATATTTTTCTTCCCCTATCTCTAAGCTCTAAAAGGGTGGAGAGTACACCTGTCTTAGGCATCATTTGTTTCCTAGTGTCCATCACAGAACCTGACATATTATAGACACTTAATATGTACATACAGATTAAAATGAGATGGATGGAAGTTTCTTCCTTAATCAAAGACACATATGTGACTTGGTTATTAAGTTTTCAGAAAGGAAAACATTTATTCAATTATAAATTTAGATACCATCAAATGATCATATGGCTTTAGGATGAATCCTAGGAAAAGTTAAGGAGGAAACGCATGCCTGTCTTGTCAGTCAGATTAGGGAAAATCTCCTACGGCAATCAGTGGGGTAATGTAATGTCAAAGCCACAGAGCCTGTAGCATTCTTGTTAGCTTATGAAATAATTAATGACTCTAACATTTGAAATACATTTTCATCATCCATTCAGGTATCCTTGACTCACCAGCACTTCTTTTTTCTTTTCTTGCATGTTAGCAAAATCCACAGTGCTGATCTAAAAGAATACTGGACCATGAGCGGCTGTCTCAACGCAAGTGAAAATTCTGTGTTATTTTCCAGGATGCTTTTGAAAGCATGTTTAAAGTAAGTCTTTGACTAGATTGTTGGCCTTTTAAATTGACAAGCAGTAATCAAAAGAGAAGCAAATTTCTATAGTAAAATATTATTCCTGTTTTAAATGAAGTGAAGACAGAACTTGGGGTGGATGACTAGAAGAGATGGGACTTGCGTTGTAGGAGTGCAGAAGGTGTGAGTATGGGTGATATCAGACTGAGCATGCCATATCTGTATGAGAGAAGGGACTGAGTCCTAGGTAAAAGGACATATAAAAGGATACGAGAAGTGATTTACAACCATGAGATGCATACATTTTTATCCCTTTGGGTAATCATGACAAACGGTGACAGGAGAGGGTAAGCTACCTTTGTCAGGTAAGAATCTATTCCCCTTACTTCTGAAAGGAATATCCCGATTTTACTTAAGGGAACCGTCCCTCCTCCATTGCATATTATCTTAGCTTTTAATCATCACAATCTCCTCCATTTCTTCCCCCTTACCTAAGAATCGTAGTTGCTTCTGGAAGTCAGTATCTCTGTGTTATTTCAGAGCTCTCCTCTTGACTTGCCAGTCCTTTCATGTCCATTTAACGAACTCCTTACATAGGATTCTTGCTGTTAACATAACCGATGTGGATCTATTTTCTCGATTGAAATCCGACTTATAGTATTTGATTAAAAAATGAAGTGGTTCCAGCAAATAGTCTCCCACAGAAGATTCTGGGACTGATTTAGTTTCAGTCTAGACCTTGAATAGGATGCTGAGCTTCTTGACAGTCAGAAACCAGATGCCAGTTGTTCTTGTTTCTATTGCCATATAACTAATTACCCCAGAACTTAATTGCATAAAACAACAATTTTATTTTATTTATTATTTTGTGGATAAGGAATTTGGGAAAGGCTCATCAGGTTGATTCATGCATAGAGTGTCTCATGCATTTTTATTCAGATGTCAGCTTGGGCTGCAGTCATCTGAAGGCTCAAGTAGGCTTAATGTCCTACGCCAGGAGTTAGCAAATCTTTTCTCCAAAGGGATAACTAGTAAATATTTTAGGTTTCATGGACTATGTGGTCTCTGCCAAAATTACTCAGTTCTGTCATTTTAGTACAAAAGTAGTCATAAATGTCATGTAGCTAAATTCATATGCCTATTTATTTTAATAAAATAACTTTAAAAATAGGTAGAGGTTGATTTGGCCCATGGTCTGTGATTTGCTAATTCCTATCTTAGATGCATCATTCAGATGATTAGAAGTTGCTGCTGGCTATGACACTGGTAGTGTTGACAGTAACACCTGCATGTAGATCCTCCATCATAAATGGGCTTAGAGTAGTTAAACATCTTATATGGAAACCAGCTTCCCATACCTCAAGAGAACAAAGTGAATGTTCCTCATTCCATCTGAGCCATAGAAATTAAAAAATAATTTCTCTCACTCTAACATCATCATCACCATTAACAATAACAACAAAAGAATAAATTAAAGAAAAATGGACGAGAAGAAGTATTTGAAAAAATAATGGCTAATAACTTTCAAGAAGTTAATAACAGACACAAAGTCACAAACCCAGGAAGCTCAGAGGACAGCAAGCAGGGTTATACAACAACAAAAAGACCCTTAGATATATTGTATTCAAACTGCAGGAAACCAAAGATAGAGAAAAAAAATCTTAAGAATAGTTAAAAAAGAATACCTTATCTATAAAAAATATATATAAGAATTAAAGTAATCCTTCCATCAGAAACCAGGCTAACAATAAGAGAGTGGAGGAAATATTTAAGTTTTGAAAGAAAAAACAATCTAGAATTCTATTTAAAATTTTTTTTTAATTTGTCCTTTATATTTTTTTAACTGAGGTATAATTGACATATAACATATTAGTTTCAAGTGTACAAT